>NW_028277071.1:6107500-6444376 GCF_059951505.1 Python bivittatus | reverse complement strand
TTCTTAGCTTCTTCTTGAAAACTTCTTCTTCTTCCTTCTTCTTCTTCTTCTTCTTCTTCTTCTTCTTGCCAAGTTGGTTTTTAGCCAAGATACAGGAAACACCAAACAGGTCTACTTCTCAGGCCAGCAACAAACAGAAAGGAGCAGAGAAAGCAAAGCAGGAGAGAGGAAAGCAGGCCACACGTGATACCCCTGTTATTGGCTTTGACAATGGGCGTGTCCCATTGCAGAATAAGAATGATTGCCACAGTAATGGTGGTCAGTGAAAAGAAAAGAACAAAGCAAGTCAGAGTGACTCCTAACGGTTCCCTGAAGGACAAGTAGCTGAACATTTTGGGGATGCATTGATTGTTTTCCTCATTGGAATAGTGATCTTCTGGACATCTCACACATTGATCTGCATCTGAAATAAAGGAATAAGGCCCTGTAATTTCCAAATACATAGAAAGAGTTCCAATTCACAAACCGTTTACAATAACTATTTTCTATTTAACAGCACAGGATGTTGTGCTAGAGTAAATAGGGAAATCTTCAGCTCTCTTTCCATAACGGGGTCCAGATATATCTGTCCTTTCATCTTCCCCTAGAGAACAAAGAACTGAAATTCACAAATTATTGAAGGAGATAGTGTAATGAATATGCAAATTTAATTTATTTTAAAAGGTTACTACCACTCCCCACCCCCCACACACCCCTGCACTTTACTCTGAATTTACGTGAGTAAATTCAACCATTTAAAATGCCACATCTTTTCTTAGCCAGTGGATGAGAATACCATATTCATCCCCTATGGTAAGTCAATATATTTCCCTATGTTAAGAATAAATTTAAACCTCTTTTGCTTAATGGAGATAATATGGCTACTGTTTCTCTTAGACAAGTTGATTTTCAACACAGTTTATGAACCACAGATCTCTGTTTATAGGGAACAAAAAAATACTTAGGAATGGTATTTTAATCTTCTAATACCTTGAAGGAGGAAGGGGAAAAAATCCTCTTGTGCACAAAACACTTCTAATACCGTAATTCGAATTGGCAGCCATCTGTCAGTTTCAGCCCAAAGAACTCCAAGAGGCAATGCAAATACAGTTCTGCTGTGTTTATTAGCTTCAACCTCAAGACAGAAATCTCAGCAGACTGAACCCAAGTTCCCAAGTCAACCAGCCACAACACCGTGAATTCCTTAGGGAGATGCCAGCCTCATCTTCTTGAACTTCCCATGCTCCTGCTGGGAGCTAAGAACACACTTAGCTCCCAGCATCTTCCTGAGCCTGGCCTTCATAAGTCCATTCCATCACATCATCATGGAAATAGTTTTGTTCCCACTTCAGTCAAGCTTTTTAGAGCCAAAGTGCTGAGCCTAAAACTTTGTGGGACTCAAGGTTTGTGCCTAGAAAGGTGTAAGAAGATTGGAGCTAATTCAGTCCAAGTACTTCAGAGCACTACCTTGTGTCCCTTGATGCTGTAGCTGGGTTGTGTGTCAGCTGGAACCCATAAGAGGATTTGATGATTGAAATAGTAGTGAAAATTCACTAGGGGTCAGATCTCAGTCCCGTTAATGCTTCTCCAGAAGACTGACTGCTCACAGAAAAAAAGGACAGCTTTAAAGCTGCCCTATTGTTGATTTTCAGACGAGAGTCTGAAAGGGCCTTACAAACCTTGAAGCAGCATGTCCTGAAGCTAAACTTCCAGAAGGACAGGAACAGAATCACTCACCATGTAACATCGACCTTTGGAAGATCTCCGTCTACTTTTAAGTATTGTTCCATGACAAAAGGCAATTCACCCTCTTTTCCTCTTTTAAGTTTATACCGTATAATATATTCCTTCTGTGGTATTTTACACCAAATTTTGGTCTATAAGTATAAATAAAATTTGAAATTTTATACGTTGATTTAGTTACAGGATTGAAAGTGGAGGTTATGTAGAGGAGTGAAGATTTAGAGAGAAGTTGTGAATGTTCCATTCTAGAAAATAATACATAATTTTTTACTCCGGAATTCCAACATTTGATGTGAACTCCAGAACTGTTTTTTGTTGGTTTCCTCTTTTCACTTTCTACCATGTTACATCTTGTTCTTTTACAAAGAAATTTGGTTTGTGACTAAATAAAATTTGATACTTTATACACTGAAGCTTGACTTTATATACTGGATGGAAGCTCTAGAATCTGTTATTCTCCATTCTACAATTCCAATTTTTATGTTGATTCTAAATGTTAATTTCTTCTACTTGCCCATCTGGACAGAGATCGTTCCTTCAGGACACTTCCTGCAATTGTAGCAGCAAGCGTGTTTCCCCTGCTGAACAATCCTGCTGTACCCATGGGGGCAGCTCTCAACACATCTGGCACGGGGAGGTAGCTAGGAAGAAGCATAAGAAAGGGTAAGGGTTAGGCTTCATGCAGTCTTTAGAACTGGAGAGGAGAGGAGCTGATTAAATGATTATAGTGTATAAGATGTTCTTGCCTCAAAATGTCCCAACATTAAAATGGCCCTTTCAAGCTTTCCTTTTTTCTCCCTCTCTCTCTCATAAGGGTCATAAAGGAGCAAGGAAAGGTTTTAATTTTGACTATCTCTTAGAGTAGAACACTCCAATTGTTTCAGTTTCTTCACACGGAATATTAGCAATGGGGCTGATTGTTTATGGTTTGCGTACTATTAGTAAAGCATTCCTACACATACTGGTGAATTGCACAGAAATGTATCCAAAGAAGAATACTCAGTGGGAGCCAATTTTTTCTTTTTTCTTTTTTTAATTCCCCCCCCCTTTTTTTTTTTTTTTGGTCATGATTTCCTAACCACACAATTTTGGATCCATTTCTACTTAGGATATTTTCATAAGAAATTGTGCCCAGCTTTAGAATGACATGCAATATAATTTCTAGAAAATTTTGCAATGTGTGCTTCTTTTAGGAAAATGGAAAGCGAGAAAAATCTCAGTAAATTGTCAATGGTAACTTTTGATTTTGTTCATGGTTATACCTAACATTAAGTACTCTTTTTTCTTTAGATGGGTGATGACTCTTTTGAGGAATAATAGAAAAAGGTCTCTTCTCAGCTCATGCTTCTTAACTATGTAACAGAAATTTCCAAATAAGGTTTCTTTGATTTTTAAAATTTTTATTCTTTACTTTGAATCTATTTTACTTTAAACATATATGAATGAAACATAGGCAGCTGGATCAAAAAAAAAAATTAAATCAAATATCTTTATACATTTTTTGGTTTATTCTTGTATCAAATCTCTTCAAAAATGATAAGTAGGAAAAAATGCATTTTCTAATATTAATCAGAATCAGTAGTTGAATTACTTTTGAGAAGAGAAAGCCAAACATTCAGGAAACCTATAGACGCTCAAGCGTCCAGACTAACACATCTTCTGGGCACAACTGCACACCCCCTGAAGACATACCTGACGAAACTCGTGATTCCACACAATGGCACTTTCCCTGATGGTGAACTTCTTCTGCTCAAGAGCTTTGGGGTCCATCCTCCCAATCCGCACTCTCTGGAAGGATTGATTGTGGAATGTGACCAAGTTGAAGATGTCATATCCAGAGTCAAAGTCCCCGTTTTCATCAAAGAAGATTTCATCTCCCACAGTGTTGTTAAAATGCACACATCTCAGAAAGTAATGAAGCTGGATTTGAGGCAGGGGAAAAGTTAAGGAAGGTAAATGAGATACTGGATCAGATAACAAGAGATGGGATAAAATTATTTCACTTCTTTCTAGGCAAGAATGCATCACAGTTAGAGTAAAATAGGTATTGTGGTTAAAGATTTAGAAGTACATAAAAAAAAAGTAAAACCATTTAATTTTACTGGCACATTGTCAGAATTTCCATTAGGTCAGAGGGAATGAAATAGGAGGAGATGTGAACTTTGACAAAGTTAGGAACACTTGGCCTCTGCGTGCATGCCTATAAAGTTTCCAATGATAGATTACCCTTCGTTCAGTACAAATACCTTTTCTTTCTCCATGCGGGGGGGGGGGGAGGGGGCTAGCAATTTAGGGTTCATTCTAAAACTATCATTTAGAGAATTTACTTCCAATTTCCTCCATTAGCACTGATGTGGCTTATGGATGCCTGAGGAGTTCTGAGTGCCTGATTTCATCATCCAGAGTAAAATAGATATAGTAGTGAAAGATTTATGAATACATCAAAAAAGTAAAACCATTTAATTTTACTGGCACATTCTCAGAATTTGGATTAGATCAGAAGGAATGATATAGCAGGTGACATGAACTGTGACAAAGTTAGGAACACTTGACCATCGAGTGCATGCCTATAGTTTTCAGTGATAGATTCCCCTTCATTCCTCACAATATAAATTCCTTTTCTTCTTCCTGGGGGTAAAAACTAGCAATTTAGGATTCATTATAAAACAGCCATTTAGTGAATTTATTTCCAATTTCCTCCATTGGCATTAGTGTGTCTTATGGATGCCTGAGAAGTTCTGCATGCCTGATTTCATCATCCATTTCGAATCTGAGATTTGGGCTGACAGTGGAGGTCTGATTCTAGCCAGTCCCGAAAATTAAAGGACAGACGTCCCTTTTCAGTTGTTTTATCACGTCAGAGCTCTGCAGTGGCAAATCAAGGCCTGTTTGTTGGGGACATGTACCTGCCAAGGTTGAACTTCCCAGGAATTATGTTTCTTTGGAATCCTTAGGGATACCCGCTTTGCTCCTTCTGAATGCAAAGAGTGCAAGGCATGTGCCACAGAATAAACCCCATTGAAGATATTGTAGCTCTCGCCAGACATTTCCATTTCAAAAACAGTGCTGGGGAGTCTCTCTAGTTCTTCCTTCCCAGTGCAGTTCTTTCCTTTTCCTAGATGCAAATCATGCTGGGGGAATGAACAGAGAAATGCAGCACCCCAGAAATTATAAATAAAAGGAAAGGAATGAGTGAAAGGATTCATGCTCTCAAGAAACCCCTTAAATCTTGGCACAGTGCTTGTATGGGGTGAAAAGAATAATGTGCCATTGAAACTTTGCAATGCAAATTTAAGCCAGGAAAATACAGCTGTGAAGTCCCACTGAGCGGTTATGATCCAGACTCGATGATTCAAGGGATTCTTAGTGACAAATTCAAAGCTTTGCAGAATGATGTGAAGACCCTCCATAGACTGGAAGTCCCCATGAACAAGGAACACATTGATTTTGAGCACTGATATAGCAGTTCCTATCTTTTCTAGACTTTTAATAAAGGAATGTTCATTTCCTGTGTAAGTTTTCATCATTGGGATGGTTTGCAGGAAAGCTAGGCAGATGTCATTCTGAAAGAGCTTTGGCTGGAGATTTCGAAGAAAGGTTTCCCCGCTTTCATCCTCTGGTACTAAAAGGCCAATCCAGTTCCATCCAAAATGTTTCAGCAAATGAACAATCCCCTTATACTGTAAGTTTTCACTGGGAACCATACGGAAGAAGGAAGGGAAGCGAGTTTTGTCACTTAAGACTGGATCAAAGGAGCCATAACTGAGCTATGGTTCAAACAAATAATGAAGGAAACAGGAAAAGAAGCATTTAAATTGAGACATGCACCTTTTGTCTTAAAGAACAAATTGCCTTTCAGTCTGTACGTGAATTCTGCATGTTACTTTAGTTGAAGAGTATGATAAATAAGGAAGAATCCCATAAATTATTGAAGTGGAAAGCCTCAGGATTCAAATTTCTGACATTCCTCACATTGCTGGTCTTCAGTTCCTTTCATCCCTCACCATTAGAGATCTTGCAGAAAGCTGATAGGAGCTAAAGTCAAGAAACACGTGGAGCTCACACGTTCATCATACTCATTTCAACAAATGTTACAACTCAACAGTACAATCGTTATGACATAAGATTTTTTCCTCTGCTTTTAAGTTAGGCCCACTTTAATATGAGAACATTTTACTTTCTGAGAAAACCTCTATACTAAGAACAAAATGGATGAGTCACAGTTTCCCATGTATCTCCAAATGCAGTATTTACTATATTGGAGAATTACTTGGGGAGATTCATATTATAAGACTCAATGTTTTCAATTTCCCTCTGACATCCAGGATTTTATTCAACATACTTTTGTAATTCTTACAGTATTTTATATTAGCCCTGTACACATTTTCTGCTAACAACTGTTTTAACATTTTTGCCTTTCAGAATTTCATCTCCTCTTCACATACATCTTTATTGAGTAATATGCTTTAACCATACAAACACTGAATGAAGATCAAGGAAATGCTTCCTAACTTCTCAAAGCTGAAATAGATTTCAGTGAATGCACACACCTGGGCAATCTTGTAAGCATTCAAAATGTGGGCCATCTGGATGGAGTTTGGGGAGGTGAGACCACCAATGATAGCCAGGAGCTTCCTCTTCCTCCCTCTGACACAGTTGTAGTTGATGGGATTCCCTTGTCGCTGAAAGAGAAGATCTTGCATGTTCTTAGTAGCAATCCTTGCATTAAAATTATTCTCATAGACTTCCAATCCTAATGTGGTGTTGGGTAACAGCCTGATGTTGCTCTTGATGTCATGTATGGCAAAAAACATGGAAAGAACATGTTGGTAGTTTTTGGGGATCATGCTGAAATGGGAAATTTATGTTGAGGGATATGATTATATTTGGAAAAAATAACAAGGCAACAAACTGGAAACAATATAAGGAATTTCATAATTTCTGTAAAGGTGCCTTCTAATTCATTTCCCCTGTCTCCTACAAACATTATCATGAACAGTAAATCCCAACATTGCAATATTTCAGCTTCAGGAAAGAGCAGAGTATTAAAATTGGAATTAAGAACCAAAATCAATATATTTTAACCCTGAGATTGGAAGTATATTTTTGCCCAGCCCCTTTCAAGCCTTCTTCTTTCTAGTTGCTCCTTTCATCTCTTCCTCCCAGATAAGAATAATTCTGCCAACCACCCACAATATATAATAAAATCCCACCATATTTCCTTTTGCAGAATGGAAATGGAGAATTCAGTTGTCCCACTTGAACTGAGCTCTTTGGTACATCCCTTTTTGTGATGGGTGGGAAAGCAAGATTAACATCAGGTATCCTTCAGGCCATCAATTCTGTAAGAGTTTCTAGTGAAAAGGCACTTCCAAACTGCCACATAGAACTCAGGGCAGATAAAGCATTATGAGTAGATGCCATTTTTCTATTTCCTGGGTCATCTAGTGGTTTCTGATCCTTTTGTCGTAGTCCAACACTGCCACGTCTGCACCCACCAAGGGGTAAGTGCAGCATCTGAACCTGCATTGTCTACCTTTCATGCATAGTCTGTCACTTTGCTCTGAAGATGAAGTGCCCGTAGTCCAAAGAGCAAAAGTATACTTACAGTCCTATTAGGAAGGAATCTGGAAGGTTTGTGAAAGCATACAAGGGCAAATCAGGAAATCGTCCTGAAACGAATCCCCCAAGGAACACATCTTCTCCAGAGTTAAAAAAAAATTTTGGAGCACTAAATAGCTGACTGCACATGTCTTTCCAAGTCCCATTGACAGAATGAGAAAGAAAGAGGAATAAGAAATTTATTTTGAGTACCAGCAGACCTAAACCAGAAGCGTCTCTGTTCAACCGCATGATCAACATAAAAAGATCTGTATTCACTAGAATATATTCTTTGAAAAACTAATGAAATTCTCCATACAACAGGATGAAAAAGGTATTGAAAAAAATCTGAGGGTGTATTTAATGCTGACGTTTAAAAATGGAAAAACTCCCAGTGATGGCTCTTTCACTCCTGCAGGTTCCTTCTAAAGTCTCAGTGGCAGAACGTGAATATAACATGGAGTATGAAAGCAGCTATTGTTTATGGGGTGGGTGTTGATTTACTGACTTGTTTTTTTAAGAAGGCTTCATGTAGTTTAGTGACCTCCCAAGAAATAGGATTCAAACATAGTGATTCTGATAATTATAGGAGAAAGAAAACTTTCATCAGTCTTCCAGTCCCTGTAGAACTAGAGAAAGGATGATTTGGATCCCTCCATAGTCAACGTCTGGTTGGAAGCAGCTTTGTTGAGAGTATACTGCATTATAGATTAAAGTTCCACCTTTCCCCTGTGGGATTACGACCATTTTCCTGAATGAAATCAAAGCTGCCTTGGGAGTGACTTAGTTGTGAGGTATAAAGATGATGAGAACTTTGCCCTGAATAATCTGGCTATAGCTGAAACTTTTTCCAGATTGAAGGGCATTATTTTGATACACAATTTTATATTCTATATATACACAATTTTATATTTTATATATATACAGTATATATATGCTTCACATAATGTATAACCATACCTGTCTATTTTATTTCTAAAGGGTTAACTTGCTTTTGCTTTGTAAAGAGCACTGGTTTCTTCTCCCCCCCCATCTCTTTGCTGAATGCCCGATTGTCTTCAAATAAGCAATTAGCTGAGTACAAGCTGTTTGTTGTACCAAGCTTTTCGCAACAGTCGTGAGGCCCTACATTCCAGAAAAAGATAAGAAAAATCTTGTATGCCATTCCCTTGGTAACCAGAAGAAAAAGTTACATTTAAGTTTACCTTCCTAAGAACCACCTTTCACTTGCTCAGACCGTCCCAAAAATCCCTTGTATGGGTATGAGGGGATGTACTATCGGATTACAGATTTAAATGTCTATAAAGCCTCTGATGTTTGTTTTGTGAGGTGTGATTTCATCAACATCTTTTGTTAATGTGTTGATTGGGGTCACCCAGCTGTGTCTTGATCAAAATACATCTGTTATCTTAAAGAAGCCTCGTCTCAAGTCTCTTCATTTGGCTTTATTGAGACTTGGGAAATAAAAGGTGCCATACAAGATCAACATGAAGCCTTTGAGTTTCTTGAACATCTTCTAGTCCTCTGTCAGTTGAATCATACTTTCTTTTTAGTGGCTGGAGAGATTCGTTCTTTTAATTTTGGGGAGGGACTTTCCTGAAGAAAACTTTGGTTTATGAATTTTTGCAAGAAAAACTCCCACCATTTCCTTATCAGCTATGATCTCCTCCCTAGAACCCTATTCTATTCCAATCTTCAGATAGATAAGAAGAAATGAGGGCTTTTTTTAGTTCCAACTAAGTCTTTACATTCTGCCAAATCTAAGGAGAGGTTTTCAACACCCTTCACCAAAGTTCCTTGTCAAAAAGTGCTTGAAATTATCTTGACTATTTTTCAAGTACCATATTCAGATAAGATGTCAACGCCTCAGAAGATGTTAGTATTAACTTCCTGTGCCTATGGCATGGTACTCATGAGAACTGCAGATACTTTTCAGCCAGCATCTATCTTGCTCCTTTTTACTTATTGATTTTTATTCTAATTCTGAAACATAACCTTCATCACCTATGAAACATAATCTTTATCTCCAGGGATAATTTTTACCCCTGAATTCCCACCTCTTACCTCACTCGGGCCTTCTTAATAGGAAAAATGACTCTGGCCTGCAGCTAAATTCTTTCTCAGATCAGGTGCCCACCACCAAATGGATCAACAGATGAGAGCCAGAGAACTTCTTGGAGGGTTCAGGGAGAGTGGAGGATAACCTCCTCAGTTTATTTTCTGGGAAATGTGTGTGGTACGTCTAGTCACAGCTGATTTGGCTCTTTTTTCTAAGCATGTCCATAGACTGTTCTTAAACTTCCAAATATACCTGCTAGCTGAAAGAAATAGGGGGCTCTTTTGTTCTGTTTTGTTTTTTGTGAAATCCAGGCTCAGACTACCCAGGTCAGCAGGGAAATTAATCTTGTTGTCTATTTCCTTCTTTTCAATAATGCATCGTGGTTATTCTTTTTTATATTTCTTTGTATTTTTGTTTTGGTCTGATTAGAAACAGCATGAAATATTAAACAGAAAATTAAATAAGTAGCATATGAAAGAATTGATCATATGAGACACAACTTGCTTTCTGACCCTTGTTTCTGCCCCATCAATATGTAAACCACTTCTTTTCAATTGAATTAAAAACAGGAACTCCTCAGTTGGAAAACGATAGATCCCAACGATCACATAGCACATTCATTTTCCTTACAAGATATTTCCTGGCATTTCTTGGCCGTGTAACACGTGGCAGAAAGATTATGTCCAATAAGCCGACAGTAGGCGCCAGGATGGGGGAGATCTCCACAGCCACCATGGGCTTCTGCTTAGTGCTCAGTAAGCTGGGGAATGTAAATCCAGTCGTTACACAAGATCAGTATGATGAAAACAATCAGCTTAGCTTCATTTAAACCTTCTGGAAACTTCCAGGCAAAGAAAATCACCATCCAACTCCCGGCCAGGAACCTGCCTCCCCACAACATGGAAAGATCTTTCAGGCATCCTACCTGCCAAGCTACAAGACTATATGGGCCAGCACATGAGAACAGCTCAGAAGGGCATTGGGAACAACACCAGAGGCTCAAAACACCAGTTGCTCATAGATAGAGCAGTTGCCCAAGACTCAAGCTCTAGGGAGACCAATCTGAGCACAGCCTGGACTGACTACAGGAAAGCCTATGACTCAATGCCATACAAATGGATCTGTGAATGCCTGGTGCTATATGAAGTCAACAGGACACTAAGGACCTTCCTCAAGAACTCAATGGGACTGTGGAAGACAACACTGGAAGTGAACTCAAGACAGCTTGCACCAGTGGCCATCAGGTATGGCATATACCAAGATGATGCACTGTCCCTGCTCCTGTTCTTCATAGGTTTAAACCCCTCCGCTAAATAATCACAAGGACTGGATACAGATACAAGTTCAAGAGTGGAATCACCATCAGCCGCCACCTCTACATGGATGACATCAAGTTGTATGGTAAGAGTGAATGAGACTTTGACTCATTGATCCACCTGACAGGGATCTACAGTGAGGACATTGGGATGTCATTCGGACTGAAGAAGTGTGGCAGGATGATAGTAAAGAGAAGGAAGGTAGTTAAGACTGATGGAGTGGAACTACCAGTGGACCAGCTATAAATACCTTGGTATCCCACAGTCACATGGGAACCATGATGAGGAGGGAAGGAAGACAGCAACATCCAAGTACCACCAAAGGATAAGACAGGTGCTGAAGAGCCAGCTCAAGGGAAAGAACAAGATCCATGCTATCAACATGTACACCCTGCCATTCATCAGATACCCTGCCGATATAGTGAGCTGGCTGAAGGAGGACATGGAGGCTGCCAGTGTGAGGACCCAGAAGCTCCTCATAATGTACAGAGGTTTCCACCCCAAGTCCAACACCCAGAGATTGTACACCAACCACCAAGAAGGTCATGGAGAATAACACAGCTAAGGTCCTGTGGGACTTCCAGATCCAGACAGACAGGCAGTTACTGGCCAATGAACCAGACATGGTGGTAGTAGACAAAGACCAGAAGACAGCGGTAGTGATAGCAGTGCCAAGTGACAGCAACATCAGGAAGAAGGAGCATGAGAAGCTAGAGAAGTACCAGGGCCTAAAGAAGGAACTAGACAGGATGTGGAAAGTCAAGGCCAAAGTGGTCCCAGTGGTGGTACGAGCACTCGGGGCTGTGACTCCTAAGCTGGGAGAGTGGCTCCAACAGATCCTAGGAACAATATCAGAGCTCTCTGTTCAGAAGAGTGCAGTGCTAGGAACAGCTAAGATACTGCTCAGAACCCTCCAACTCCCAGGCCTCTGGTAGAGGACCCGACTTTGAGGAAAGAACAGACCACCCATAGGGGTGAATTTTATAATGAATTCTCACTATTAATTACTATTTTATTCAAACCATATCCCACAGCTGCATAATGGGTGGAGTAAGAGGCTCAGAAGGGATCCTCCCTCATTTCTCCAGCTGTAAGCAGACGGCAGTGGAATTGAACTTTCAGACTTGGAGGATTCGATTAATGTAGCTTTAAAATAAAGTAGAATTAGCTCATTTGGTTGTGTCTCCTGTCAGGCCTAACTGGGAAGGCTGACAATTTCCTTCCATTGTGTACTCACTTTTGTCTCAATGTAACCTCATCAGTCTGTAGGTGATTGGGGAAAAAAGAACACAAAAATTGAAATCCTTTGTCCCACCAAATAGGAAAACAGGAAGACTTGGAAACGTATTTATTACAAATGTGAAGAAATTGATTGATAGCTGAGAATTGATTGATAGGGGATTGAGAGCTGTAGATCCAGCAGGGTCTACAAAGTAGTTCATGGTTTTTTCTTAGTGCCCAATGTGCTAAAAGAATTTACTGCAACTCCAGAACTCCAACAGAACCATGATTGCATAATCCTTCCATGTTACTAAAAAAACCTCCACATTTTTATAATAATTATAAAGCCTTACTATTAATCAATATTTAAATTAAACCATACAATCTACTTACACATTAATAAGAGAGAAAAGTGCTCATCAGGAAATGGTAAAGAAGCGACATTTCAATTTCAATCAGACTGTTAAAATACCCTCCTTGTCAGATGTTCTTTCATGTTCATATGTGGCTTCAAGACAATGATGTAGCACTTGGCGAGAAAGATACAGCCCAAGAGGCCAGCAGTAGAGGCCAGGATGGAGAAGATCTCCACAGCCACCATGTATTTCCCCTTCGTGCTCAGATAGGCGGGGATGAAGGACACCCAAACACTGCAAAACACAAGCATGCTGAAGGTGATCAGCTTGGCTTCATTGAATGTGTCAGGCAGCTTCCTAGCAAAGAAAGCCACAGTGAAACTGATGCTGGCCAGAAACCCCAAGTAGCCCAGGACAATGTACCACATGATATCTGAGCCTTCATTACATTGCACTATGATCTCGTCAGTCTGGGACTCCATGTCTAACTCTGGGAAGGGAGGAGAGGTGGCCAGCCACACTGCACACAAGCCAATTTGAAGGAAAGAACAGAAGACAATCACAAATCCTGCCAGACGTTTCCCTACCCACTTCCTCATCCGGTTTCCTGGCTTGGTGGCCAGAAAGGCCAGAACTACCGTGATGGTTTTGGCCAGGATACAGGAAACACAGATGGAGAAAATGATGCCAAACGTAGTTTGACGGAGAAAACAGGTCGCTTCTCCAGGCCAACCCATGAACAGAAAGGAGCAGAGAAAGCAAAGCAGGAGAGAGGAAAGCAGGGCACATGTGATACTCCTGTTGTTGGCTTTGACAATGGGGGTGTCCCAGTGCAGAATAAGAATGAGTGCCACAATAATGGTGGTCAGTGAAAAGAAAAGAACAAAGCAAGTCAGAGTGACTCCTAAGGGTTCCCTGAAGGACAAGTAGCTGAACATTTTGGGGATGCATTGATTGTTTTCCTCATTGGAATAGTGATCTTCTGGGCATCTCACACATTGATCTGCATCTGAAATGAAGGAATAAGGCCCTGTAATTTCCAAATACATACAAAATTTTCCAATTCACACACCCTTTACAATAATTGCTTCCTATTTAATAGCACAGGAGTAAATAGGTGAATATTCAGCTATTTTTCCATAACATTGTCTGGATTTATTCATCTTTTCACCTTCTCTAGAGAACAAAGAACTGAATTTCACACATTATTGAAGGAAGTGATGAATATGCAAATTTAATTTATTTTAAAAGGATACTACCACTCACACACACACACACACACACACACACACACCGCACTTTACTCTGAATTTAAGTGACTAAATTCAACCATTTTGAATGCTAGACCTTTCTTTGCCAGTGGTTGAGAACACCCTATTTATCCCCTATGGAAAATGAAGATATTTCCCTATGTTAGCAAATAAATGAAAATCTTTTTTTATTAATGCAGGTAACATGGCTACCCTTTCCTCGAGACACATTAATTTTCATGAGAGTTTATGAACCTCAGATGCCTATTTCTAGGGAACAAAATAATAATATTAGAAATGGTATTTCAATCTTCTAGTACCTTGAAGGAGGAAGGAAAAAAATATCCTCTTATGCACAAAACACTTCTAATACAGTAATACAAATTGCAGGCTGCGATGGGAAAAGTTTTGTTCCCACTTCAGTCAAGCTTTTTAGGACCAAAGTGCTGAGCCTAAAATTTGGGGCACACAAGGAACAATGAACATTGGAGCTCATTCAGTCCAGGTTCTACAGAGCAATACGATGTTTCCCTTGATGCTGTAGCTGGGTGGTGTGTCAGCTGGAACCGATAAGAGGATTTGATGATTGAAATAGTAACAAAAATTCACTAGGGGTCAGATCTCAGTCCCGTTAATGCTTGTCCAGAAGACTGACTCCTCACAGAAAAGAAGCACAGCTTAAAACGTGCCCTACTGTTGATTTTCAGACAAGAGTCTGAAAAGGCCTTACAAGACATGAAGCAGCATATCCTGAAGCTAAACTTCCAGAAGGACAGGAACAGAATCCCTCACCATGTAACATTGGCCTTTGGAACATCTCCGTCTACTTTTAAGTATTGTTCCATGACAAAAGGCAATTCACCCTCTTTTCCTCTTTTAAGATTATAGCATATTATATATTTCTTCTTTAGTATTTTACACCAAATTTTGGTCTGTAAGTATAAATAAAATTTGAAATTTTAGGCATTGATTTAGTTACAGGATTGAAAGTGGAGGTTATGTAGAGGAGTGAAGATTTAGAGAGAGGTTGTGAATGTTCCATTCTAGAGAATAATACATAATTTTCTACTCCAGAATTCCAACATTTGATGTGAACTCCAGAACTGTATTTTGCTGTTTTCCTCTTTTCACCTTCTACCATGTTAATCTTCTTCTTTTACAAAGTAATTTGGTTTGTGACTAAATAGAATTTGATACTTTATACACTGAAGCTTGAATTCATATAGTGGATTTTGGTCTATAACTATAAATAAAATTTGATATTGTATACATTGATTTAGTTACAGGATTGAAAATAGGGGTTATATAGAGGATTGAAGCTTTAAAGTGGTGAATGTTCCATTCTAGAAAATAATACATAATTCAGAATTCCAACTTTTGTTTTGAACTTCAGAATTCTATTTTGCTATGTTTTCCTCTTTTTGCGTTAGACCATGCTACATCTTCCTCTTTTACAAAGAAATTTGGTTTATCACTAAATAAAATTTGATACTTTATACACTGAAGCTTGAATTCATATATGGGATGGAAGCTTTAGAATCTGGAATTCACCATTCTACAATTCCAATTTTTATCTTGATTCTACATTTTAATTTCTTCTACTTGCCAATTTGGACAGAGATCGTTCCTTCAGGACACTTCCTGCAATTGTAGCAGCAAGCGTGTTTCCCCTGCTGAACAATCCTGCTGTACCCATGGGGGCAGCTCTCAACACATCTGGCACGGGGAGGTAGCTAGGAAGAAGCATAAGAAAGGGTAAGGGTTAGGCTTCATGCAGTCTTTAGAACTGGAGAGGAGAGGAGCTGATTAAATGATTATAGTGTATAAGATGTTCTTGCCTCAAAATGTCCCAACATTAAAATGGCCCTTTCAAGCTTTCCTTTTTTCTCCCTCTCTCTCATAAGGGTCATAAAGGAGCAAGGAAAGGTTTTAATTTTGACTATCTCTTAGAGTAGAACACTCCAATTGTTTCAGTTTCTTCACACGGAATATTAGCAATGGGGCTGATTGTTTATGGTTTGCGTACTATTAGTAAAGCATTCCTACACATACTGGTGAATTGCACAGAAATGTATCCAAAGAAGAATACTCAGTGGGAGCCAATTTTTTCTTTTTTCTTTTTTTAATTCCCCCCCCCTTTTTTTTTTTTGGTCATGATTTCCTAACCACACAATTTTGGATCCATTTCTACTTAGGATATTTTCATAAGAAATTGTGCCCAGCTTTAGAATGACATGCAATATAATTTCTAGAAAATTTTGCAATGTGTGCTTCTTTTAGGGAAATGGAAAGCGAGAAAAATCTCAGTAAATTGTCAATGGTAACTTTTGATTTTGTTCATGGTTATACCTAACATTAAGTACTCTTTTTTCTTTAGATGGGTGATGACTCTTTTGAGGAATAATAGAAAAAGGTCTCTTCTCAGCTCATGCTTCTTAACTATGTAACAGAAATTTCCAAATAAGGTTTCTTTGATTTTTAAAATTTTTATTCTTTACTTTGAATCTATTTTACTTTAAACATATATGAATGAAACATAGGCAGCTGGATCAAAAAAAAAAATTAAATCAAATATCTTTATACATTTTTTGGTTTATTCTTGTATCAAATCTCTTCAAAAATGATAAGTAGGAAAAAATGCATTTTCTAATATTAATCAGAATCAGTAGTTGAATTACTTTTGAGAAGAGAAAGCCAAACATTCAGGAAACCTATAGACGCTCAAGCGTCCAGACTAACACATCTTCTGGGCACAACTGCACACGCTCTGAAGACATACCTGCCGAAACTCGTGATTCCACACAATGGCACTTTCCCTGATGGTGAACTTCTTCTGCTCAAGAGCTTTGGGGTCCATCCTCCCAATCTGCACTCTCTGGAAGGATTGATTGTGGAATGTGACCAAGTTGAAGATGTCATATCCAGAGTCAAAATCCCCGTTTTCATCAAAAAAGATTTCATCTCCCACAGTATTGTTAAAACACAGGTGTCTCAGAAAGTAGTGAAGCTGGATTCGAGGGGGGGGCAAAAGTTAAGGAAGGTAGATGAGACATTAGATCAGATAACAGGAGATGGGATAAAATTATTTCACTTCTTTCTAGGCAAGAATGCATCCCAATTAGAGTAAAATAGATATAGTGGTGAAAGATTTATGAATACATCAAAAAAGTAAAACCATTTAATTTTACTGGCACATTGTCAGAATTTCCATTAGGTCAGAGGGAATGAAATAGGAGGAGATGTGAACTTTGACAAAGTTAGGAACACTTGGCCTCTGCGTGCATGCCTATAAAGTTTCCAATGATAGATTACCCTTCGTTCAGTACAAATACCTTTTCTTTCTCCATGCGGGGGGGGGGAGGGGGGCTAGCGATTTAGGGTTCATTCTAAAACTATCATTTAGAGAATTTACTTCCAATTTCCTCCATTAGCACTGATGTGGCTTATGGATGCCTGAGGAGTTCTGAGTGCCTGATTTCATCATCCAGAGTAAAATAGATATAGTAGTGAAAGATTTATGAATACATCAAAAAAGTAAACCCATTTAATTTTACTGGCACATTGTCAGAAGTTCCATTAGATCAGAAGGAATGATATAGCAGGCGACATGAACTGTGACAAAGTTAGGAACACTTGACCATCAAGTGCATGCCTATAAAGTTTCCAGTGATAGATTCTCTTTCATTCTTCACAATACAAATACCTTTTCTTCCTCCTAGAGGTAAAGGCTAGCAATTTAGAATTCATTCTAAAACAGCCATTTAGTGAATTTATTTCCAATTTCCTCCATTGGCACTACTTTGTCTTATGGATGCCTGAGAAGTTCTGCATGCCTGATTACATCATCCATTTAGAATCTGAGATTTGGGCAACCAATGGAGGTCTGATTCTAGCCGGTCCTGAAAATTAAAGGACAGATGTCCCTTTTCAGTTGTTTTATCACGTCAGAGCTCTGCAATGGCAAATCAAGGCCTGGTTGTTGGGGACATGTACCTGCCAAGGTTCAACTTCCCAGGAATTATGTTTCTTTGGAATCCTTAGGGATACCCGCTTTGCTCTTTCTGAATGCAAAGAGTGCAAAGCATGTGCCACAGAATAAACCCCATTGAAGATATTGTAGCTCTCGCCAGACATTTCCATTTCAAAAACAGTGCTGGGGAGTCTCTCTAGTTCTTCCTTCCCAGTGCAGTTCTTTCCTTTTCCTAGATGCAAATCATGCTGGGGGAATGAACAGAGAAATGCAGCACCCCAGAAATTATAAATAAAAGGAAAGGAATGAGTGAAAGGATTCATGCTCTCAAGAAACCCCTTAAATCTTGGCACAGTGCTTGTATGGGGTGAAAAGAATAATGTGCCATTGAAACTTTGCAATGCAAATTTAAGCCAAGAAAATACAGCTGTGAAGTCCCATTGAGCAGTTATGATCCAGACTCGATGATTCAAGGGATTCTGAATGACAAATTCATAACTATGAAGAATGAGCTGTAGACCCTCCATAGACTGGAAATCTCCATAAACAAGGAAGACATTGATTCTGAGCACTGAGATAGCAGTTCCTATCTTTCCCAGCCTTGTAATGAAGGAACGTCTATTTCCTGTGTAAGTTTTCATCATTGGGATGGTTTGCAGGAAAGCTAGGCAGATGTCATTCTGAAAGAGCTTTGGCTGGAGATTTCGAAGAAAGGTTTCCCCGCTTTCATCCTCTGGTACTAAAAGGCCAATCCAGTTCCATCCAAAATGTTTCAGCAAATGAACAATCCCCTTATACTGTAAGTTTTCACTGGGAACCATACGGAAGAAGGAAGGGAAGCGAGTTTTGTCACTTAAGACTGGATCAAAGGAGCCATAACTGAGCTATGGTTCAAACAAATAATGAAGGAAACAGGAAAAGAAGCATTTAAATTGAGACATGCACCTTTTGTCTTAAAGAACAAATTGCCTTTCAGTCTGTACGTGAATTCTGCATGTTACTTTAGTTGAAGAGTATGATAAATAAGGAAGAATCCCATAAATTATTGAAGTGGAAAGCCTCAGGATTCAAATTTCTGACATTCCTCACATTGCTGGTCTTCAGTTCCTTTCATCCCTCACCATTAGAGATCTTGCAGAAAGCTGATAGGAGCTAAAGTCAAGAAACACGTGGAGCTCACACGTTCATCATACTCATTTCAACAAATGTTACAACTCAACAGTACAATCGTTATGACATAAGATTTTTTTCCTCTGCTTTTAAGTTAGGCCCACTTTAATATGAGAACATTTTACTTTCTGAGAAAACCTCTATACTAAGAACAAAATGGATGAGTCACAGTTTCCCATGTATCTCCAAATGCAGTATTTACTATATTGGAGAATTACTTGGGGAGATTCATATTATAAGACTCAGTGTTTTCAATTTCCCTCTGACATCCAGGATTTTATTCAACATACTTTTGTAATTCTTACAGTATTTTATATTAGCCCTGTACACATTTTCTGCTAACAACTGTTTTAACATTTTTGCCTTTCAGAATTTCATCTCCTCTTCACATACATCTTTATTGAGTAATATGCTTTAACCATACAAACACTGAATGAAGATCAAGGAAATGCTTCCTAACTTCTCAGCTGAAATAGATTTCAGTGAATGCACACACCTGGGCAATCTTGTAAGCATTCAAAATGTGGGCCATCTGGATGGAGTTTGGGGAGGTGAGACCACCAATGATAGCCAGGAGCTTCCTCTTCCTCCCTCTGACACAGTTGTAGTTGATGGGATTCCCTTGTCGCTGAAAGAGAAGATCTTGCATGTTCTTAGTAGCAATCCTTGCATTAAAATTATTCTCATAGACTTCCAATCCTAATGTGGTGTTGGGTAACAGCCTGATGTTGCTCTTGATGTCATGTATGGCAAAAAGCATGGAAAGAACATGTTGGTAGTTTTTGGGGATCATGCTGAAATGGGAAAGTTATGTTGGTGGAGATTATTATATTTGGAAAAAATAACAAGTCAACAAACTGGAAAAAACATAAGCAGTTTCATAATTTCTGTAAAGGTGATTTCCAGTTAATTTCCCCTGTCTCCTACAAACCTTATCATGGATAGTTAATCCCAACACTGCAATATTTTACCTTCAGGAAAGAGCAGAGTATTAAAATTGGAATTAAGAACCAAAATCAATATATTTTAACCCTGAGGTTGAAAGTATATTTTTGCCCAGCCCCTTTCCATCCTTCTTTCTAGTTGCTTTGTTCATCTCTTACTACCGGATAAGAATAATTCTGCCTCCCAGCCACAATATATAATAAAATCTCCCCATATTTCCATTTTCAGAATGGAAATGGAGAATTCAATGGACCCACTTGAACTGAGCTTTTTGATACATCCATTTTTCAATGGGTGGGAAAGCAAGATTAGCATTGGGTGTGCTTTGAGCCATCAATTCTGTAAGAGTTTCTACTGAAAAGGCACTTCCAAACTGCCACATAGAACTCAGGGCAGATAAAGCATTATGAGTAGATGCCATTTTTCTATTTCCTGGGTCATCTAGTGGTTTCTGATCCTTTTGTCGTAGTCCAACACTGCCACGTCTGCACCCACCAAGGGGTAAGTGCAGCATCTGAACCTGCATTGTCTACCTTTCATGCATAGTCTGTCACTTTGCTCTGAAGATGAAGTGCCCGTAGTCCAAAGAGCAAAAGTATACTTACAGTCCTATTAGGAAGGAATCTGGAAGGTTTGTGAAAGCATACAAGGGCAAATCAGGAAATCGTCCTGAAACGAATCCCCCAAGGAACACATCTTCTCCAGAGTTAAAAAAAAATTTTGGAGCACTAAATAGCTGACTGCACATGTCTTTCCAAGTCCCATTGACAGAATGAGAAAGAAAGAGGAATAAGAAATTTATTTTGAGTACCAGCAGACCTAAACCAGAAGCGTCTCTGTTCAACCGCATGATCAACATAAAAAGATCTGTATTCACTAGAATATATTCTTTGAAAAACTAATGAAATTCTCCATACAACAGGATGAAAAAGGTATTGAAAAAAATCTGAGGGTGTCTTTAATGCTGACGTTTAAAAATGGAAAAACTCCCAGTGATGGCTCTTTCACCCCTGCAGGTGTCTTCTAAAGTCTCAGTGGCAGAAGGTGAATGTAACATGGAGTATGAAAGCAGCTGTCGTTTATGGGGTGGATGTTGCTTTACTGACTTGTTTTTTAAGAAGGCTTTATGTAGTTTAGTGACCTCCCAAGAAATAGGATTCAAACATAGTGATTCTGATAATTATAGGAGAAAGAAAACTTTCATCAGTCTTCCAGTCCCTGTAGAACTAGAGAAAGGATGATTTGGATCCCTCCATAGTCAACGTCTGGTTGGAAGCAGCTTTGTTGAGAGTATACTGCATTATAGATTAAAGTTCCACCTTTCCCCTGTGGGATTACGACCATTTTCCTGAATGAAATCAAAGCTGCCTTGGGAGTGACTTAGTTGTGAGGTATAAAGATGATGAGAACTTTGCCCTGAATAATCTGGCTATAGCTGAAACTTTTTCCAGATTGAAGGGCATTATTTTGATACACAATTTTATATTCTATATATACACAATTTTATATTTTATATATATACAGTATATATATGCTTCACATAATGTATAACCATACCTGTCTATTTTATTTCTAAAGGGTTAACTTGCTTTTGCTTTGTAAAGAGCACTGGTTTCTTCTCCCCCCCCCCCCATCTCTTTGCTGAATGCCCGATTGTCTTCAAATAAGCAATTAGCTGAGTACAAGCTGTTTGTTGTACCAAGCTTTTCGCAACAGTCGTGAGGCCCTACATTCCAGAAAAAGATAAGAAAAATCTTGTATGCCATTCCCTTGGTAACCAGAAGAAAAAGTTACATTTAAGTTTACCTTCCTAAGAACCACCTTTCACTTGCTCAGACCGTCCCAAAATCCCTTGTATGGGTATGAGGGGATGTACTATCGGATTACAGATTTAAATGTCTATAAAGCCTCTGATGTTTGTTTTGTGAGGTGTGATTTCATCAACATCTTTTGTTAATGTGTTGATTGGGGTCACCCAGCTGTGTCTTGATCAAAATACATCTGTTATCTTAAAGAAGCCTCGTCTCAAGTCTCTTCATTTGGCTTTATTGAGACTTGGGAAATAAAAGGTGCCATACAAGATCAACATGAAGCCTTTGAGTTTCTTGAACATCTTCTAGTCCTCTGTCAGTTGAATCATACTTTCTTTTTAGTGGCTGGAGAGATTCGTTCTTTTAATTTTGGGGAGGGACTTTCCTGAAGAAAACTTTGGTTTATGAATTTTTGCAAGAAAAACTCCCACCATTTCCTTATCAGCTATGATCTCCTCCCTAGAACCCTATTCTATTCCAATCTTCAGATAGATAAGAAGAAATGAGGGCTTTTTTAGTTCCAACTAAGTCTTTACATTCTGCCAAATCTAAGGAGAGGTTTTCAACACCCTTCACCAAAGTTCCTTGTCAAAAGTGCTTGAAATTATCTTGACTATTTTTCAAGTACCATATTCAGATAAGATGTCAACGCCTCAGAAGATGTTAGTATTAACTTCCTGTGCCTATGGCATGGTACTCATGAGAACTGCAGATACTTTTCAGCCAGCATCTATCTTGCTCCTTTTTACTTATTGATTTTTATTCTAATTCTGAAACATAACCTTCATCACCTATGAAACATAATCTTTATCTCCAGGGATAATTTTTACCCCTGAATTCCCACCTCTTACCTCACTCGGGCCTTCTTAATAGGAAAAATGACTCTGGCCTGCAGCTAAATTCTTTCTCAGATCAGGTGCCCACCACCAAATGGATCAACAGATGAGAGCCAGAGAACTTCTTGGAGGGTTCAGGGAGAGTGGAGGATAACCTCCTCAGTTTATTTTCTGGGAAATGTGTGTGGTACGTCTAGTCACAGCTGATTTGGCTCTTTTTTCTAAGCATGTCCATAGACTGTTCTTAAACTTCCAAATATACCTGCTAGCTGAAAGAAATAGGGGGCTCTTTTGTTCTGTTTTGTTTTTTGTGAAATCCAGGCTCAGACTACCCAGGTCAGCAGGGAAATTAATCTTGTTGTCTATTTCCTTCTTTTCAATAATGCATCGTGGTTATTCTTTTTTATATTTCTTTGTATTTTTGTTTTGGTCTGATTAGAAACAGCATGAAATATTAAACAGAAAATTAAATAAGTAGCATATGAAAGAATTGATCATATGAGACACAACTTGCTTTCTGACCCTTGTTTCTGCCCCATCAATATGTAAACCACTTCTTTTCAATTGAATTAAAAACAGGAACTCCTCAGTTGGAAAACGATAGATCCCAACGATCACATAGCACATTCATTTTCCTTACAAGATATTTCCTGGCATTTCTTGGCCGTGTAACACGTGGCAGAAAGATTATGTCCAATAAGCCGACAGTAGGCGCCAGGATGGGGGAGATCTCCACAGCCACCATGGGCTTCTGCTTAGTGCTCAGTAAGCTGGGGAATGTAAATCCAGTCGTTACACAAGATCAGTATGATGAAAACAATCAGCTTAGCTTCATTTAAACCTTCTGGAAACTTCCAGGCAAAGAAAATCACCATCCAACTCCCGGCCAGGAACCTGCCTCCCCACAACATGGAAAGATCTTTCAGGCATCCTACCTGCCAAGCTACAAGACTATATGGGCCAGCACATGAGAACAGCTCAGAAGGGCATTGGGAACAACACCAGAGGCTCAAAACACCAGTTGCTCATAGATAGAGCAGTTGCCCAAGACTCAAGCTCTAGGGAGACCAATCTGAGCACAGCCTGGACTGACTACAGGAAAGCCTATGACTCAATGCCATACAAATGGATCTGTGAATGCCTGGTGCTATATGAAGTCAACAGGACACTAAGGACCTTCCTCAAGAACTCAATGGGACTGTGGAAGACAACACTGGAAGTGAACTCAAGACAGCTTGCACCAGTGGCCATCAGGTATGGCATATACCAAGATGATGCACTGTCCCTGCTCCTGTTCTTCATAGGTTTAAACCCCCTCCGCTAAATAATCACAAGGACTGGATACAGATACAAGTTCAAGAGTGGAATCACCATCAGCCGCCACCTCTACATGGATGACATCAAGTTGTATGGTAAGAGTGAATGAGACTTTGACTCATTGATCCACCTGACAGGGATCTACAGTGAGGACATTGGGATGTCATTCGGACTGAAGAAGTGTGGCAGGATGATAGTAAAGAGAAGGAAGGTAGTTAAGACTGATGGAGTGGAACTACCAGTGGACCAGCTATAAATACCTTGGTATCCCACAGTCACATGGGAACCATGATGAGGAGGGAAGGAAGACAGCAACATCCAAGTACCACCAAAGGATAAGACAGGTGCTGAAGAGCCAGCTCAAGGGAAAGAACAAGATCCATGCTATCAACATGTACACCCTGCCATTCATCAGATACCCTGCCGATATAGTGAGCTGGCTGAAGGAGGACATGGAGGCTGCCAGTGTGAGGACCCAGAAGCTCCTCATAATGTACAGAGGTTTCCACCCCAAGTCCAACACCCAGAGATTGTACACCAACCACCAAGAAGGTCATGGAGAATAACACAGCTAAGGTCCTGTGGGACTTCCAGATCCAGACAGACAGGCAGTTACTGGCCAATGAACCAGACATGGTGGTAGTAGACAAAGACCAGAAGACAGCGGTAGTGATAGCAGTGCCAAGTGACAGCAACATCAGGAAGAAGGAGCATGAGAAGCTAGAGAAGTACCAGGGCCTAAAGAAGGAACTAGACAGGATGTGGAAAGTCAAGGCCAAAGTGGTCCCAGTGGTGGTACGAGCACTCGGGGCTGTGACTCCTAAGCTGGGAGAGTGGCTCCAACAGATCCTAGGAACAATATCAGAGCTCTCTGTTCAGAAGAGTGCAGTGCTAGGAACAGCTAAGATACTGCTCAGAACCCTCCAACTCCCAGGCCTCTGGTAGAGGACCCGACTTTGAGGAAAGAACAGACCACCCATAGGGGTGAATTTTATAATGAATTCTCACTATTAATTACTATTTTATTCAAACCATATCCCACAGCTGCATAATGGGTGGAGTAAGAGGCTCAGAAGGGATCCTCCCTCATTTCTCCAGCTGTAAGCAGACGGCAGTGGAATTGAACTTTCAGACTTGGAGGATTCGATTAATGTAGCTTTAAAATAAAGTAGAATTAGCTCATTTGGTTGTGTCTCCTGTCAGGCCTAACTGGGAAGGCTGACAATTTCCTTCCATTGTGTACTCACTTTTGTCTCAATGTAACCTCATCAGTCTGTAGGTGATTGGGGAAAAAAGAACACAAAAATTGAAATCCTTTGTCCCACCAAATAGGAAAACAGGAAGACTTGGAAACGTATTTATTACAAATGTGAAGAAATTGATTGATAGCTGAGAATTGATTGATAGGGGATTGAGAGCTGTAGATCCAGCAGGGTCTACAAAGTAGTTCTTGGTTTTTCTTAGTGCCCAATGTGCTAAAAGAATTTACTGCAACTCCAGAACTCCAACAGAACCATGATTGCATAATCCTTCCATGTTACTAAAAAAACCTCCACATTTTTATAATAATTATAAAGCCTTACTATTAATCAATATTTAAATTAAACCATACAATCTACTTACACATTAATAAGAGAGAAAAGTGCTCATCAGGAAATGGTAAAGAAGCATTTCAATTTCAATCAGACTCTTAAAATACCCTCCTCGTCAGATGTTCTTTCATGTTCATATGTGGCTTCAAGACAATGATGTAGCACTTGGCGAGAAAGATACAGCCCAAGAGGCCAGCAGTAGAGGCCAGGATGGAGAAGATCTCCACAGCCACCATGTATTTCCCCTTCGTGCTCAGATAGGTGGGGATGAAGGACACCCAAACACTGCAAAACACAAGCATGCTGAAGGTGATCAGCTTGGCTTCATTGAATGTGTCAGGCAGCTTCCTAGCAAAGAAAGCCACAGTGAAACTGATGCTGGCCAGAAACCCCAAGTAGCCCAGGACAATGTACCACATGATATCTGAGCCTTCGTTACATTGCACTATGATCTCATAAGTCTGGGACTCCATGTCTAACTCTGGGAAGGGAGGAGAGGTGGCCAGCCACACTGCACACAAGCCAATTTGAAGGAAAGAACAGAAGACAATCACAAATCCTGCCAGACGTTTCCCTACCCACTTCCTCATCCGGTTTCCTGGCTTGGTGGCCAGAAAGGCCAGAACTACCGTGATGGTTTTGGCCAGGATACAGGAAACACAGATGGAGAAAATGATGCCAAACGTAGTTTGACGGAGAAAACAGGTCGCTTCTCCAGGCCAACCCATGAACAGAAAGGAGCAGAGAAAGCAAAGCAGGAGAGAGGAAAGCAGGGCACATGTGATACTCCTGTTGTTGGCTTTGACAATGGGGGTGTCCCAGTGCAGAATAAGAATGAGTGCCACAATAATGGTGGTCAGTGAAAAGAAAAGAACAAAGCAAGTCAGAGTGACTCCTAAGGGTTCCCTGAAGGACAAGTAGCTGAACATTTTGGGGATGCATTGATTGTTTTCCTCATTGGAATAGTGATCTTCTGGGCATCTCACACATTGATCTGCATCTGAAATGAAGGAATAAGGCCCTGTAATTTCCAAATACATACAAAATTTTCCAATTCACACACCCTTTACAATAATTGCTTCCTATTTAATAGCACAGGAGTAAATAGGTGAATATTCAGCTATTTTTCCATAACATTGTCTGGATTTATTCATCTTTTCACCTTCTCTAGAGAACAAAGAACTGAATTTCACACATTATTGAAGGAAGTGATGAATATGCAAATTTAATTTATTTTAAAAGGATACTACCACTCACACACACACACACACACACACACACACCGCACTTTACTCTGAATTTAAGTGACTAAATTCAACCATTTTGAATGCTAGACCTTTCTTTGCCAGTGGTTGAGAACACCCTATTTATCCCCTATGGAAAATGAAGATATTTCCCTATGTTAGCAAATAAATGAAAATCTTTTTTTATTAATGCAGGTAACATGGCTACCCTTTCCTCGAGACACATTAATTTTCATGAGAGTTTATGAACCTCAGATGCCTATTTCTAGGGAACAAAATAATAATATTAGAAATGGTATTTCAATCTTCTAGTACCTTGAAGGAGGAAGGAAAAAAATATCCTCTTATGCACAAAACACTTCTAATACAGTAATACAAATTGCAGGCTGCGATGGGAAAAGTTTTGTTCCCACTTCAGTCAAGCTTTTTAGGACCAAAGTGCTGAGCCTAAAATTTGGGGCACACAAGGAACAATGAACATTGGAGCTCATTCAGTCCAGGTTCTACAGAGCAATACGATGTTTCCCTTGATGCTGTAGCTGGGTGGTGTGTCAGCTGGAACCGATAAGAGGATTTGATGATTGAAATAGTAACAAAAATTCACTAGGGGTCAGATCTCAGTCCCGTTAATGCTTGTCCAGAAGACTGACTCCTCACAGAAAAGAAGCACAGCTTAAAACGTGCCCTACTGTTGATTTTCAGACAAGAGTCTGAAAAGGCCTTACAAGACATGAAGCAGCATATCCTGAAGCTAAACTTCCAGAAGGACAGGAACAGAATCCCTCACCATGTAACATTGGCCTTTGGAACATCTCCGTCTACTTTTAAGTATTGTTCCATGACAAAAGGCAATTCACCCTCTTTTCCTCTTTTAAGATTATAGCATATTATATATTTCTTCTTTAGTATTTTACACCAAATTTTGGTCTGTAAGTATAAATAAAATTTGAAATTTTAGGCATTGATTTAGTTACAGGATTGAAAGTGGAGGTTATGTAGAGGAGTGAAGATTTAGAGAGAGGTTGTGAATGTTCCATTCTAGAGAATAATACATAATTTTCTACTCCAGAATTCCAACATTTGATGTGAACTCCAGAACTGTATTTTGCTGTTTTCCTCTTTTCACCTTCTACCATGTTAATCTTCTTCTTTTACAAAGAAATTTGGTTTGTGACTAAATAGAATTTGATACTTTATACACTGAAGCTTGAATTCATATAGTGGATTTTGGTCTATAACTATAAATAAAATTTGATATTGTATACATTGATTTAGTTACAGGATTGAAAATAGGGGTTATATAGAGGATTGAAGCTTTAAAGTGGTGAATGTTCCATTCTAGAAAATAATACATAATTCAGAATTCCAACTTTTGTTTTGAACTTCAGAATTCTATTTTGCTATGTTTTCCTCTTTTTGCGTTAGACCATGCTACATCTTCCTCTTTTACAAAGAAATTTGGTTTATCACTAAATAAAATTTGATACTTTATACACTGAAGCTTGAATTCATATATGGGATGGAAGCTTTAGAATCTGGAATTCACCATTCTACAATTCCAATTTTTATCTTGATTCTACATTTTAATTTCTTCTACTTGCCAATTTGGACAGAGATCGTTCCTTCAGGACACTTCCTGCAATTGTAGCAGCAAGCGTGTTTCCCCTGCTGAACAATCCTGCTGTACCCATGGGGGCAGCTCTCAACACATCTGGCACGGGGAGGTAGCTAGGAAGAAGCATAAGAAAGGCTTAGGGTTAGGCTTCATGCAGTCTTTAGAACTGGAGAGGAGAGGAGCTGATTAAATGATTATAGTGTATAAGATGTTCTTGCCTCAAAATGTCCCAACATTAAAATGGCCCTTTCAAGCTTTCCTTTTTTCTCCCTCTCTCTCTCATAAGGGTCATAAAGGAGCAAGGAAAGGTTTTAATTTTGACTATCTCTTAGAGTAGAACACTCCAATTGTTTCAGTTTCTTCACACGGAATATTAGCAATGGGGCTGATTGTTTATGGTTTGCGTACTATTAGTAAAGCATTCCTACACATACTGGTGAATTGCACAGAAATGTATCCAAAGAAGAATACTCAGTGGGAGCCAATTTTTTCTTTTTTCTTTTTTTTAATTTCCCCTCTTTTTTTTGGTCATGATTTCCTAACCACACAATTTTGGATCCATTTCTACTTAGGATATTTTCATAAGAAATTGTGCCCAGCTTTAGGATGACATGCAATATAATTTCTAGAAAATTTTGCAATGTGTGCTTCTTTTAGGGAAATGGAAAGCGAGAAAAATCTCAGTAAATTGTCAATGGTAACTTTTGATTTTGTTTCTGGTCATAGCTAACATTAAGTGTTGTTGTTTTTTTTACATAGGTAATGACTCTTTTGAAGAATAGCAGAAAAGGGTCTCATCTCAGCTCATGCTTCTTAACTATGTAATAGAAATGTCCAAATAAGTTTTCCTTGATTTTTTTTTTTTACTTTTATTCTTTACTTTGAATCTATTCTACTTCAAAGATATATGAAAGAAAAATAGGCATCTGGACCAAAAAACATTTGAATCAAACATCTTTATAAATTTTTGGTTTATTCTTGTATCAAATCTCTTCAAAAACTGCAAGTAGGAAAAATGCATTTTCTAACATTAATCAGATTCAGCAGCTGAATTATTTTTAAGAAGAGAAACCCAAACCTTCAGGAAGCTTGTGGATGATCAAGCGCACAACCTAACACATCTTCTGGGCACAATTGCACACCACCTGAAGACATACCTGCCGAAACTCGTGACTCCACACAATGGCACTTTCCCTGATAGTGAACTTCTTCTCCTCAAGAGCTTTGGGGTCCATCCTCCCAATCCGCACTCTCTGGAAGGATTGATTGTGGAACGTGACCAAGTTGAAGATGTCATATCCGGAGTCAAAGTCCCCATTTTCATTGAAGAAGATTTCATCTCCCACAGTGTTGTTAAAACGCACACGTCTCAGAAAGTAGTGAAGCTGGATTCGAGGGGGGACAACCGTTAAGGAAGGTAAATCAGACACAAGATCAGATAACAAGAAATGGAACAAAATAATCTCACTACTTTCTAGTCAATAATGTATCAAAATTAGTGTAAAATACAGTGGTTAAAGATTTATGAGTACATCAAAAAAAGGGAAAACCATTTAATTCTACTGGCACTTTCTCAGAATTTCCATTAGGTCAAAGGGAATGAAATAGGGGGAGATGTGAACTTTGACAATGTTAGGAACACTTGACCATAGAGTGCATGCCTATGAAGTTTCCAGTGATAGATTCCCCTTCAATTCTCACAATACAAATACATTTTTTTTCTCCGTGATGGGGGGAGGGAGAGTAGAAATTTAGGGTTCATTCTAAAACTGCCATTAGAGAATTTACTTCCAATTTCCTCCATTAGCACTGGTGTCTCTTAGGGATGCCTGAGAAATTCTGCATGCCTGATTTCATCATCCATTTAGAATCTGAGATTTGGGCAACCAATTGAGGTCTGATTCTAGGCCTTCCTGAGAATTAAGGGACAGATGTGACTTTTTGGGTGTTATATCACGTCAGAGCTCTGCAATGGCAAATCAAGGCCTGGCTGTTGGGGACATATACCTGCCAAGGTTCAACTTCCCAGGAATTATGTTTCCTTGGAATCCTTAGGGATACCCGCTTTGCTCCTTCTGAATGCAAAGAGTGCAAAGCATGTGCCACAGAATAAACCCCATTGAAGATATTGTAGCTCTCGCCAGACATTTCCATTTCAAAAACAGTGCTGGGGAGTCTCCCTAGTTCTTCTTTCCCAGTGCAGTTCTTTTCTCCTCCTAAATGCAGACCATGCTCGGGGAAGGAACAGAGAAATGCAGTACCCCAGAATTCAAAGATAAAAGGGATGGAATGAGTGAAAGGGTTTATTCTCTCAAGAAATTCCTGAAATCTTGGCACAGTGTTTGTATGGAGTGAAAAGAATAATGTGCCATTGAAAGTTTGCAATGAAAATTTAAGCCAAGAAAATACAGCTGTGAAGTCCCACTGAGCGGTTATGATCCAGACTCGATGATTCAAGGGATTCTTGGTGACAAATTCAAAGCTTTGAAGAATGATCTGAAGACCGTCCATAGCCTGGAAATCTCCATGAACAAGGAACACATTGATTTTGAGCACTGAGATAACACTGCCTATCTTCCCTAGCCTTTTAATGAAAGAACCTCTATTTCCTGTGTACGTTTTCATTATTGGGATGGTTTGCAGGAAAGCTAGGCAGATGTCATTCTGAAAGAGCTTTGGCTGGAGATTTCGAAGAAACGTTTCTCCACTTTCATCCTCTGGTACTAAAAGGCCAATCCAGTTCCATCCAAAATGTTTCAGCAAATGAAAAATTCCCTCGTACTGTAAGTTTTCACTGGGAACCATACGGAAGAAGGAAGGGAAGCGGGTTTTGTCACTTAGGACTGGATCAAACGAGCCGTAACTGAGCTACAGTTCAAACACATAGTGAAGCAAACAGAAAAAGAAGCATTAAAATTGAGACATGCACCTTTTGTCTTGAAGGAGAAATTGCCTTTCAGTCTGTACGTGAATTCTGCATGTTACTTTAGTTGAAGAGTATGAATAAATAAGGAAGAATTGCATAAATTATTGAAGCAGAAAGGTTCAGGATTCAAATTTCTGACATTCCTCACATTGTTGGACTTCAGTTCCTTTCATCCTCATCATTAGAGATCTTGGATAAAGCTGATGGGAACTAAAGTCAAGAATCAGGTAGAGCTCCACATGTTCGCCATACCAATTTCAACAAATGTTACAACTCAACATTACCTTAAGAATGACATAAGACCTTTTCCCACTGCTCACTGGAATCTCAGAATATGTCTCTTTGTGAGAAAATATCTCTACTTAGAAGAAAATGGAGGAGTCACAGTTTCACATGTATCTCCAAATACAGTATTTAGTATGTTGGAGAATTACATGGAGAGATCCATGATATAAGATTCCATGTTTTCACTTTCCCTCTGACATCCAGCATTTTATTCAACATACTGTAGTTTTGTAATTCTTACAGTATTTTATAGTAGCCCTGACCATATTTCCTGCTCACAACTATTTTAACATTTTTGTCTTTTAGAATTCCTCTCCTATTCACATTCAATTTTACTGAGTAATATGCTTTAACCATACAAACACTGAATGAAAATCAAGGAAATGCTTCCAAACTTCTCAAAGCTGAAATAGATTTCAGTGAATGCACACACCTGGGCAATCTTGTAAGCATTCAAAATGTGGGCCATCTGGATGGAGTTTGGGGAGGTGAGGCCACCAATGATAGCCAGGAGCTTCCTCTTCCGCCTTCTGACACAATTGTAGTTGATGGGATTCCCTTGTCGCTGAAAGAGAAGATCTTGTATGTTCTTAGTAGCAATCCTTGCATTAAAATAATTTTCATAGACTTCCAATCCTAATGTGGTGTTGGGTAACAGCCTGATGTTGCTCTTGATGTCATGTATGGCAAAAAGCATGGAAAGAACATGTTGGTAGTTTTTGGGGATCATGCTGAAATGGAAATTTTATGTTGATGGAGATGATTACATTCAGAAAAAAAAAAGCAAGGCAAGAAGCTGGAAAAGCATAAGCAGTTTCATAATTTCTGTAAAGGTGACTTCTGATTCATTTCCCCTGCCTCCTAAAAACCTTATCATGGATAGTAAATCCCAACACTGCAATATTTTACCTTCAGGAAAGAGCAGAGTATTAAAATTGGAATTAAGAACCAAAATCAATGCTTTAACCCTGAGGTTGGAAGTATGTTTTTGCCCAGCCCCTTTCTATCCTTTCTTATTTCTAATTGCTTCTTTCATCTCTTCCTCCCAGATAAGAATAATTCTGCCTCCCACCCACAATATATAATAAAATCTCCCCATGTTTCCATTTGCAGAATGGAAATGGAGAATTCAATGGACCCACTTGAACTGAGCTGTGATACAACCATTCTTGCGATGGGTCGGAAAGAAAGATGAGCATTGGGTGTGCTCTTACATCAATTCTGTAAGAGTTTCTAGTGAAAAGGCACTTTCAGACTGCCACATAGAACTCAGGGCAGATAAAGCATTATGAGTAGATGCCATTTTTCTATTTCCTGGGTCATCTAGTGGTTTCTGATCCTTTTGTCGTAGTCCAACACTGCCACGTCTGCACCCACCAAGGGGTAAGTGCAGCATCTGAACCTGCATTGTCTACCTTTCATGCATAGTCTGTCACTTTGCTCTGAAGATGAAGTGCCCGTAGTCCAAAGAGCAAAAGTATACTTACAGTCCTATTAGGAAGGAATCTGGAAGGTTTGTGAAAGCATACAAGGGCAAATCAGGAAATCGTCCTGAAACGAATCCCCCAAGGAACACATCTTCTCCAGAGTTAAAAAAAAATTTTGGAGCACTAAATAGCTGACTGCACATGTCTTTCCAAGTCCCATTGACAGAATGAGAAAGAAAGAGGAATAAGAAATTTATTTTGAGTACCAGCAGACCTAAACCAGAAGCGTCTCTGTTCAACCGCATGATCAACATAAAAAGATCTGTATTCACTAGAATATATTCTTTGAAAAACTAATGAAATTCTCCATACAACAGGATGAAAAAGGTATTGAAAAAAATCTGAGGGTGTCTTTAATGCTGACATTTAAAAATGGAAAAACTCCCAGTGATGGCTCTTTCACCCCTGCAGGTGTCTTCTAAAGTCTCAGTGGCAGAAGGTGAATGTAACATGGAGTATGAAAGCAGCTGTCGTTTATGGGGTGGGTGGTGATTTACTGACTTGTTTTTTTTAAGAAGGCTTCATGTAGCTTAGTGACCTCCCAAGAAATAGGATTCAAACATAGTGATTCTGATAATTATAGGAGAAAGAAAACTTTCATCAGTCTTCCAGTCCCTGTAGAACTAGAGAAAGGATGATTTGGATCCCTCCATAGTCAACGTCTGGTTGGAAGCAGCTTTGTTGAGAGTATACTGCATTATAGATTAAAGTTCCACCTTTCCCCTGTGGGATTACAACCATTTTCCTGAATGAAATCAAAGCTGCCTTGGGAGTGATTTAGTTGTGAGGTATGAAGATGATGAGGACTTTGCCCTGAATAATCTGGGCACTTTTTCCAGATCAACATGAAGCCTTTGAGTTTCTTGAACATCTTCTAGTCCTCCGTCAGTTGAATCATACTTTCTTTTTAGTGGCTGGAGAGATTCGTTCTTTTAATTTTGGGGAGGGACTTTCCTGAAGAAAACTTTGGTTTATGAATTTTTGCAAGAAAAACTCCCACCATTTCCTTATCAGCTATGATCTCCTCCCTAGAACCCTATTCTATTCCAATCTTCAGATAGATAAGAAGAAATGAGGGCTTTTTTTAGTTCCAACTAAGTCTTTCCATTCTACCAAATCTAAGGAGAGGTTTTCAACACCCTTCACCAAAGTTCCTTTTCAAAAAGTGCTTGAAATTATCTTGACTATTTTTCAAGTACCATATTCAGATAAGATGATGTCATATCTGGAGCTGATTTAGCTCTTTTTTATAAGCATGTGCGTAGACTCTTCTTAAACTTCCAAATATGCCTACTAGCTGAAAGAAATAGGGGACTCTTTTGTTCTGTTTTGTTTTTTGTGAAATCCAGGCTCAGATTACCCAGGTCAGCAGGGAAATTAATCTTGTTGTCTATTTCCTTCTTTTCAATAATGCATCGTGGTTATTCTTTTTTATATTTCTTTGTATTTTTGTTTTGGTCTGATTAGAAACAGCATGAAATATTAAACAGAAAATTAAATAAGTAGCATATGAAAGAATTGGTCATATGAGACACAACTTGCTTTCTGACCATTGTTTCTGTCTCCATGAATATGTAAACCACTTCTTTTTAATTGAATTAGAAACAGGAACTCCTCAGTTGGAAAACGATAGATCCCAACGATCACATAGCACGTTCATTTTCCTTACAAGATATTTCCTGGCATTTCTTGGCCGTGTAACACGTGGCAGAAAGATTATGTCCAATAAGCCGACAGTAGGCGCCAGGATGGGGGAGATCTCCACAGCCACCATGGGCTTCTGCTTAGTGCTCAGTAAGCTGGGGAATGTAAACCCAGTCATTGCACAAGATCAGTATGATGAAAACAATCAGCTTAGCTTCATTTAAACTTTCTGGGAATTTCCAGGCAAAGAAAATCACAATGAAACTGAAGATGGCAATACCTCACCTAACCCAGGTCAGCAGAAAATGAGACATCCAGACTTTTCAAATTTTGCAATATGATCTGCACCATCTGGAAAAGCATGTCAAATTCTTGCAAAGAGTGAATGAATAGAAAGCAATGCCAGGGGGGCGTATAGTGTTGATATAAAGTAGGCTTAGTTATATTTCCCAATTGTTTCCCTTATTCCCTATCTAGTATTATTTTGTTTCCTTTTTCCATTTTGCAAAACATCATGGAGCCCCAAAAGAATAGTTGGAGATGTATTTCAATACATAGATGAAACATACCTAATCCATATGTACCCCTGCTGCTATATCCACTCTAAAGCCAAGTATCCAGATGAGTTCTGCTCTGCAAGAGTTCACTGATTTTATAGTTTGGTTCATGATTGAAATGCATGTTTCTTCTGTAGCTGGGGAACATATATTTTTCCATCAATTGCCCTTTGAGCGAGCTAGCTAGCTAGCTATCTTTCAAAATGAATTGATATTTTAAAAAATGCAGAGGTGACAGATCTTTCTGTCACCGATCGTCTGGATTTGCAGCACATCTCAGACTTGGATTAAGTGAAATTGGGTAGAGTCCACTTCAGCATGATCTTCAGTTAAGATGTTGTATGGCCCAGACCATCATGACAATCTGATGGAAAAATATATTGTTTTAGCAGGCTATGTCTCTGGACTTTATTTCTATTTATTATAGTAGCAAAGTACACTTCGTTATGATAATCACTGGCATGTATACAGGTTATACTGAATATATTTTAATATCAACACCTCATATATCCTTGTAGAGTTAGGCATGACATGCAACAAATGGCAAAACTTGCTTGTGTTTAGTAAATCAAGGAATCTGGCTTGACTTAGGGTTCTAGGGTCCTCAGTGCCCCCTGTGTAGGAAACACTTCCAACTGATTTCCTAGGAGACTAGACACTCTTCTGAGGGCTTTACTGCTGAATTTAGGAGTTTATGGATTACAGGAAGCCACCATCATTGTGTCTGTTGAAGTTTAATAAGCTTTACATGCAGTAACAGATTTACATACTATGCAAAAACATGGAGAAGAAATTGGCCACCTTAACATGGATAATAGAATTGCTCTAGATTACTTCCTCACTTCACAAAGGGGTCGATGTAAATCAATAAATTCCTCCTTCTGTTTACAGACTAATCAACATAATTGCAGAGAAACTGATATAGCTCTGATTCACAAGCAGCTGCAATTTTTTAGACTCCATGCAGAATGCTAAAGTCATAGAGGGTAATTTGGAGCATAAGCTATCATCATACATCCCCAACTTTGCCTCTGTCTGGAGGTGGGTTAAATATATCCTAGCTTTGGGACTGTGAAAACTGAAAGTAAGGTCAATTGAGTACCTTATCAAAGCATTCCAGGAGAAAAGGTGCTGGGTAATTCCATTGCCCCTTTTATCTTTCTCTTATCTATCTGTTGCAAATGCTATTGACAATATCTATATACTGTGAAGAGTGGGCTCGCTCAGGGGTCTCTCCTGCAGTCTGCTGGCAGGAAGCCCAGGGCCTCACTGTAAGTATTTTCCCCTCAAGTGTAACTTGGTTGTTTCTATCTCCAAATGCTTTGGTTTTCCTTTTAGGTGAGTGTTTTTCTCACAATAGAATATAGACCTGTCTCTTGCTTTTCCATTAACATCAAGCAATTCCTTTAATTCTTCCAGGAGTTTTGATTCCTTGCATTTAATGCCACGAAGGGGTGTTTTAAAGTACTTTGAGCTTTAGGTTTTTTGTGTTTCATGTTTTGTCTCCCCATTACGGTATATATTTCTATTACAATTCATTTGACATATAGATTTAATTGTGTGTGTGTGTGTGTGTGTGTGTGTGTGTGTTTCACTTTATGGTGCCTGGAGGACAATTAGATATACAGTGAATCACATACTTTAGGAACAGACAAACAAGAAATGTCACAGTTAGCATTGTCAAAGAATCCTTCTTCATCTGCTGATAAACGATCCAATCCAAATAAGAGAACAGGTTTTTCAGCTCAGAATATAAAAATCTTCAGAGCATCTATCAATCTATCTATCCATTCACTCTACACTGTTGAAGGATCCATGCATAGATTTATCTATCTTATCTCTCTATCCATCCTTTCACTACATGGCCACATTTTTCACTCATACCAAGTTCAGAACAGCTGATAGGAAACATAAGATGAAAGAGAAGCTATTACTAACCAATTAAAGCTAAGATATTTGTTAACCTAACTTGAAAATTAAGCAGGCTGAAGTAGAAGTCCTTCACTCCTTTTCATCACCTTATTCAGCAATGGTACCTTGACACTGAAGAATCCTTCTCTATCCCTTTGAAGTCAAAAGACAACAATTTTAATCCTTCCCTTCTTTGAACAGGAGGGATAACTCCTCTCACATAAATAAGTGCCATGTTCCACAAAGGGCAAAAGGGAGAACTATTGCACAAAATAAATAATGCACACAATTTTGACCTCAGGAATGAAAAAAAAAGAAAAGCCATTGGCTATCTCTTCACTGAGCTGCACTAAAAGGTGCCTGACCTACAGTCGAGTGCTAAGGATTTGTACTCCCACCTTTGTATTCAGTAGTAGAGCAAGCTAAGGCAGGAGTGTGGGGAGATGTTGTGGTTGTGAGCAAGCTTGATGTGAGTTTATACTTAGCAAACTCTGTATTAATTTAATTGTTCAATTAATTTTGTTTAATTAAGATCATTTGAGTCATTTATCTCCCTTTGGACCTGTTTGCTATTCCTCCAACTTCCTAGCATCCTGAATTTTTTTATAAGGATTTCTATTGCTTTTCCTCCCTTCACCTAAGCCATGTAGACTAAGTACGAAGTACAAAAGTTTCATGGGTGACCATGTGGAGGGGGGGGGGGAGCGGAGCACAAGAAAATCCAGGTAGTTTTCTTGACTGGGTGATCCTCTTTCAATGTTCTTAACCCTACTTACATATTCATGCACAGAAGATTACCAATAATTCAACTACAGTGAAGTTTGTTCTCAGGATGGAACATTATTTTCATTAATCACCGAGTTGCTATATAGGTGAAATTCAAAAAATTAGAATATTGTGCAAATGTTCATTTATGTCAGTAAGGCAACTCAAAAGGTGAAACCAATATATGAGATAGACGCATTACATGCAAAGCAAGGTTTGTCAAGCCTTACTTTGGTATAATTGTGATGATTATGGCGTACAGCTTATGAAAACCCCAAATTCACAATCTCAGAAAATTAGAATATTACATGACATCAATAACACAAGGATTGGAAATAGAGCAATATCGGACCTCTGCAAAGTATAAGCATGCATATGTACTCAGTACTTGGTTTGGGCCCCTTTTGCAGCAATGACTGCCGCAATGCGGCGTGGCATGGATGCTATCAGCCTGTGGCACTGCTGAGGTGTTATGGAAGACCAGGATGCTTCAATAGTGGCCTTCAGCTCCGTTGCATTGTTCGGTCTCATCTCCCTCATCTTTCTCTTGGCAATACCCATAGATTCTCTGTCGGGTTCAGGTCAAGCGGGTTTGCTGGCCAATCAAGCACAGTAATCCCATGGTCACTGAACCAGGTTTTGGTACTTTTGGCAGTGTGGGCAGGTGCCATGTCCTGCTGGAAAATGAAGTCAGCATCCCCGTAAAGCTCGTCTGCGGAAGGAAGCATGAAGTGCTCCAAAATCTCCTGGTAGACGGCTGCGTTGACCCTGGACTTAATGAAGCACAGTGGACCAACACCAGCAGATGACATTGCTCCCCAAATCAACACAGACTGTGGAGACTTCACACTGGACTTCAAGCATCGTGCATTGTGTGCCTCTCCATTCTTCCTCCAGACTCTGGGTCCTTGGTTCCCAAATGAGATGCAAACGTTGCTCTCATCAGAAAAGAGGACTTTGGACCACTGGGCAACAGACCAGTTCTTTTTTTCTGTAGCCCAGGTAAGACGCTTCTGACATTGTTCATTGTTCATTGTTCAGGAGCGGCTTGACAAGAGGAATACAACATTTGAAGCCCATGTCCAGGTTCCGTCTCTGTGTGGTAGCTCTTGATGCACTAACTCCAGCCTCAGTCCACTCCTTGTGAAAGTCCCCAACACTTTTGAATGGCCTTTTCCTGACAATCCTCTCCAGGCTGCGGTCATCCCTCCTGCTTGTGACCTTTTTCTACCACACTTTTCCTTTCCACATAACCTTCTATTGATGTGCTTTGATACAGCACTTTGGGAACATCCAACTTCTTTTGCAATAACCTTTTGGGGCTTTCCCTCCTTATGGAGGGTGTCAATGATGGTTTTCTGCACAACTGTCAGGTCAGCAATCTTTCCCATGCTTGTGATTCCTACTGAACCAGCCTGAGAGACCATTTAAAGGCTCAGGAACCCTTTGCAGGTGTTATGGATTCATTAGCTGATTAGATTCTAGACACTTTGAGCCTAGAATATTGAACCTTTTCACACTATTCTAGTTTTCTGAGATTGTGAATTTGGGGTTTTCATAAGCTGTACGCCATAATCATCACAATTATACCAAAGTAAGGCTTGACATATCTCGCTTTGTATGTAATGCGCCTATCTCATATATTGGTTTCACCTTTGGAGTTGCCTTACTGACATAAATGAACATTTGCACGATATTCTAATTTTTCGAGTTTCACCTGTATTTATATTAAAAGTTCGGAAGGTAGAGACCACACAATGGCCAGCCTACCTGAAGACTTTAAAATGACATTCCATAGCTTGTGGTTTCCCATATTATGAAAGACAGATATATTAGTTCTATATGTATTAGCCTTACAAGGTAGTTCATGACTTTTTCTTCATGTCCAATGTGCTAAAAAAATCCAGTGCAACTCCAGAACTCCAACAGAGCCAGGACTGCATAATCCTTCTATGTTACCAAAAACAAAAAAACAAAAAAATTAGATTAATTATCAAGCCTTACTATTAATCAATATTCTAATCAAACCATACAATTTACTAAAACATTAATAAGAGAGAAAAGTGCTCATCAGGAAATGGTAAAGAAGCGACATTTCAATTTCAATCAGACTGTTACAATACCCTCCTCGTCAGATGTTCTTTCATGTTCAGATGCGGCTTCAAGACAATGATGTAGCACTTGGGGAGAAAGATGCAGCCCAAGAGGCCAGCAGTAGAGGCCAGGATGGAGAAGATCTCCACAGCCACCATGTATTTCCCCTTCGTGCTCAGATAGGTGGGGATGAAGGACACCCAAACACTGCAAAACACAAGCATGCTGAAGGTGATCAGCTTGGCTTCATTGAATGTGTCAGGCAGCTTCCTAGCAAAGAAAGCCACAGTGAAACTGATGCTGGCCAGAAACCCCAAGTAGCCCAGGACAATGTAGAACATCGTATCTGAGCCTTCGTGACATTGCACAATGATCTCATAAGTCTGGGAATGCATGTCTAATTCTGGGAAGGGAGGAGAGGTGGCCAGCCACACTGCACACAAGCCAATTTGAATGAAAGTACAGAAGACAATGACAAATCCTGCCAGTCTTTTCCCTACCCACTTCCTCATCTGGTTTCCTGGCTTGGTGGCCAGAAAGGCCAGAACTACCGTGATGGTTTTGGCCAAGATGCAGGAAACACAGATGGAGAAAATGATGCCAAACGTAGTTTGTCGAAGAAAGCAGGTCACAACTCCAGGCCAACCAACAAACAGAAAGGAGCAGAGAAAGCAAAGCAGGAGAGAGGAAAGCAGGGCACAAGTGATATTCCTGTTGTTGGCTTTGACAATGGGGGTGTCCCAGTGCAGAATAAGAATGATTGCCACAATAATGGTGGTCAGTGAAAGGAAAACAACAAAGCAAGTCAGAATGACTCCTAAGGGTTCCCTGAAGGACAAGTAGCTGAACATTTTGGGGATGCATTGATTGTTTTCGCCATTAGAATAGTGATCTTCTGGGCATCTCTGACATTGATCTGCATCTGAAATAAATGAATAAGGCCCTGTAATTTCCAAATACATACAAAGAATTCCAATTCACATACTCTTTACAAAAATTCTTTTCTATTTAACAGCACGGGATTCTGTGCTATAGTAAATAGGTAAATCTTCAGCTCTGTTTTCATAACATTTTCTGGATTTATTCATCTTTTCACCTTCCCCTAGAGAACAAAGAACTGAATTTCACAAATTATTGAAGGAGATAATGTAACAAATGTGCAAATTTAATTTCTTTTAAAAGGATACTACCACTCCCCCCACACACACACACTTTAATCTGAATTTATATGAGTAAATTCAACCATTTAGAATGCTATACCTTTTCGTAGCCAGGGTTGAGAATACCATATTCATCCCCTAGCATGTCAATATATTTCCCTAGGTTAGCAAGTAAATGAAAACCTCTTTTGCTTAATGCAGATAATATGGGTACCTTTTCCCTGAGACAAGTTGATTTTCAACACAGTTTATGAACCTCAGATGCCTATTTATAGGGAACAAAATAATAATGATTAGGAATGGTATTTCAGTCTTCTATTACCTTGAAGGAGGAAGGAAAAAAATTCCTCTAGAGCACAAAACAGTAACAAAAGAAAATAAAGTAATTCACATTGGCAGCCACCATGGAAATAGTTAGATGGAGGTTATGTAGAGGGGGGAAGCTTTAAAGTCGTGAATGTTCCATTCTAGAAAATGGATACATAATTTTCTACTCCAGAATTCCAACTTTTGTTTTGAACTTCAGGATTCTATTTTGCTATGTTTTCCCCTTTTCACCTTATGCCATGTAACATCTTGTTCTTTTACAAAGAAATTTGGTCTATGACTAAATAAAATCTGATACTTTATACACTGAACCTTGAGTTCATATATTGGATGGAAGCTCTAGAATCTGGAATTCACCATTCTACAGCTCCAATTTTTATGTTGATTCTAAATGTTAATTTCTTCTACTTGCCCATCTGGACAGAGGTCGTTCCATCAGGACATTTCCTGCAACTGTAGCAGCACGCGTGTTTCCCCTGCTGAACAATCCTGCTGTACCCATGTTGGCAGCTCTCAACACATCTGGCACGGGGAGGTACCTAGAAAGAAGCATAAGAAAGGGTAAGGGTTAGGCTTCATGCAGTCTTTAGAACTGGAGAGGAGAGGAGCTGATTAAATGATTATAATGTATAACATGTGCTTGCCTCAAAATGTCCCAACATTAAAATGGCCCTTTCAAGTTCTCCTTCTTTCTCCCTTTCTCACTCACAGGGCTCCTAACAGACCAAGGAAAGGTTTTAATTTCCGACTATCTCTTAAACACTCTAAAACACTCCAGTGGTTTCAGTTTCTTCACATGGAATATTAGCACTGGGGCTATTTGTTTATGGTTTGGGTACCATAAACATAAATGTAAAGCATTCCTACACATACTGATGAATTGCACAGAAATGTGTCCAAAGAAGAATACTCAGTGGGAGCCTTTCTTTCTTTCTTTCTTTCTTTCTTTCTTTCTTTCTTTCTTTCTTTCTTTCTTTCTTTCTTTCTTTCTTTCTTTTTTCCTTCCTCCCTTCCTTCCTTCCTTCCTTCCTTTCCCCTTCCCCTTCCCCTTCCCCTTCCCCTTCCCCTTCCCCTTCCCTTCCCTTCTTTCTTTCTTTCTTTCTTTCTTTCTTTCTTTCTTTCTTTCTTTCTTTTTCTTTTTCCTTCCTTCCTTCCTTCCTTCCTTCCTTTCCCCTTCCCTTCCCTTCCCCTTCCCTTCCCTTCCCCTTCCCCTTCCCCTTCCCTTCCCCTTCCCTTCCCTTTCTTTTCTTTCTGTTCTTTCTTTCTTTCTTTCTTCCTTCCTTCCCTCCTTCCTTCCTTCCTTCCTTCCTTCCTTCCTTCCTTCCTTTCCCCCCTTCCCCTTCCCCTTCCCCTTCCCCTTCCCCTTCCCCTTCCTTCCTTCCCCTTCTTTCTTTTCTTTCTTTCTTTCTTTCTTTCTTTCTTTCTTTCTTTCTTTCTTTCTTTCCTTCCTTCCTTCCTTCCTTCCTTCCTTCCTTCCTTCCTTCCTTCCTTCCTTCCCTTCCCCTTCCCCTTCCCTTCCCTTCCCCTTCCCTTCCCTTCCCTTCCCCTCTTTCTTTCTTTCTTTCTTTCTTTCTTTCTTTCTTTCTTTCTTTCTTTCTTTCTTTCTTTCTTTCTTTCTTTCTTGTCATGATTTCCTACCCATACAATTTTGGATCCATTTCTTCTTAGGATATTCTCATACAAAAATGTGCCCAGCTTTAGAATGAAATGAAATGAAATACAATGAAACATTTGTAGAAAATGTTTCTAGAAAATGTTGCAATGTGTGCTTCTTTTAGGGAAATGGAGAGCAAGAAAAATCTCAGTAAATTTTCAATGGAAACTTTTGCTTTTGTTTCTGGTCATAGCTGACATTAAGTATTCTTTTCTTTTTACATGGGTGATGACTCTTTTGAAGAATAATAGAAAAAGGTCTCTTCTCAGCTCACGCTTCTTAACTATGTAATAGAAATGTCCAAATAAGGTTTCTTTGATTTTTTTAAATTTTGATTCTTTACTTCGAATCTATTTTACTTTAAACATATATGAACGAAACATGGGCAGCTTGACCAAAAAAAAAAAAATTAAATCAAATATCTTTATAGATTTTTGCTTTATTCTTGTGTCAAATCTCTTCAAAAACTGCAAGTAGGAAAAATACATCTTCTAATATTAATCAGAATCAGTGGTTGAATTATTTTTGAGAAGAGAAACCCAAACATTCAGGAAGCCTGTGGATGATCAAGTGTCCAGACTAACACATCTTCTGGGCACAACTGCACACCACCTGAAGACATACCTGCCGAAACTCGTGATTCCACACAATGGCACTTTCCCTGATGGTGAACTTCTTCTCCTCAAGAGCTTTGGGGTCCATCCTCCCAATCCGCACTCTCTGGAAGGATTGATTGTGGAACGTGACCAAGTTGAAGATGTCATATCCGGAGTCAAAGTCCCCCTTTTCATCAAAGAAGATTTCATCTCCCACAGTGTTGTTAAAACGCACACGTCTCAGAAAGTAGTGAAGCTGGATTCGAGGGGGGGCAACCGTTAAGGAAGGTAAATCAGACACAAGATCAGATAACAAGAAATGGAACAAAATAATCTCACTACTTTCTAGTCAATGATGTATCAAAATTAATGTAAAATACAGTGGTTAAAGATTTATGAGTACATCAAAAAAAGGGAAAACCATTTAATTCTACTGGCACTTTCTCAGAATTTCCATTAGGTCAAAGGGAATGAAATAGGGGGAGATGTGAACTTTGACAATGTTAGGAACACTTGACCATTGAGTGCATGCCTATAAAGTTTTCAGTGATATATTCCCCTTCATTCCTCACAACACAAATACATTTTCTTCATCCTGGGGGTAAAAGCTAGTAATTTAGGATTCATTCTAAAACAGCTGTTTAGTGAATTTATTTCCAATTTCCTCCATTAGCATTGGTGTCTCTTATGGATGCCTGAGAAATTCTGCATGCCTGATTTCATCATCCATTTAAAATCTGAGATTTGGGTAACCCATGGAGGTCTGATTCTAGGCCTTCCTGAGAATTAAGGGACAGATGTGGTTTTTTGGGTGTTATATCATGTCAGAGCTCTGCAATGGCAAATCAAGGCCTGGCTGTTGGGGACATGTACCTGCCAAGGTTCAACTTCCCAGGAATTATGTTTCCTTGGAATCCTTAGGGATACCCGCTTTGCTCCTTCTGAATGCAAAGAGTGCAAAGCATGTGCCACAGAATAAACCCCATTGAAGATATTGTAGCTCTCGCCAGACATTTCCATTTCAAAAACAGTGCTGGGGAGTCTCCCTAGTTCTTCCTTCCCAGTGCAGTTCTTTTCTCCTCCTAAATGCAGACCATGCTCGGGGAAGGAACAGAGAAATGCAGCACCCCAGAAATTATAAATAAAAGGAAAGGAATGAGTGAAAGGATTTATGCTCTCAAGAAACCTCTGAAATCTTGGCACAGTATTTGTATGGAGTGAAAAGAATAATGTGCCATTGAAACTTTGCAATGCAAATTTAAGCCAGGAAAATACAGCTGTGAAGTCCCACTGAGCGGTTATGATCCAGACTCGATGATTCAAGGGATTCTTAGTTAGAAATTCAAACCTATAAAGAATGAGCTTCAGACCCTCCATAGACTGGAAATCTCCATGAACAAGGAACACATCGATTTTGAGCACTGAGATAGCACTGCCTATCTTTCCCAGCCTTTTAATAAAGGATTGTTTATTTCCTGTGTAAGTTTTCATTATTGGGATGGTTTGCAGGAAAGCTAGGCAGATGTCATTCTGAAAGAGCTTTGGCTGGAGATTTCGAAGAAAGATTTCCCCGCTTTCAACCTCTGGTACTAAGAGGCCAATCCAGTTCCATCCAAAATGCTTCAGTAAATGAACAATCCCCTCATACTGTAAGTTTTCACTGGGAACCATGTGGAAGAAGGAAGGGAATCGAGTTTTGTCACTTAGGACAGGATTGAAAGAGCCATAACTGAGCTACGGTTCAAACACATAGTGAAGCAAACAGAAAAAGAAGCATTAAAATTGAGACATGCACCTTTTGTCTTGAAGAAGAAATTGCCTTTCAGTGTGTACATGAATTCTGCATGCTACTTAGGTTGAAGAGTATGAATACATAAGGAAGAATCGCATAAATTACTGAAATGGAAAGCCTCCGGATTCAAATTTCTGACATTTCTCACATTGTTGAACATAAGTTCCTTTTATCTCTCATCGTTAGAGATCTTGGAGAAACCTAATGGGAGCTAAAATCAAGAATCAGGTGGAGCTCCACATGTTCACCATACCAATTTCAACAAATGTTACAACTCAACATTACCTTAATAATGACGTAAGACTTTTTCCCACTGCTGTTAGATTAGGCCCACTTTAATGTGACACCATTTCTCTTTCCGAGAAAACACCTCTACTTAGAACAAAAAGTTTTCCATGTATCTCCAAATACAGTATTTGGTATATTGAAGAATTCCTTGGGGAGATTCATGATATAAGACTCCATGTTTTCAATTTCCCTCTGACATCCAGTATTTTATTCAACATACTTTTGTGATTATTACAGTATTTTATATTAGCCCTGCCAAATTTTCTGCTCACAACTATTTCACATTTTTTCCTTTTCAACTTTGCTGAGTAATATCTTCATACAACTCTGAATGAAGATCAAGGAAATGCTTCCTAATTTCTCAGAGCTTCAATAGATTTCAGTGAAATGCACACACCTGGGCAATCTTGTAAGCATTCAAAATGTGGGCCATCTGGATGGAGTTTGGGGAGGTGAGGCCACCAATGATAGCCAGGAGCTTCCTCTTGCTCCCTCTGACACAGTTGTAGTTGATGGGATTCCCTTGTCGCTGAAAGAGAAGATCTTGCATGTTCTTAGTAGCAATCCTTGCATTAAAATTATTCTCGTAGACTTCCAATCCTAAGGTGGTGTTGGGTAACAGCTTGATGTTGCTCTTGATGTCATGTATGGCAAAAAGCATGGAAAGAACATGTTGGTAGTTTTTGGGGATCATGCTGAAATGGGAAATGTATGTTAATGGAGATCATTATATTAGGAAGAAATAACAAGGCAACAAACTGGAAACTTTATAAGCAGTTTCATAATTTCTGCAAAGGTGACTTCCAATTCATTTCCCCTGCCATGGATAGTTAATCCCAACACTGCAATATTTTATCTTCAGGAAAGAACAGAGTATTAAAATTGGAACTAAGAACCAAAATCAATATATTTTAACCCTGAGGTTGGAAGTAAATTTTTGCCCATCTTCTTCTTTCTAGTTCCTTCTTTCATCTCTTACTACCAGATAATAACAAATCTGCCTCCCACTCACAATATATAATAAAATCTCCCCATGTTTCCATTTGCAGAATGGAAATGGAGAATTCAACGGACCGACTTGAACTGAGCTTTTTGATACATCCATTTTTGCAATGGGTGGGAAAGAAAGATTAGCATTGGGTGTGCTCTTACATCAATTCTGTAAGAGTTTCTAGTGAAAAGGCAATTTCAAAGTACGAGATAGAACTCAGGGCAGGTAAAACATTATGAGTATATGCCATTTTTCTATTTCCTGGGTCATCTAGTGATTTCTGATCCTTCTGTTGTATTCCAACACTGCCAATTCTACCCCCACCAAGGGGTAAGTGCAGCATCTGATCCTGTGTTGTCTACCTTTCACACTTAGTCTGTCACTTTGCTCTGAAGATGAAGTGCCCATAGTCCAAAGAGGAAAAGTATACTTACACTCCCATTAGGAAGAAATCTGGAGGGTTTGTGAAAGTGTACAAGGGCAAATCAGGAAATCTTTCTGAAACGAATCCCCCAAGGAGAACATCTTCTCCGGAATTGTAATTTTTTTCTGTAGGACTAAATGGCGGACTGCACATGTCTTTCCAACTCCCACTGATAGAATCAGAAAGGAAGGGGAATAGGAAATTTATTTTGAGTACCAGCAGACTTAAACCAGAAGCGCACCTGTTCAACTGCATGATCAACATAAAAACATCTGTGCTCACTAGAAGTAATATTTTCTTGACAAAAACTAAGGAAATTCTTCATACAACAGGATGAAGGAGGTTTTGAAAAAAATCTGAGGGTGTATTTTATGCTGATGTTTAAAGATTTAAAAACTCCCAGTGATGGCTCTTTCACCCCTGCAGGTGCCTTCTAAAGTCTCAGTGGCAGAAGGTGAATGTAACATGGAGTATAAAAGCAGGTGTTGTTTATGGGGTGGGTGTTGCTTTACTGACTTGTTTTGTTAAGAAGTCTTTATGTAGTTTAGATGTTTTTTAAGAAGCCTTTATGTGGCTTAGATACTTCCAAAGAAATAGGATTCAAACATAGTGATTCTGATAATTATAGGACAAAGAATAACGTTCATCAAACTCTTCCAGTCCCTGTAGAATTAGAGAAAGGATGTTTTGGATCCCTCATAGACAATGTCACGTTGGAAGCAAAACTGTTCAGATTATACTGTACTATCCATTAAAGTTCCACCTTTCCCCTTTGGGATTACAACAAATCGTACTTTCTTTTTAGTGGTTGGAGAGATTCGTTCTTTTAAAGTTTGGGGAGTGAGTTTTCCTGAAAAAAACTTTGGTTTATGAATTATGAAACTCCCACCATTTCTTTATCAGCTATGATCTCCTCCCTAGAGCCCTATTCTATTCCAATCTTCAGATAAATAAGAAGAAATGAGGGCTTTTTTTAGTTCCAACTAAGTCTTTCCATTCTGCCAAAACTAAGGAGAGGTTTTTAACATCCTTCACCAAAATTCCTTGTTAAACAGTGTTTGAAATTATGTTGACTATTTTTCAAGCACCGTACTTCAGCTGCTGCTGCTGAATGACAGGTCGGTTGACAACAAGGCCCCCCTCGTATGTCACTTGATCACCAAGGAGGGGGAAGACCTGGCATGCATTACTGAGACCTGGCTGGGGCCTGGACAGGGTGTCCCTCTTGGAAATGTGCCCAGCTGGGTTCACGGAATGGCACCAGCTGAGATGCCAGGGCAGGGGAGGAGGGGTGACTGACATCATCCAAGAGACACTGGTGTCCTTCAGGGGCATTGCTCCACAAGTCTCCAGCTGTGAGACGCTGTTTCTTAGGTTGGGTTCCCACAAACAGTTGGGAGTGCTGCTATTGTACCAGCCTCCCTGCTGCGTGGCAACCTCCCTACCTGAGCTGCTGGAGGCCATCTCGGGGCTGGTGGTGGAGTTTCCCAGGCCTATGGTTCTGGGGGACTTCAACTTACCGTCCCTGGGACAGACCTTGGAGGCGGCTCAGGAGTTCATGGCTACTGTGGCAGCCATGGACCTGTCTCAAATTGTGTGGGACCCAACCCAAGACAGTAGCCACATGCCGGATCTGGTTTTCTTGTCAGAAAAAATTTACCATTTTTTTTTCTTTTTCATTTGTCAGCAATGGGTGCTCTTCTATAGTAATTTGATAAGCATCCAGTTCTGTTTTCCATAATATTTTCTACATCAATTGCCTCCAAAACTGAATTTCACAAGCTATTGAGGGAAATAATGTCATGAATACACACATTTAATTCATTTCAAAGGGACCACTACTGCTCCCTGTCATTTTCCTTGGAATTTGGATCAGTAAATCCCTTCATTCTGAACGCTACATGTGATCTTAGCAAAAGGCTCAGCACTGCTGAATTCTAGCCCTAATGATAAGTTGATGTTATTCCATATTCTCATCACTGTAACATTGTCCTTTGGAAGAGTACTTTATCTACTCCTAACTATTTTTATTACATTCCCTCCAGAAGAGTTTTTACTCTTTTCAGGCTTAATGCCCTGCCATCAAGGGTTCTCGATGGGAGTTAGGGCAATCTTTCCTTCTAGGACCAATTCTCTCCCTTCATGGGGGTGTCATTGAATCAGCATCACATGTTCTGCTGAAGTGCCATTGCATCAGACATGGTGCTCTAAATTAATATTAACCCTATTAAAAATTGCTCCAACTGTGTTGCGGAAGAGAACACATTTTTTCCCATTTCCTGATAAATCTTTAAAAATTTCAAAAATGCAAGCAAAATACTGTTCCACCAAGAATTCTGAATATGATTTGTGATGGATTGTTTCATGTCAGAAGGCAATTAACTATGTTTTTCTCTTTTAGTGTTATACAATATTACTTCTTATTTTACAAAGAATATTGGTCTATAACTATAAATAAAACTTGACACTTTATACATTGAAGGTAGAGTGAATATAGAGGAAAGAAACTTAAAATCAGGAATTCTCCATTCTAGAAAATGGATATACAATTCTCCATTCTAGAATTTCGATTTCTATTTGAATCCTAAATTTCTTTTTTTTTTTTTTTACTTGCCAATCTGGACTGAGATCGTTCCTTCAGGACATTTCCTGCAATTGTAGCAACAAGCATGTTTCCCCTCCTAAATAACCTTGCTATACCCATAGTAACAGCTCTCAACACATCTGGCACAAGGAGAGACCTAGAAATAAACATCAGGAAAATTTTTGACTGGAATTTGCCAATAATTTCTGAAAATTCCTCACCTTATTTAGAGGCAGAGAAATTTAAAAGTACACTAGTTTACTAAATTCAAGGAGTGTGCAAAATCTTTTCAGCTTAATATGTTCCAGGATCAAAATGGTTGTTGGGAGTGTTCCAGGTTTGATGCAAACCATTCTGGGATGTGTGCTACATTTTCCTCAAACCATATTTGTGCTCATTTTTTTTACAAGATTACCTGCATTTATTTTAGGAATAACAACAAATAGTGGTGACATCAATATTAATATAAATGTTTAGAATTTTTAGTGATTTTCAATAATTTCTTAAGAAGTATTGAAATTATTCAGGAAGAATGATATCATGAATCTAATTTTATATTTTTAATTGATCATTTAATCAATGAAATAATGAATTTTAAATTTTATGACAGTTGTAAATTCTCTGATTATTTACTGATATTTTATTCTCCATCCATTGTCTTTTTTCACATTCTTCTTTCTTCTGAAATAAATATTTATCTGTCTACACACAAATGTACAAATGTATTCTTACATCACATAAATTCCAAAATTCAACTAGGAAGAGTAAACAAAACCAAACCCTCCCTATAAATATATTCATAAACACAAACACAAACATCCCCCAAACCACAAGGTTCCAGGACATCATCAATATTTATTTTTATTTTATTTTATTTATTTATATTTATATAGCTGCCCATGTCACATAAAAGTGACTCTGGGAGTCATCTTCCCCCCCCCCAAAAAAACCTATTGCAGATTTGAGGTCTCAGGGTATTATTGGATACTAAGTTTATGTTATTTTTGATTTCATGGCAAAAAATTTAAAAATTCGCTAGTAGTTTTTTGGGATGATGGTACAATTCGATTTTAATGTACTATTTTATTCTTTCATGAATGAATCAAATAAGCCTTGAATTCCAGATGGGCTTCATAATGAAATGTATTACTAATACACATTCAGGGGTGGGGGGACTGTTCATCCACCCTGACAGTACAAGGACTGATCTGTAAAACGATCAGAGTTGCCATAAACAGCACCAAGCCTGAGATAGGGGCTTAGAGCATTATTCTACAGGTCTTCACTGAAGACATGAAGTCATGAAGATGGGTAGAGGAAAGAACTACTCATGCAAGCCCATTTCTTCTCTCTCTGATGACTACATGAGTTGAGTTGTAAAATCTAAAGAAGAGCTGTAATCACATTCACCTGTGTACATCTCTACACCAGAGGTGGACTTTTCTTTGGTTGTAGCCAACTATAGAAGATCAACAGAATGTTCCAGTTGGATTCATTTTTTTGGAGTTTGAAACAAAAAAGCATTTCCTGATTTGTGGTCATCCTTATATTCCACCTTCCCACCTCCTTCCAAATTTCACCTTGTGTTTTCTGCTAGGATCTTGATTAAAACATGGCACTGAAGGCACGTGCAAGGGCATAAACTGAGTTGCAGATCCTAGTTCTTCAAAACAGATTCAGGGAGCCTGCTCAACTTAACTTGCCCAGAAGGGGGGTTTGCATTTGGCAGGTTCAAGTTAAGTGCTGAGACTGAGCCTACGAATACAAGCGGAGGAAAAGAAATGAAGAATCAGGAGTTAAATACTCAGTGAATAGTTTGTTTCTGGTCATGCTATTTTTGTGCAGTGAAAAGGATAAGGTCCTCCCTTTTCACATAACACACCATCCCCTGGAGAAAAGCCACACAGTGAAAGAGAGGCTGTTTTCTCATAACACACTGAACCCTAAACTTGGATTAACAAAAACAGTTAATGGTTGTGTTTACAGAACTTGCTGTGCTCCAAAAAACAAACCATGCCATGGCTTAACTTGATGTCTCAGTTCATACAATATGTTAAGACCATGGTTGGGTTTTCACATCAAGCTGAATCATAAATTAGCAAACCACACTTTACATTAGTCTAATATAATATGAAAACAATATGGTCAATGCCACCTTAAATCTCTCAAAGTCTTGGTGCAGCCACAGAAAATATGCCATTAAATCACATTCCAGCTTCAGACAGGCAAATGAAATATGGAGTCCTTGGTGCTCCCTGAGCTTGGTTGTTTGCTTGCAGATGTTTCATTACCCAACTGGATAACATCATCAGGCACCGATGTTGCAAATATAATCATATCAGCTGATGATTCCACTTCCTATTCCACGGACATCCCAAAAGATCATCAATCCTTCTCAGTGACAATACGTTCTAATTACTTGAGAATTCATCTCAATTACAGATTAGGCACGTTCTCCAATTTCTGGACCAAAAGAGGAGAAGCTTCCTTACACAGATATACTATGGCAGATGATATAGTATGTTCTAATAACCTCTAAAACACTCCATCCCACACTCAACCTAGAGTTAGGCTCTAGGTTTCAGTGCACAGCGAGGGATACCACCCCCCTTTGGACTGTGTGGTGATTGGGTGGTGGAACTACCAATCAGAGCATGGCAATACAAGGTACTTCTTCTCAGTTTATTTATCCAAAGGAAGAGGGAAGTGGAGGATTTGGCACCTGTAGATGGAAGTATAGGTCTGAAGAAGGCTGAGCATCCTAGCTAGGAAATCCTCCATCTTCCAGAGAGATAGAGTTCAATCAGGAAAGAAAGTACTGATAGATTGATAGACTCTCAATATGTTGTAGAACCAAGTGAACCTATTTTAAGTTATTTTTAAGAGTCCATTCATTCCTTCACATCTTCCTATCAGAGATGTAAAGAAAGGAGATAAAGGAAATCATTTCTAAACCAAAATCCACATAGCCCTGACATTGTCGTCTTTTAGGGAATCTCTTGAAAACCTGACTTTTCCAGCAGGCCCTGATCAGGGCAAAGTGACTTGTGAACATACGTTCATGGGTGTGGTATTTTAATTCTTTTTGTATTTCTCCAATGCAGTATTTTTTGTTCGTTCATTGTTATTCGGTTCTTTTTGTTTGATTTTAAAATGTTCATTTAAACGTCGTGCAAGTTACCTGGAGTTGCTTTTGCAATTAGCTAGATTATAAATTGAGTAGATAACAACAGGGTTTACTAGTGGTAGCAAAACAAATAGATCCTGTAGAAATCTTTCAGAGTTCATAGGATTTGAGTTTTAAAAAAGAGATAAGAAAAGGGGCACTCATAAATAGCATGCACCTCCAATATGTATAAAACCCAGATTCTAAGACATATGTGAATAATTTAGTATTCCCATTTACATTACAAAGTTCCCATCCTGGTCTGTTGCTCAGAGCTCCAGACTTCTGCATCTGGTAGCAGTGCAGAAGACACATTAAACAAACAAAAAAAAGAATGGTTAAAAAAAAGATTTATGTTCAAATGGTATGATGGTGAGAGCTATGATGGTGAGAGAACGGATGGACGGATTAGATTCAGTGATTTACAGATTCATAGATTGTCTTCTATCCTGAACTTTGAAGGATGTTTGCTATTCAACTACCATTGCTTGCCTTACTCAAAGTGATCCTTATAATCAAACCATCATCACTCACTAAAACCACAGTGTTGTAGATGTGGACATGATGGATGACATGGTGCTTACTTGGAAGGTCTACTGGGCACTGACTGAGTAATATGCCTACTGAAAAGAATGAGGGAGTGAAAGGGTAGAGGTTCATATGGCAAACCGGGGCTCATTTGGACAGACGAGCCATTCTTTCTTCCAAGTTTGGGGAGGATGAACATTTTTTATAATGTTTTTTCAATGCCACTCAAAATTATAGAATTCATATACTGAAGTTTGAAGTATAGTTGTTGTCAATTGTATCAGTTCTTTTCCTAGTAGGGTAGCATCTTGGGGGGGGGTGCACATGCATGTGTAATGTATACAGGATATAGTAAGCTGTTTCACTTGAAAGGGGGACATCAACACAACTGTGTCTTCATGCTTAATTACAGAATGTATGTTAGGTTTGTTACCAGAATGTTTTCTTTGTTTAAAGTATATTGAATTATCATTTCTTTACCTGTCCTTCTTTTTTTTTCAATGCAGTTATCAATGGCCTCTCTTCTCACTTGTCTTCTTAAAAAAGGAAGGGGCCATTCAACCTTTTACTTGCATCCTCCCCCCCCGCGCAAAAAAGAAAATTCTTCCTAGCCAAGTCATGGATCTTAACAATAATAAGATGGTGGCCTGCTGTTGCTTTCTTCCCAGAGATGTTCTCAGGAACCAACGCTTTCCTCAGAATTATGAAAGCAGTAGCTGGGCCCCTTTCATACATCCATGCAGCATCATGACACATGTAGAAAAGGGTGGAGCTGGTCCTGAGACAGCACAACTCCACGTTCATCATTGACCTCCACTGCAATCGCCTCTGCTTTTTCCATAATGCATTTTTTTTAAAAAAACAAACACTTTGTTCTAATCTACAGTCTTCAGTTTTATGGAAAACAGCTGATTGGGAAGACTGAATTATAGCCTTCCAGTAGCTCCAGAAGTGAAAGTGAGTCCATTCAATGTTTTTATTTGTCACAGTCAACAATTTTTACCTGGAGCTCTTAGTTTTCTCTTGCACCTTTTCCCTGGAGGACTGTTATAGGCTTCTCTTCATCCTATGCTTTCGTCAAGGCAGTCGAGGCAAGTATAATGGCTTATACAACATTAACATACACAATACAAAACGCCAGAGAAGACAAAAATAGCAGGTCCATGTATCAGTGATGGCTGACAGGGGTCCTTAGCATGAGCAACTCTTCATGCCCAAATGGCAATGACAGCCATGATAGAGAAGCCTAGGCTGATGAAGAAGAACTTGGTGAGAGGGCTTTCATGTGAACCCAGCTCATAAGGAAGAATTTCCAGGAACGTGACATAGAGGAAAGTTCCTGCTGCCACCCCTTCAAGGATTGCTTGAGCCAGACCGCTCCCATCCCCATTGAAAAGAGACACACCGATGCCCACGCTGATACCAGTAGGAGACATCAAAGCAAAGACCACCACGTAGAGCATCCTCCATTGGAACTTGGTGCTACTCTGCACCAGCTTCAAGGACAAGCTGAAGCTCACAATGGCTTTGTGGATGAGCACGGCCACGCAAAGTTGAATGGTGTCTATTGTCTCCTTTTGCACACCAATGGCAAGTCCTTCAAAGACTGAATGAAAAGACAGTGACAGGAAGAGTATAAATGCCCGGAAGGAACTGTGAGAAGGTGGCAGCTCCTTGTGATCCTCGTAATTTTCATGGTTGCCGTGGGAGTGAACAGCTTGGGGACAACAGTGGAGCACCAGACTTTCGATAAAAAACACCAAGAAGAAGCCCAATGAAATTATGAGCTCCCCATATGGGTACACCTGCCATGGGGGTGGGAGAGGGGAGAGAGAAAGAGAGAGAATGGATTTGAAACAGAATCATTGTGAATTAAAGCAATCATCACTGTACACTTATTGATTAGTTAGATTTAAATCTCCCCTTTCCTCCAAGAGCACTAAGGTGATATACATAGCACTTTCAGTTTTTAATTTTTTTACAACATGAATTGGTTGAATCAAGAAAGAAAAATCCATTCAGGGAACTTCCCTGGCTAAGGGTAAACCTGGACCTGGGTCTCTGAGTTGTTAAGCATAGGAACACACACACATATATACATACACTTCTATCTAAAATAATAATACCTTTATTGGGACCAATCAATGAGAAAAAAGAGGGTATGTTTTTGAGTTCTTTAGAACTCTTACCAAAAATGGGGTATTAGAAAGAAAAAAGAAATCTGGCTGGATGTTGAAACAATTTGGCTGGATACTGAATGCCATCAGTTCCAAGGCAAAGGAAGCTGACTTGAACACAAGCCATCGAGGACCTGTAGGAATCCCTTTACACTCAGCTGTGAAAGAAACATCAGCTTCCCTCAATTCTGAACATGGAGGCCACAAGGTTCCAGATTATCACTCACCAACAGTGATGCACACTGGCACCTTGGCCCAGAAGACCAAATGCACAAAACACCAGTCATTACTGCAACCAAACCACCGTAATTTTGATTTTAGGCTGGTCTGAATGAGTGTGACTCATCCAGAAACTCCCATGAATGTCCATGGTTGAATGGAGTCTTGAACTTGGGTTTCCCTGGCCCCATAACTATGTTCCATTTTGCTAACCAGGATTAGCTCCAAGACTGGGAGATGTATTTATTCATGCTCTACTATAGCTTTATCCCTACACTGAAAACCTTGGACAATTACCCCCATCTTAATTATGCTACTGTTCAAAAGTCACTCTTCACTCTGCATGGCAAAACAGTTGTTAAAGTTAACAAAGGGTTTCAAATCTTTCAAGAGTAACACAATTATTAAGGCAAATATTTGGTAATAAAAACCTTTCAAGTGTTTTTTCCCCTTCCACTTGTCAACCTCTGCCAAGAAGTGTAGGTAAAACTAAGAAAATCCTCTATTTTAAAATACTTCTATTGATTCTGGAGAATTGGTGGGTTGCAATACTAGGATTAGACCAGCAGGTGGCAGTGAAGGATTCCTCAACAGGAACTCTTCCTTCATGGATGCTGATTTCTTATTCTCAAAAGTAAGATTCTTATCAACATTTTCATGGGAAACAAAAGAAAGATCTCCCATTAAGTACAGAAAGTCATATAAAAAAAGAAAAGAAAGTATGTCACCATTTCGAAGAATGCACTCTTGTGTGAGGCTGAATTCTCAACATCATAGTACAGTTCAAAGTGTGTGTGTGTGAGAGAGAGACAGAGAGAGACAGAGAGACAGAGACAGAGAGAGAGAGAGAGAGAGAGAGAGAGAGAGAGAGAGAGAGAGAGAGAAGCTATTTTTATTCCCTATGGAACAAGAATGGAAAAATATGGCTTGGGCGGTTCTTCCAACACCCATTTCTTCTCTCAATAGTCCTACGAGCTAGGTGAGGCTGAGAGTTTCATAGATCTCAGATCAGATCTCCCCAGTCTTGATCAATATACTTGTACACCAACTCTCAGAGCTGCAGCCTATTCTACCTGCTGCCAGAGAACACATTCTGAAGAAAAACCTGAATTAGAGCAGGGGCAAGCAAGTTGTGTCCGAAAACCTTTTTTTACTCACTTTAGCCACTGAATTTTAGCTTTTTATAAAAGAAGGGAAGTCATCCTACTGTCAGGGAAAAAAATCTCTGAAAATAAGGAAATTCAGGTCCTTCCCATGCTGTCATCCCCCTCCCACATTTTGCCCCATTCCTCTGTCCATGGTAGCCTCCCCCTCAGAAGAAATTGGATGGTTCCAGGCCACTGAAATGGGTTCCCTTCCCCTGGCTTGCCTCTTTCCCCTTCCATTATCTGCAGGAGTAAGCAGACGAGTAAGAAGTATGGCCAGTGATAAGAGACTCTGGGAACTGTAATGCAGCAATGTTTGGAGGGCCACAAGTCACCTCCTCATGATCTAGGTACAGGGTATTATTGGGTCAGACAACAAATAAGACACAGGTTATGAAAGACTGCACATTTGCTGGTTCCTAAATCACCTGTCCCCAACCTAGTACCATGTAAACATGTTAGCTTTCTATTTTTGCCACTTCAGCCCAGTCTGCCCCACATTGCCAAAGTTCTTACTAACTAGTGAATCCTGGGGATTGAATTCCAACACGTTGGGAAGTAAACCAGGGTTGAGGGAGGGGGAGCTGAACATATCTGAACAATATAGTTGAACAATAACAGCTCCATTCTTATTAACATCCCTTCGCCTACTATTTCTTTGTATTAGCTTTGTTTTTTTACAGTTTTTACTGTTTTTAATAATAGTAATGATAACTGTTTTAGGTATTTATTCATTGTTTTAGCTTTGTTGTACACCGCCCAGAGTCACTTGTTGTGAGATGGGCGGTTATCTAAACTGGACAAATAAATAAATAAAATAAAATAAAAAATATTTGCTTTGTTTTGCCAAATAAGCTCTGCAGCCAAGATTATTGTTTTAAAGCCGAGTTCTGCTTTAAAGTTAGTAAGGCTGTGCAATGCTTTGGATATGACTGTTGGGAAAGTGCTCTGAAGTGTACCACGTTGGTGAGTCTTGAAAGCAGCCATACAGTATCTTTTTCACAGCTACTTTTTCACAGAATGCTGAAAAAGTATCACTGATTTAACGAGGGCCTGGCAAGTGTTGCATCTATAGGCCTGCATATTTTGAAGCAACTTTTCAACATTAAATCCAAAGTACTGCATTGCTCCAAGAATGATTGTCCAAAATTTATGTATTTCAATTTACTTGTCCTTTTTTTTAAAGCTTTTCAAGCTTAAAGCTTTTTAAAGCTTTTAAAGCTTAACATTTTAAAGCTTAAATTTTTTTTTAAAAAATGTTTTTGTCATTTTTGCCAAAAAAATGACAAAAATTATTTTTAAAAGATTAAGAATCAAACAGGAGGGCAAAACAAGAATTCTTTTTCTACTCACATGGTAAGTGATAATACCAAATAAAAGCAGGACCAGTAAGATTAAAGCAGTTATTAGAAGAGCTCCAAGATGAGTCATAACAAATCATTTAAAAGTCTAATTAAAAATCAAACAGTAGATCAAAGTAGGTATTGCTATCTTTGGACACTCTAAAACCAAGCGAAAGCAGAGCTTGTGAGATTAAGTAAGCAATTTAAAATATTGCAAAATGGGGAACCAATTCAAAATTTAATCTTCAGTGATCCACGCCCATTTTTGTGGAAATTTGAACACTCAGCAAAGATTGGAGTGTCAGACTGTACTTTATCCAGAATGATCTACAATATGATTGACAGAGGTAATAATTGAGGAATTTACTTCCCTCTACCCACCTAGGTAGCAGCATTTAGCTGATCTTAGCTAACCTCCAAAAGCTAAGTGGGATCAGGCCTGGTTAGTTCTTGGAAGAAGGAATTATAGGAATTCCTACACTAAACTGAGAAGCAAAAAACAAAACAGAAAACACTACTACCACCATAAACCCAGAAGAAAGCAGTGACAAGTCACCCTGTATTTTTGCCAAGAAAATGACATGGATATATCCCTGAAGTCACCAGGAATCACGTTTGACTCAAAGAAGGTATTACCTCCCTCTGCCAACATCATGTTCTTCAAAATTGGATCATGATGAGGAGAAATCTGTGGGCTTCCAATGCTCTTGAACCCCAACTTCGGTCACCCCAGGAAGCAGGCCCAGTGGTCGGGGACAATGGGAGCTGGAATCCAACAGCTGGAAGATCACATATTCCCAATCAGTAGTAAACTCATCCGATTAGTAAATGCCAAGATGAAAGGGAAGCAAGGTTCTCGAACAAAGGAATACTTACCTCAACATCATTATCAGTGTCTTCAGAAGTGCTGTTTTGTTTATGACTGCTAACCTCCTAGAAACAACACAACATTAGAGTTTTGAACATAAGAACTATATTCAGTCAACAGCTACTGCAAAAATGAAATGAAGATATCATCAGTTTGAAGGTGATGCATCTTCAAGTTCTGAACATAACTTTCCAAATGATTTAATTTTTTGCAACATCATTGTTCATACTGACTTTAAGAATCAGCTGCAAAAGGCATCTTCCTTTTAGTTAGACAGATACACTTTCTCAGAGGCAAGTGAGAAGGTGTAATGGTATGTGGGAATGACCTTGGGAGACAGGGCAAAGAGACGCAGCCAAGAGAATAATCAGATAAAAGGCAGTTTAGCCTGCAGCAGGAATGTGGGTGGGGCAGAAAGCTCAGAAGAGACCCTCCCTAGATTCTTGGGCTGTAAAGGAGACAGTGGGAGAAATGTATTTTCACACTTGCAAGATTCTATTAATGTAACCTTACAATAAAGTAGAATTAGCTCATCTGGCCATGTTTCCTGTCTGGTCTACCTCACAAGGCTGACATCAATCCTGCAAGTCTGAAAGCCTCTTGCTCCACCCACACTCCTTGGTACAGCCACTTTCAGACCAACCTACAGTACCTCATAAGATTATTGCTGTGAGAGTAAGGAATATCCAAGGAGATTACACTGAGCTCCCAGAGGGGATCAATGTAGTAACTGATAAATTATAAACTCACAGAATGTCAGAAATCTTTCCTATTGTCCATTTACTTATTTTTTCTAATGGGAAATGCTGAATCGTGGAACTTCTGCATTTGCAAGCACGATCCTCTTCACATGATGGCAAAAAGGGAAATCCAGGCCCTCGTAATGGCACTCACCATGTGCTGTCGCTTTCTTATTTCTGTTTGGATGTCTCCCAGTGCGTCAGCCATCATGTGCATAATGCAAGCACCGAGGAAGACTCCAGCAGCAAAGCAGCCAATAAAACTGAGGATGCGCCGATGCTTCCCTAAAAGCAAATGGAAGAGAGAAAGAGTTGAAAATCTGTCCATGTAAGTCTCTCTTTGGGTGATCATTAACTCGCAAACATCAAGCATCTCCCCCCCCCCCTTATTTCCAGCACCATGGACAGTGCAGCCACCCAAATCCAATGTTACCAGTGAGGATGTAACGGAATTGGACAGTATGGTCTTATGTGAAAATTCAAAGGTTTGGGCAAAATGTTTTTTTAATTGAAATAGGAAATAACTAGCTGGATCCTAGGTTAGCCCTACTACTGGCATCCAGAGGAACAAATGAAAACCTGCTACATAAATAACTGCTTTTTTTTAAATGGTGCTAGATAACTTATAACTTATGAAAGGAAGACTGGGACCAATCTTCCAATATCAGTCTGGTTTCAACAATATTGGTAAGTAGCCCTAATGGGGAAGTTGATGAAAAAAAGAACGAAGAAAAAGGAAGGCTTGGTATAGCTGAAGATCACTATTTTAAAAGTTTGGTATAGCTTTATTATGCACAATTTTTACCGTATATGATTCTTAATACACATAATAAGAGCAGCAACTGTTGGAGGTGGGAAGGGAGATCAGGATGATGAAAGCAGTGGTGGCCTTCTACCTGTGTCAGGATTTCACATGCCTGTTCCAAAGGGGTTGGGCTTATGGTGACACCATTTTCATGGAAAAAATAAGTAAATGGACATTTTGATCAAAGCAGTGAGCTCCTGTGGAGGCCACTCCATAGAATTTATTTTCTTCTTTTTTTGAGGGGGGGGTCTTTTATTGTTAATTTTCTGGGCCTTAATGGTCTTTTTTACAGGATTTCCTGTTAGTTGCAAGAAAGCACACTTCTATATTAAGCCTGCAACCCAGCATATGTAATTGCTGTAGAATAAGTAGCCCTTGGGTCCGTTGGCCATAAATAATAATAATAATAAAAAAAGAATAAGTAGCCTTGAATATAGAATTAGACTTCTGGCTAAAGAAAAACATGCCCAGGATGACGCTGAAAAGGCACTGCTCACGATGAGTCTCTTTCTTACTCCCATAGATATTTCCATTGAAATCTTATAATTAAAACTTCTAATAAAAATATATAAAAAAGACATGCCCATTGAAATCAAAGAGCTATAAATATATTAAGCATTCAAATTACGTTAATCGCAATGAGATTAGACAGGACCTCAACGTGCACTTTCACAGTGGGATTTTTTTCTGACCAAATGTGTAAGATGGTCATTTATGATCAGATATTAGTTTAAAAGAACAATAGAGTACTGTATTCTGGAGGGACTGCCTCTCCCCCATAGTATCCCCCCAGCTGCTTCAATCTGCAAGATTGGCACGCTCCAGGTCCCTTTGATTAAACAATGCTATCGGGATCCTGAAAGCACATCTCCTTTGTCACAATGCCTGCCCTCTGGAATGAGGTTCCCCTGGAAATCCAGCCAGCCCCACCCTGCTGGTGTTTCAAAGGGCCTTGAAGATCTGGCTCCTTGCCCAGGCCTTAGGCTAGGAAGGGTATAGCCCCCTGCCAGGTATAACTGTGGGTTTGGTGCTACCCAACTCTGCCATCTTTGCTTCTTTTATTACTGCATTGTTTAACCGCCCAGTGTTGTTAGGAGTTGGTCAGTGTATACATTTGGTACAGGTAGTCCTTGTTTATCGTCCACAACTGGGACCACAACTCAGCTGTTAAGTGAAGCAGATGCTAAAGGAAACCATGACTGTGCTTATGATCTGACTTCAGCTTTCCTTTGCTTTACAGACCTGCGAAGGTCATAAATATGAGAATTGGTTGTAGTTACTTTTTCATCACCATCGTAACTGTGGATGGTCGCTAAATGAGGCAGTTGGTAAACTGCCTGTTATTCTGCATTTTTGTCTATATTTAATGTATTGGGAAGTTCTATTGTATAATAACAATATTAGCTATTTGTACTAATACTTCAATTTAAGATAGGTTTAAAAAGCTAATGTGTATGTTTACATCAAGGGGATTCCCCAGTCACTTATTCTCCTATAGATTTCCTAGGTGGAGAAGAGAGAAATGAGATTTACTATTAAACCCATGCCTGATTTTTTACATTGCAATTGAGCAACTCCTAGGCATCAAATTGGCTTCCCCAGCCCTCTTAGGATATGCTAAAATTTGGTAGCATAAGGATAATATTTTTAATCTTTTCCTTTTTGAATAAAACAGGTCTCTTTCTTAATTATCCCATTTTCTGTATTTCTTTAAATCATGTGACAAGGTGGCTAATGTTTTTCTTCCCACCAATTCTAGACATACCACTTGGCTCACAGTGCTTGGATGCTCAGAAGTAGAGAAAAATTAAAAATGCAGTCCCTCCTTGAAAAAAGGATGTATGGTGTAAGCCTTACCCCCAAAGAATTATATTTTGATATAGTCATCTGTATCAAGGGAAAAAAAATCTTCCTCTGAGCAGACCCTTCTGCATATGTTTGCAACTCTCAGGGCCTCCAAGGCCAAGCTCCAATTGTTGCCTACTTGTGAACAGCTGCTTATGGATGACATCCAATTCTGCAGATTTACCTGAACCAAGGTGAGGCTGCCTAGGGACAAGGTTAGCAGCACAACCCACCCCAAGTGATAATTGTAGGGAGACTTGAGACACGTACCTACCTTGTTCTACCAACCCTGAATGAAGTAGAAGGCAGAACTCATAGAGGAGTTGACAAACAGACTAAATCTCATGGTCTTACACATGTAGTGACGCTCAACCATTTTCTGTGCCAATTTTTTGTAAGAACATTCAAGGCTGAGAACCTTTTCCCCTAATCTTAAATCTGGAATTATGTGTCTATACTTATTTCCTCAATTTTATTTCTGTTCTTCTAAATCTAAAAGTTGTGCTTTGAACACTCCATGAAGATTCCTTAATTTCAAGTCACACACACATATAACTGGGCTTTTATCAGGAGGACAAAGGTAAGAAAAGCTCAGTGTTTACTATTCTTGCTTAATGAGATTTTACTTTTTTATTGTTCTTATTCTGAAAAGAGAAAGAAAAGATTCCTGGCTCCACAGCTTGGAAATGAGCTGGCTATAAATGTAGGGAGAAACAGAGTTAGCGATCACCCAAACTTCAACACCCAGACTTCACCAAATGAAGAAGAGATGCTTCGAGCTATTTATTTCAAATCTAATCAATATTCTGTTCATGTTTTATTCCTTTCACATTCAGGGTATAGCAAAATTTGAACCTCCTTAGGGATAAGCAAGGTTACACTTCGTATAATGTCTGAGCGTTGGTTCTCATTGCATTTACATGCAGTTGTTCTCCATCCACGTTTTTCATCTGAGATTGTGCAAACCTGAAACTTCTGGTTACTTTGCATCATACATATTACCCTATCTATGCCTTCTTCCACTTCCATCCTCTTGTTTTGCTGTCTGCCTCTGTGCCAAACTTTCCCAAACTTTAACTTATTAAGTTCCAAAGTAGTGGTACAGAATTTCTTTCTGAAATAGAAATGCTTAGAAATAAAAAATAAATTAAAAAAAATTAAAAAATAGAAATGCGTAGCTTTTTAAAAAACAATATGGTAACGTTGTATTCTAAAGAGTAGGCAGGAACAAGACAAAGAAATGGGAAGGGCCAGGACAAAAAAATGAAAAGGGCTTAATTTACATTTCAGTATAATTAAATTATTCTCTCTCTCTCTCTCTCTCTCTCTCTATATATATATATATATATATATATATAATTAAAATTTTAAAAGATATAAGCAATACAAATTTTGAAAGAGAAAAGTAAGGAAAGTAAAGAAAAGTAATTAGTAAGTGAAAAAGAAGTTGAAAGAAAGAAGAAGGGGAGGGGAGGGGAGGGGAGGGAAGGGAAGGGAAGGGAAGGGAAGGGAAGGGAAGGGAGGGGGAAGGGGAAGGGAGGGAGGGGAAGGGAAGGGAAGGGAAGGGAAGGGAAGGGAAGGGAAGGGAAGGGAAGGGAAGGGAAGGGAAGGGGAGGGGAGGGGAGGGGAGGGAAAGTTATAAAAAAGCAGCTTCCATTCTTTTTAACAGCACTTACAAGTACATTTATATTTTACTCTCTCTTTCTAGGTTACAAAATTATTTCCTTCTTTCCATAGTCTACCCTTTCTAATCATCAAACCTATAAATCACAAGTTCATTTTTTTTTCTTCTTTCCAGCAAAAAGTTCATAAGGGGTTTCCAGTCACTAATAAATGTAGTTATTGTCCCTTCTCTAATCAAGCTAGTCAATTTTGCTATCCCTACTAATTCTGTCATCTTCACAAGCCATTCCTCCACTGTGGATATTTCAGAGTCTTTCCATTTTTGTGCATATAGTAATCTCACAGCAATTATCATATAGAAAAACAATCTTCCATAACTATTTTCTAATTGCTATCCATTAGTCCCACCAAGAAGTGTTCTGGTTTCAATTGAATATTAATTTTTAAAATTCTTTGTATCACTCTATGAATCTGAACCCCAAATTTTCTGGCAAATCCTCCAGGCATGATAAAATGACCCTTCGTGTTTTCCACATTTCCAACATATATTTGAAGTACCTTTATACATTCTAGATATTTTTTCTGGAGTCATACCAACGGTACATCATTTTATAAAAGTTCTCTTTTAAATTGTAACATGTAAATTTCAGTCCTTTCAGCCACATATTTTCCCATTGTTCCATCAGTACATTATATCCAAAGTTCTTAGCCCATTTTATCATACACTTTCACTTGTTCCTCTTCCATTTCAAATTTCAACAGAAGTTTACACATCATTTGTACAAAGTTCAATTTCAAATTCTGTCTTCTGCTGTTCAATTCCAAATGTCCTGTTATCTATCTTAAAACTTTATCTTACTGTACATAGGAAAACTGCTGAAAACTAAATCCCTCTGCAGTCAACTGATCTCTTGATTTCATCTTATATTGTCTGTCCTCATGTCACAACTCTCAATAAGTTAACCGTCTCTCTTTACCTGCTCTTTCTTTTCTATAAAATGTTTCTTGTGCTGAGATCCATAAAGGCATTTTCGGGCACAATCTGAATTTATATTTATTCCATATTCTCAACATGGCACTTCTAATATATTAATTTTTAAAAGCTACATTAACCTTAAATTATTAAAATTAAATATACTTAATGTGACTCCTTTCAAAGTATTTAATAACTCATCTTCACATAAGGAGTATGATGTGACATAAGGAGTATGATGTGACATAAGGAGTATGATGCTAAATTAAAGGCTTTGGGGAAGCCACATGAAGTCATGGAGCTGCAGGTTGTGCTCCTCTGCCTGAAAGGTAATAGCCTATTATCCTATCATTTGTAAGGCACCATGCATGCCAATGTTGTCCTAAGATCTCACAGAGGCAAAATAAGGGTAGTGATTCATCAGGAAAAAAAAAACTTGTTATGGTAAATTAGGGCTTGTCTAAATGAATGACTACAAATGGATTAGTAACAAATATGAGAATGGGTCAAGGACTACTATGAACCCCAATACCTTCATGGTGCTATCTCCACATTTTCCATTATGTTAGTTCCAACCTATCTGAAAATCATGACGCCCCCAAATGTCTCACCTCTGGCCATATTGATCTGGAACCACTTGATCTGGGCTGGGATGAGGCCGCAAAGCAGAGTGACCAGCAGCACACCTACCAGGCAGCCAATTTTCGCAGCCAGCAATTGATCCATCTTTGCAATAGGACGGATGGCAAAGGCAGCAGTTGAAGAACAGCTAAGGACCACCTCCTGTTGCTTTTGGTTCTTTTCAGGCCAGTCTGCTCATAAAGCTTCTCAGCACGCCAATTAACTAGCTTTGAGTGAAGAAATCCAGTGGGTACTTCTCACTCTCCAGACCTAGAAAGCTCTCCCTTTAGCAGAGCAAAGATCGAGGAAAGTCATCCTGTCCTGTGCAGTCATGAAACCCACCTCCACTCACAGCAAGTCCAAAAGCTCCAAGGTGTATTGGTTTCTTCTCAACCTTCAGTCTCTTTTTAGCTCCACTTCACAATGACTTCCACTTTCCAAATTCCCTCCTGGTCCTCCTGTTCTCCCACTGACCTAGCTTTTTCGAAGCCCTGCTTCTTCCATTCCACCTGCGTTCCCTTTTCTATCTCCTCCTCATCAGCGTCTTCATCCCTCTGCTTGCTTCCATTCCATCTCCCTTCAGTTCTTAACACATCTCTGGATCTCTGTGAGTAATCACCCTGATACTCTACAAGGGAACCTCCCACCTCTTTGGGTGTACCCGCCCCTTCCAGTTATTCCATTAAACTTTAAAGTACCACACTTCATTTACACAAAACAGCCCATCAGGGAAACTTTCATCATAAACTTAAGGTCACTGGGCCACAGTAGCAGTAGACAAGAGCACCACCTCAAGTTTCCAATAAAATAAGTCATTAAAAATTGGAGTTTGTTGACTTAACAACAAAATAAAGCCACTTGAGAATTGATCTCCAACTAGACCAGGATCTACAAATGCATGACTCATGTCAGCTATACCATGCCTTTTTTGAGAGAGAGAGAGAGAGAGAGAGGGAGAGGGAGAGGGAGAGGGAGAGGGAGAAGGAGAGAGATTTCATTTTTTTTTCTTTTGATAGAGTGAAAAGTAGACTAGTTTAGTGATAGAACACCTTTCTAGCATGCAATGTGTCCTATTTCATAGTGGTTATTACAAAGGAACTTAAACTTAGGGTTAGGGTTAGGGTTAGGGCAGTCTATATTCCCCTAAGGCAGTCTATATTCCCGGAAAATTTGTGCATAAGTCAACAGATCAAATTATGCCAAGTAGAAACCTAAACAGTTCTTCAGATAATGTAACAGATTCAGGGTGCTAAGCTATGTTTGGTTTAGTATGCTGTGTGAATCTAGCCAATGTAGTTCGTAAAATATGAGTGCTTAGTGCAAAACCTGAACCCTACAAATTGTGGTTTATTCAGTAAAGTACCACTGAGCAAGCCATGACTTAGCTTGGCATGCATCCAGTGCGTGTACTTACATTGCTAACTAGAATTCTTTGCAGAATGATTCAACGTAAAGCTAAAACCATGGCAGAAGGGGTAAAATTTGGATGGTTGGGGCTGCCCTTAATATTTTTGCAGAGGACAGCAAAGGCTACAGTGACAATGGCAATAGTCATGAACTATTCTATGCATGGGGCGGGGATGCAGGAGAGGGGGTACAAAAATGGAGAAAAGTTGCATATACAGTAGCCCTGAAGTGTACGCTATCCAATTCTGCACAACAGGTGATTTTTTTTCAGGTTAGCAATTGCCTTGCCAGTTGCAGTTTTGAAAGAGATACTTCAAATCTGCTATCTATTCAATAAAGTAATTCATAGCCAACTCCTACAAAAGAGGTAAGGGACACTCTGCCCACCAAAGGTGGGATAACATCACTCTTCGCCCTGGATCACTGGGCATGTGGTTTCAGGCTGATGGGTCTTGGAATGCAACTGTTCCTGGCAGGCCCCAGGAACCCCTCTTCTAAATACACGGGCACGTAAATGAGCAAGTTGCACCTCTCCTCTGGAAAGGTGCCATAAACAGGACCTGTGCACATGCCCGCAGCCAACTTAATTCATGTGGCATGCTTGCTGAATCTGAAAATCCATTGCAGCACGGAGAGCCAGATAAAGAAAACAGATCTGAGTGCCCCATCCCGAATCAATCATCTGCCATACAGTGCAAATATATACATACAAAGAATAGCCACCGTTAATGATCCAAAAGGAGTTAAAAAATCAGAAGAATGTAAATAATCAGGTGGCGATGGATACCAGCTGGAAATTCTGGAAGTGGACCAGGTTGGCAGGAAACTGCATGAGAAGCCCAGTGCAAAACAAACAAACAAACAAATAAATCTGGATCTGAATAACTTCTTTCTTGTTGAATCCAACCATGCGGGTGAGAAACTGAAGATCCGAGACCCAAGATTAGTTTGTTGTGCTGGATGGAGCCACATCTACAAATATTCATTTTTATAACCAGCCTCTCGGTTTTATTGATCGCAAACAGGGCTAGATTGCTACGTTCCTGCAGAAGTATTCCAGGATTACAACCGCAAGATTGACCCTTCCCTTTTAATTCAAGGCAAGATAAAACTGTCCCATCAGCATAAAATCCAGCCGCATCAGTATTCACACCAAAGCTGCCTCTGCTGAGGTAATGAAGGGTACAACCCCAATACCCTCATTTGTTAGATAGTACAGCCTAATGGGTACAGTGGGACATATGTCAGAGTAAACATTTAAGATAATGCACCCATTTTACAGGGTTTATTATTAGAGATTAGTGGACCTCCTACTTGGCTCCACAGTTCTTCAGGTAGGAAGTGTGGCCTTTGGAACAATGCACAGCAATAAAGAAAGGAAAACTTTGAATTGTTTGCATAAAAAAAAAAGGACACCGTGTTTTTCAAATCTGCCACTATTGCAAGGCTAACCCCTTCGCTATTGATCTGCAAAAACAGCAGTGTCTGCTCCAGGTAATTTGCCTAGTTTAACTTTTTAAAAAATCCTGTTATGTGCCAAGTTTTGTGGTTAGAGCCACAAAAGTAACTGAGGTGGTGGTCTAGACTGAGTGCTACCTTCAACATAACCTGCCGAAAAAATACCTAAGAGTCATTTTTTCCCCAATAAAAAATAATCATAGCAAGCAGGCTGGAAAAGCATGCTTAATTACAGTTCCATTTTTTGCTATGGACATTTTGTTTAAAAAAAAAAATTCAAACAGCAGAGAGGATCACTTCAGCTACTTCTTCTGTCCCTGAGGGGGGCAGGGGGAAGGAATGGCTTGTTTCTGCCATTCTCTTTGTTGGAACATTTAAACCCTGAAATGAAATACCATTTTGTCCTGAGCTTGGAACAAAACAATCTGAGAGGATTTCTTAAAAATCTTTTTGTTTTTCTGAGCTCCGAACACACGTAACAGCTGTTTCAAACGTGGATCATGGCAAGTTTAAAACACTATGGGTGACCAGATATACTGTGAAGAAACTGATTGATCACTTGGGTCATAATTGGAACCCACTGCCTTTTTTCTTCTTAAAAATATTAACAGATGCCCTATACAAAATTAAAACATTGAGCTCAGACTCACTTGCACCAAACTTCCCCGGCTTCATATTCCTCTAAAAGCTCTGAACTACATCTCCCATAATCCCTTGGCAGGAGTTGAAGCAGTCCAAACCTTCAAGGTCACACTTACAGGTAGTCCTTGTTTAGTGATTGCCTTGTACAGCGACCATTCATAGTTACAACAGTGATGAAAAAGTATCTTTACGACCAATCCTTGCATTTATGACCTTCGCAGGTCTGTAAAGCAAAGGAAAGCTGAAGATCATAAGCACAGTCACGGTTTCACTTAGTAACTGTTTCACTTAACAACCAAGTTGCCAGTCCCAATTGTAGTTGCTAAATGAGGACTACCTGAGTTGGGGAAGACCAGCTTATGCTGGCAAGCAAATGCTCTCCAGCTGAGGAGCTATTCTCGTTCTTCCCTAGAAATGCCAGGGAGCAAATCCATAATCTTTGCCAGGTTAAAAACTTTCTCTGGCCTACAGATAGTCCAATTGCTCTTCTATTTATAAAATGAGAGTGTCTTGAGATAATAAACACAGTACTCAGAACCAATTATGAGAGTACACTTACTCATTTATGGCTGAGCATATTGTGAAAACCAATCCAATGATGGCTTATTCAATCTATGGTTTATCAAACCATGGCTTTGTACAATGTGCAAACCCAATCACAGTGCCTGGGACAAAAGACACCTTTTGGGGGACCAATCAAGAGGATTTATTCCACACTGCTGAACCACCTCTGCAATGACACAGTCCAGAGAGAAACGTAATACATCTGAGGTTCACATCCCTATTACTTAGAAATATTATACTTTGGGGCTGGATCTGCCAGTGCAACAGAGCTCAACTCAGTTTACAAAACACAGGCTCCAATTTACCTTCTGAATTCTGCACAGTTGGGGCAGTTTTAAATCTCTTGACCATGAATGAATGGGCACCATGCTAACATTGAAGGTGCACTTGCTCAGACTTTACAGTTGGAAACACAAGGCTATTTAGCAGGGCTATGAATGCCGCCTTCCCTGAACCAGCTCCTCTGTGACTTGCCCCCCTCACTGGCACATCTGCTTCTGCTAAGTCTTGCCAGCAAAAGCCACAAGAGAATCCTAACAGTTATTGGGGGGGGAGGGGGGGCAGATGTTTTCCAAGATGGACAGCAAAGCACACCCTTGCACAAGGCGTAGTCTAGAATCATTCTTCAGCCATGCCATGCCAGTATCCTGACATTCCAGAAAAGTGGCTTTTGTCATGTTTCACTAATTCCGTATTGGTTCAACCAAATTCTTTGTAGGTTCACTGATGGACAAACGGGAGCTTGTAGTGTTGTCCTTTCCTCCTTCCTGCTTTCTCCTGAAAAGGGTGTGGGTGTGTTGGGGTGGGGGAGGAATAAAAAATTCACCCTTCCAGGGATCCAACTGAAAATTAGCTGGGTTCTTCCCCCTCCCCCCAGAAAAAGCAGAAGTAGTGGGTGTTTCAAAACTTCCCCCTTATAATTTATGGACTTTTTAAAAAATCTAATTTCGAATCAGGTTGCTCTCATATCAAATCATACACTCTTCAAAGCTTAAGTCAGGGCTGATTCCCAAAACCTTATAGAGCATTGACATATGGAGGTCTTTTAGGACCCAGTTGAAGTCCTTGCCTTCAGGGCTACCAATGGACAGATATCAAAATTGTCCTTTAATGTAACTGTCCTCTGACCCTGGAGACTGAAGTCAGGTTTTTTACTATCCCCTTCACAGAGATATTTACTCTAGCTTTATCATACTCATTTTAATAAACACACCAGGCAAGGCAGTTAAACGGTATGTACTTTACCTTTTGTGCGATCAACAACCACACAGTTCGTCCAGTGGCCAAGTTTCAGGTTAATGTCTGCACTACAACACAGCAGCTGATAAGTTTCAGAATTTATCAAAGTCAGCGACGTATTAGCAGAATTTTAATAGTTAATTAATTGGTGTCGAGATACTGCTGGACATGTGAACGGTGGATGTTCTTTCTTTTCTGTTTGATGGCTGTTGTGTGTTATTCTGACGAAAAAGGGTGAAAAACTATTTTGGACTTGATGGATGCACTTCTAAATAAGGAACTGGACGACGTGCTTACGGGTTTCGTTTGCTAAAAACGCCTATTGTAAGGGAGTGGAGCATAACATTTTAGAAAAGCAAATGCAATTACAAAAGTTGATATTATATCCCAGGGGTTACTGAGGGGGGGACTAGGGGGATGGACCTCAGTTTAACAACCCCCCATCAGAGCCCTTCAACTATCAAAAAATGGTAATTTTTGTGATCAAAGGATTGCGAAAGAAAAAGCTAACCTTAGCCTCATTTAACCCATGTCAGTTAGTTTTAATTAAAGTTAAAGCTAACTTAAATCAAACTATAGTTTTTATAATTTAGTTCAATTTTTTGTTTTTTGTTTTGGTCGTCCTATGCCATCAAGTACTTGAAATGGCATAGGACACACTCAAGAGCTGCCCAGGTTAAGAATGAAATCCTGGACGAGATAGGTATCCTGCATGATCTGACCAAGCTGTTTTTACGTTCTACAATGTCAAACGCTCTCCGGCCAGCAATTCTGGGAGTTGAAGTCCACACCTTAAAAGTTGCCAGGTTTGAAAAACACTGACCTAGATAATTCATTCTCAGTAAGAGGGACTAAAGTCAACCCCGTTGACTTCAGCAGGCCTTTTAACAGCATTGGTATCACAGAGCAACAGTTGGACACACTACATAACTACCCGCATCATTGAGCAGAACCTGCATCCTCTTCTGATTAGGAAGCAGGACTTCCAACTTCTCCCTGTTGGCATGCAAATCTAACTGCTAAAAAGCATGAGGCAGCCAGATTTGGACTTCGAGAACAATGGATGGGAATCGGAATCAGGCATGGAGCACTAGAGAGTCGGGTGATAAAATCTTCTTTAACATGATTTGTGTGGCTTGGAAGTAATTTGGGAATGGGGGGGGGGGTAGAAAAGGTTTAATAGAGCATGTTGGTGGCCCAACTAAAAGATCACTCAGGTTGATGGGATTGGGCTGGGAGCCCAGGATTCCATGACAAAGCCTGCTGAAATTTGTGGGGCTTTTCACTCACTGCAGAAATGCAGGCAGGATTTCCGACACACTCTGGAGGGAGCAGTGGTGTCCTCAGAAGAGAAGCCAAAGGTACCATCTCCATTTGAGACAGAAAGATTCAACCAGCTAGGCTGAACAAGCAGCAATGGCAGCAAAATATCCACAACTTATTTTGTCAATAACACTGTTGTTACAACAGCCCTCTGGGTGTGTGCATGTGTGCAGGAGAGCTTATTTAAAGAACAACGAAAACTATTGTGCCCAAATCTTTCTCCCTAAGCAACCAATCCCAACCTGCCTATGTTAATTGTTCTCCAATTTCCTCCCTAACTTCAACCTACTCAATATCTTTTCGAGCTGGGATTAAAGTGGTCATAAACACACACCCTTTTGCATTTGCTTGAAGCCAAAGCTGTCCTCCCACTCCCTCTTCACTCAGGCTCTCCAAACCCACCTTATTGGAATACAACTCCTGAGCTCCCCTTGAAAAAAACAAGTTGGGAAACACTTGCTCTTTTCATTTAGCCAAACAGACAGGAAGGCAGAACAAGGAAACAACCACCAGAATCAACCTAAGCTTTTGAAACTGCTCATCAGCCTTTCCATGTAATCCAAAATTGGTTAGGAGACATATTTGTGGGTTTCAGTACACCCAGTGTCAGAACAGATAAATACTATGCTGATACCTGTAATTCTGGCTTCTACTAATTTCCCAGGGAGGATATTGTTTTACTATATTATTTCTTATGTAACACATTCTTTTCATATGTGAAACTGTTTCTAAGCTAATTTTTATCACCCTGTGCTAAACTAGTTTGTAGTAGATGATGTTTTAAAGGAAGAGAAGATTTGAATATTCCACCTCCAACCCAAATGTCAGGAAGAGATACATGGAGCGTAGCTCTGCCACCCACATGTCCTCCAGGCCTTTATCAGTCCCAACTAGCTTTCATAGCCAAGGACTAGAGTTGGAATCTGTAATCCAAATTCTTTGTAGGGCACAAGGCTGAAGAAGCAGACTACAGGATTTGTCTTTGGGTGTGTCTTGGAGCATGTATAGCAGATTGAGACTGACCACCATCACAATCACAACTACTTAAGTCTCTGGAGGCCCGATGTGGCTTGCTATGACATCAAAGAGAAAAAGAGCTGAATTAAATCCAATGCATCAGTAGCCAAAGTTGCTCCAAGAAAATCAGCATTATCCATGGAAAATGGATTGGGGTGTACCACAATTTGATCCTCTTGATTATATAGGCATTGCCAAGCAGAAGGCCTAAAAAACTTGGGTCTATGGCTCCAAATAGTATATGGAATTCAGATTCTAGAGACCAGGAATCTGAGATAGACATCCTGTCTGGATACCAAAAGGAAGCACAGAGGTATATCGGAAGGGACCTCATCAACTCAGATCCTGGGAAGGAGCAGTATTAACTTTTTGAGTAGTGTTTATCTGGCCTTCCAGGGTTGATTTGTCCTCCAAAATGGATTTGCTATCTGGAGTCAAAATAGGAAGCCGATCTCCACAATGACTGTTCCGGGCACATCGATAGAGATCCCTGCAAGGAGCAAAGACAGGTGATGACCCCAGGGCCACATTCATGGACAGAGGCCTCATTCTTAACCCTTGATCCAGGGAACCAGAGCCTGGATCTAGTGCTCCCTGTGCCTTCAAGAGGAATCTAGTACCTGCTATGTTTCTTTGATGTCACAACAGCATGTTGGAGGGTGCCATCAGCACAGCAGAGGTGCACGTGGACGTGGCGTTTGCGGCAAAGGACAGGTTGGGTGACACGAGGCCAAGGTTCCATCAACTTCCCTGATCCTCGGCACAGGATCAAGAAAGAAAATCTCTCGGTTTTCTGTGGAGGATTCTGGAGACACACACACAGGACAGAGTGATCTTAGAAAGTTCTGTTCTCTCCTCACAGCCCAGGCAAGGAAAACTAGCAGAAACAGACTGACACACTGATTGATGATGTTATCTTTTCTTCCAATAGGTCCACAAATCCATCAGGAGACAACAACATATTACTTCTAATTGAAATTGGCTGGAATGTAAACTCTGGGAAAAAAGGAAGTGGGGGTGGGGTAGGAAAGCCCCCAGAAAGTTTGACTCCCATCTGTAAGCCAACAAAGAGATATCATCTGGCCTTGGGATGCATAGAACCTTTAGAAATTCTAATAGTGCTCTCTCACTTCTTTCTTCCCAAGGTTTGTACATAATCTTCAGTATATTATATGAGAGACTTACAGAGAACCACAACTCTCCAGGTTCCCAGCCAGGATAGCTTACATTGCAAGGGAACTGTAACTCAATCCATCTAGGTTAGGGAAAGCTGAATTAAGAACCCCATGATCTTTTTTTTTTTCATTTATAGGGGTGCAAAATGGTGCAATTTGGCTCCAAAATGTTGGTTTTCCTTAGGAATAGGCTGAAGTGTGATTCTTCTGGGTTGGGTTCATGAACATGTTTCCATAAGTGCATGAACTACTCCTAGGGGCTCACATTGGCCCAGTCCAGCAGCAGAAACAAAGATACATGTAGTCCTTGCTCAGCAACCACTCGTTGTTTGAAGCTATGACAGCACTGAATGAGGAGACTTACGGCCAGTCCTCAAAGTTACAGCTGTCTCAGTGTGCCTGCAGTCACATGATCGTGATTGAGGTGTTTGGCAACAGGCACACAATTACGACAATTGCAGCATCCCACAGTCATGTGATTGCTATTTTGGACCTTCATTGCGGCTTCTGACAAGCAAAGTCAGTGGGGAAGCCAACAGGAAATAGTTGCTGTCACATGACATCGCACTTAATGATCGTGTGTGATTCATTTAACAACCACAACTGGAACTGTCAGAACTGCTGTTGTAGGTTGGCACGGTCATGTAAGTTTTTAGTTTTACAACCACATGGCTTAGTGATGGAGTTCCTGATCCCAATTATGGGAGTTAACTGAGGACTACCTGTATTACAGAGCAAGATCATTGTTTTTAAATCTCTCTATACGTTAGGGATAACTACTGATTACACTTCATTTTTTAAAAAACTTTTTTCTTTTTGGTAGTCTCCTTTATTTACTTTGCCTACACTTGAATTGCCTTTCTTGCTGCAGAATCCCACATGCTTACTCAGAGGTTGTGCTCTCATGACACACTAAACCCTAACCCCAGTCTTAATCCCAAGACAGAACACAAATGCTCTATCTAGACAACATGCAATTCCTAAACAAATAAACCATATTATGGCTTAACATGATTCACCCAACGTGGTAAGACCACGCCTGGGTTTCCCACAATACTCTGAACCAAAACTTTCCTACCCCATTTTATCTTAATCTTGCATCTTCTGAAAATCCAGCCTGTCCATTCAAACAGGAGCATGTTATCTTTTTCCATCTTTCATGTAGTCTTAAAGTTGTACTCCAGTGGGAGGGTTGTAAACCAAAGTGGAAAGGACCAGAACAAAAACTAATTTTGGTTTAAGTTAAATAAAATACAGCTAATACCACTATTTCCCACATATTTCATAATCTTACCTCTTCATAAGTAAATTACAATTTGGGGTGGAACTGAGGGCTGCACGGGTCATGTGGCAATGCCAAGTGATGCCAGAAACTGAACACATACTACTGTCTGCTCTACCCTGGTGCTTTGAATTCCTCCCAGTCCATGTTGTTCAAATAAGTCCTACATAATATCAAGTGTTTATTGTGACTGCTCTGTTCTGAGATGCTCCAAACATTTCTGTAGATGGGTCCCCACTGTCCCGTAAGGATGCTATAAGCACAATGCAAAGAAATGGAGAGAAGAGACAAGCCTGATTTGGCCTGCTCAGAGCCCTGCTAGTTCACTCACATATCTGTTGTAGTATCCAGGAGAGTGAAATTCATTCAGCACACAGGTTCATCACCCCACCTCTTCTCAAGGGAAGGCAAGCAGGCAGGCAGACTTACCCAACGGAGAGGCAGGGGTTGATACTGCTGGAGGAAATTGCATGGCAAAGGACTACCCAGCAACAAGCGAGGGCAGGGCAAATGGTGTGGGCACTAGACAAGTATAAGAGAGAAGTCAGTTACTGTGATGTTCTGGTAACCCTGAGCCCTTGATGAATACAGAAATCCTCTTCAGCGCTTCATCACGCAAGATATGTTTACACCATTTCTGCTCCTGCTCACAGACCAAGTGTTGCATTGGTATGCTTTCTCCCACCATCAACATCTCTTCATCTTCAGGGGTGCAAGTATCCAAAAACAGTAGTTTAAGCGCTGATCAAAAGCCAGGATCTGCATGTTTTCTGGGCTCACAATCAAAGATCTGGTTCAGAGTCAGAAAACCAGGAATTTTGGCTTAGGAAACCCCTAGAAGTATTTACACAAGGGCACAACAAGAATTGCTTGGAGTCCAACACAGCAGACTTTCAGATAAAATGTTTTTACTTTCTAACGTAGCTTTGGTAAATGCAGCTCTGGATAGATTTCAGTACTTACCGGAGCAAAAACATGAGCTGCTTGGTTTACTTTATCTGTGTCCTGAGAACAAAATGAAAAAGGCTTAATCAATAAAAATGGTGACTTCCACACTTTTCCATAACCTTAACGTGGAGGCTCAAAGCTCATGATGAGTGATTTTTAAGTGCTGCTACAACCTATCCAGAGCCTGGAGGATAAACAGAGACAGAAACAAAACCAATTATTTGGGGCGGGGGAATCCTGAAAGCTCACACCTTACACATGTTTTAGAACAGAGGCCACCCTTCCTGCAATCACAATTAGGGGAGGAGAGAAGAATCCATTCCCTGCTTAATTAAACCAGATTTTGAGAACCTGTGTAAACATGTACGTTTTAAGGAATGGAGCGGTTGAATTATACCTGTAATGTTTGTGGGAGAGAACCAAGATCCAGATACATACTCATTAATTGTATCCCTGCTTTCAAAGAAACTTGGTGAACCACATAAAATTATCCCCAACTTAAGAACCATCTAATGTGACATCTGATGTGTTATCTTTCCTTCACCATCACTTTGTAACTTTTCCCCTCATTTAAGCAGGCCATTAACTGAAGAAAGGTGACTCACCTTCAAAACAACGTCTCGGGCCTCCATGAGCATCCGATGGCCTTCCTTGGTTCCATTTTCAACCAGAACCTGGAAAAGGAGATAAAGGAGGGAGAAAAACCACTCTGGCCTGCAGACCAAAAGCTACTCAGGTTGTCATTCCAGCTGTTAACTCTTCCTTCTATGCAAAATCTGCCCTTTCTTCAAGTACTGAGAAGACTCTTTCCTCCATGCAGTATAAGGCTGGATACCACTGCTTCCTACCTCTTTGGAGAAAGGCAGAGCGGGTGTGAGGGGTGGAGGATGTTGATTCCCTGTTCCAATATTATCCAGGCCTTACAAAGGATAAATGAAATCCTTGTGTCACGTGTGAATCTGTTCTAACAAGAAACAGGACTCCAGTAACATGGAAACAAGGTTCAGAGGAGGGCAACTAAGAGGATCAAGGGGCTGGAACAGCTCCCCTATGAGGAAAGGTTGCGACATTTGGGGCTTTTTAGTCTAGAAAGGAGGGGGGACATAACGGAGGTATACAAAATTACACATGGTATGGATAAAGTGGACAAGGAGCAGCTCTTTTCAGTTTCTCAAAATACTAGAACCAGAGGTCACCCAATGAAATTGAAACCTGAAATAAGCAGGACAAAAGGATTGTTTTTTAACTCATGTAATTAAACTTTGGAATTCATTACAAGATGTGGTGCTGGCTACCAGATTGGCTAGTTTCAAAAATGGGTTGGACTGTTTTTGGAAATCATGGGGATCAACAGCCATTAGCCTTGGTGGCACGGTGACTGTCTCTGAAGGCCATCTTCTGGGAGACTAGTGGGCTTCCTTGTGCGGTTGGTGGACCACTGTGAGAACAGACTGCTGGACCAGACGGGCCAGGGTCCGATCCAGCGGGGCAATGTTTATGTACTTCAGGGAAATGGGGTATTGATTTTATTTATATAAAGGCATCATCGTATGGGAAGAGAGTGGAAGAATTTCACTAAAGTGTTTTCCTATCGGTCCCTAGTGTACCCATGTCTTCTGTTGTTCAGCACAAATATATTCACTTCCATTATGGGACATGGCATTCAAGTGTGAGCAAGAAACACTGCCCTTATCACTTTGGTTTTCAAGAACATCACGTCATAAATATAAAGGGGGAGCTGCTATCACTACATAGCCAATGCCCCTGCCCTCAATCTGACCTTCCTGTAAGTTAACTTCCAGGCAGCAGCGACAGCAATGGCATGGAGATCAACCACAGTCTAAGGAATGATGGCCAACTTTCTTGCAGCCCACAGCACTCAGCAGAATGTGAAAAGAGCACTTGGGAGAGAGATGGAGCCCACAGGCTGCCATCTCTCAATCCAGAAAAGTCATCAAAAGAGCATTTAATATGAACCAGGGAAAGTTTCAAGGCGGAGCAGAGAGTAAACATCTCGCATCAGCTGACTGAATCCGTCCATGCAATCCAGGGCACGTTCCTTACCAGAAAGTTGTTGGTTCTCTTCCAGAGATTTTGCACTGTCGCCACTCTCTGAGCATAACTTGGCAGATCGTTGAGAGAGAAAGCGGATACTGTGAGATCAAATGTCATCTGTGGGGGCGGGGGAGGAATGAGAATGGAAATGAATGTAGACTCTGATTACAAATTCTGTCTGAGAAAACATATGGTAGATATCTGAGACCGTGGCTTGGGGAAAGCAAGGTTAAAATCTAGGTTCAAATAAGCCATACTCTCTTCATTGATATATCTCACAGACCTATTGTGAGGATCCAATGAAGGGGCAGGGAGAAGGCCTACATCCACTATCCTTAGCAAATTAAAGGAAAGGTAGAACAAATACATTAGGAGGGTCTTCCTAATAAGAGCCAAAACTACTCATTTTATCACTTTTGCTGGGGAATTCTGGGAGTTGAGTCCACACATCTTAAAAGTTGCCAAGTTTGAAAAACTCTGCTGTGGATCGTTAGGAAAAGCATCCTAATCTGAGGAAATGTACAACAGTAAAATAATTACTAATTTTCCTTTTTACAACAGTAAAATAATTACTAATTTTCCTTTTTACAACAGTAAAATAATTACTAATTTCCCTTTTCCTTTCCCATAATTCACTGAAGAGCATGCCATTGGACTGTATGCCTTAAATCGTCCTTCCAGGCCCTTCCAACTGTGCAATTATACACACACACACAAATAATTGTAGATATATTTATTTATTTAAAATATTTATATGGCTGCCCATCTTAAAACCAAAACTCTCAACCAAAGGATGAAACAATCATACAGATGGTAAAAACAGAAAACAATAAAACTAGAAACGGAAAAGCTAGTGCCACAACCAAATTTTCACAGTGCTTGCTGTATAGATATAGATATATATCTAATATTTTCTAATACTATAGTAAAACTTTACAGCCTATAAATTAATGCCCCCAAAGTAGATCAGTTTCAATCACTAAGCCACACTGGAATCCAGCCAGGTGGAGATTTTAAATAAGTCAGGGAAGGAAATTCTTGTAAGGCTGCAGAAAGATTTCACAGAGAAAAGCTGCACTAAAAATCCCCAAGTCAGAGATCAACAGGGACCTCGAGGGTTGGCATGGTATGTTCATCAGGTCTATAGGGACCCAACCTCTTTTGAATGCAGCTGTTCAAGTTGTGTTTACCTTCGGCCCAACAGGGAAAAACTGCCTGAAGTAGACACCAGGAAAGCAGAGCTCCTGGGATTCAGAGTAGCCTAGGAAGAAAACAGGCAACAGGTAAAACCACAGGGAAAGGGGTTTATTAATGGGAGAGAGGTGGAAATCCAACAGGTGATCCTGAAGGAGATACAGGGAAACCACAACTGAAAGAGGTGCAAGTTTAAGTGGAGCAAACCAGTATGACATCTCAACCAAGAAGAATGTTAGTTTCCAATTCTACCAAGGAAAATACTTTCTACTGAAGACCCATCATAATAAGCTTAAATTTGGCATCGATCAACGAAGAAGAAACACTTTTTGAATCCTCAAGGCTGGAAGCTCATGACAGCCTTGGAAGAGCCTGTAAAATACCATGATGGTTCACACCAGATTTCCAGTGGTTAGACAGGGTCTAGACTAGCATCATGCTTGCCTGTATCCCACCCAAGTCTAGTAGAAAGCAGAATTACATAGAACAGGAAACCAAGCTTTAATATATATACCATATATAATATGGCAATATGTAATATACACAGCTTTTGCTAGCATATGAACTACAGAGTTTTCTATGCTCTGCAGAAACACAAGACATGTATATGAACTTTCCAGTTTAATGCTATGGACTCTGCTCTTTTCTTCCACTAAGTTTGCAACGAACTACAATATTACATATTCCTGGTGGAAGCTGACATGGTAGACAGCTCCCAACTAAGGATAAAACCAAAACCCAGAAACAGTCCTGCAGGAAGTATCTGTATCCAAGGAAAGACTATGATCTAGTTGTGCTAACCTATGGGTGTATATTATTATTGATTAATTAGTACATGCCACCTGACTCCCAGCAACTCTGGGCAGTATATGTGGGTTTTGTTTTTGTAAGGAGACACATTTCCTCACGAGTTTTCCCCAGTCACAAAGACAAAGTGTTCACTGCACCATAAACACCGTTGCTCTGGGATATCTCTTCCAAAAAGTAATGCAAACATTTAGGAGTACGATTGTCAGGAAGAGAACAGAGTGATGAACCACCACCTTTGGGGCACAATTCAAAGGGAAGCTTCTCTCCAGTCTAAAAACAAGAAAACCTTTTTTGTTGGACTAAGCCTCACGCTGAGAAAGTAAAATACTGTACTCATCTTCCTCCCCACCTCACCTCTCATCAGCTTTTCTGCCAAGGCCAGCATGGAAGCAGAGCAATCAACATTCATGTATTCTTTCAAGCTTTCCCCCCAGATGCTGTGGGCTGCCCTAAAGTGTAAAAAGAAGAAAGTAATATCTATATGAAGACATGTTTCCACTCTTCTCCCCTCTGCCCCATGCCGGGTTCAGGATGAAAGCTACTTCTGTCACAAGCATATAGCTTTTTCGCAGGCCTTGTGCTCCCCTCTGACAATGACCACCAAGATCTGGCTGCAGAATTTCCTCCATTTTGGAGGTACTTCCACATGTGACCGTCTTTAAAAATGATGGGAAGCTCTGTTGCTAGGATGCCACCACGTAAGAAAACTAGGAACCCTAACTCTAAACCTGCTCTGTTCACATCTGCAATGGCTGGCTTTGCAGCATTCAACCCCTCTAAAAATATTACATGGAAGCCACCGCTAACAAAAGGTCGCCTTCCCCTCTCCTTCCCCTGATGTAGGGACTTACTCCCTCCACTAAGGAGATAAGCCTCACTGTTGCTGTTGGGGAGAAAGGCAATTTCTCCCTCCCAAGGGGATTCTTACCAGCTGACAGCACCGGTACCCGAACCAAAATCCAGCAAAGTTTTGGGCTGGAAGTCTGGGACTCGCTTCTGGATCTAAAGGGAGCAAAATTGCACAGAAAAAGGGGATACTTTCACAGTTTGGAAGAACAGTATAATATTTGTCATACTTAGTAAGCTAAGACATGATTCTAAAAATGACCTTATGCTTTAAGTCTTGCAGAGATGCTACAAATGAGTTCATCTCCCCTCACATTCAAAGGAAGAGGGGCTGCTGCAGTAAAGGCCCCGTTCGTATCATCCCAATTTCAACTGCCAAAAACAAGCACACACAGCAAAGGGCAGGCTACCTGATTCTCAGGTCAAAAACGGCCATATCTTGGGGTTTCTGGATCTTACACCTGCTATACAGGAACTGACCCCTTTCCTATCACATTTCCACAGCTAAACTCGGTTCTGGCACACAAATACTTGTTTCAGTAACAATTTTGGCTTATCCTATAAAATTATTGGGGACGCGGTGGCGCAGCGGCTTAATGACGCTGAAAGTTGCCGGCCAGAAATGGTCGATGCTTCAGCGGTTCGAGTCCAGCCTTCGCGCTAAACAGGGTGAGCTCCTGTTTCCTCCCCAGTTCCTGTCAACCCAACAGTTCGAAAACTTATGTGAGTAGATAAATGGGGACTCTCACTCCGGTGGGAGGAAAAATGCTGGCGGCGCCTTGCAAAAAAAAGGAGTTGGGAGCAGTTGCTGGTAAGCGTGAAAAACCGCGTGCGCCCGAAAAGGGCACGAAGCAACGGAAACCCCGCCTCCTGCGCTCGCCAGCTGGGCTCTGCCCTAGGAAGGAGCCTCTGGCAAACCACTTCCGAAAAACAGTTGCCTTGAAAACTGCAAGGACTCGTCCAAGCAGTCACTGCAGGGTCAGCAATGACTGAGCACAGACAAAAAATAAATAAATAAATAAATAAATAAATAAAATTATTAATACTGAAGAATGCAGTTCCAGCATTTGATAAACACCAGTTGCATCCTAAAAATATCCACCCTTTCTTTCCAAAAAGGAAGCCCAGGATGAGACATTAACATTGAGCAAAAACTCAAATCTAAAAAGTGACAGCATTCTAAGGCTTGCGTATCTCCACGCTCCCTCCATGAAGCCCTGCTCTGAGTGACCCAGAGGACAATGGGTTGTTTGCTGGCAATTATTCCCAGTCCTCCCTACATCATCTTGCCCACTGCTCTCCAAAAGCGACAGCCACAACTTACTTCATGGAAAGCTCGGCTCACTGCCGCAAAGATTGCATCCATCCGGGCGGCCATGTATAGAAAACTGAGCTCTTCAGTGTAACTTGAGAAAGAAATAATGCAGCCTCGGTCAGTACAGGAACAGAAAGATACAAAACCACCATCTTCCCCCCAGCTAGACAAAAGTCACCTAAGGCCATGAGAACAGGCAGCATAAAATGGAGGTAAATCAAATAAAATAAAGCCAAAATGTTTCTACAAACAAACATGCAGACATTTACAAGAGCACACAATGAAAAGATCCATGTAGCTCCCATCCTGAGAGTTAAAAACTCGGCTTTTCTCCCAGGCCTTGGGGTACAGTGCTTGTGGAGCCCCTCCCACTTTTGTTCCATGGTACATAGAAGAGATTTGTATTTTTTTTAAGTGTAAACTGCCAAAAGTTCTTCTGAAATCAGGCAGCCTCTAAATCATCACCATGATCATCACACCACCACCACCACCACCACCAATAACAACGCTCATAGGAAGGGGCTATGTGAAAAGAAAAGCTAACAGGTCTTTATGATTCAAAGAAATTAAAATGAGAAGGTTCAGCTGAGTCTTCCTCCAGAAACCAGAGTCGTGGGTTCTAGACACTCACTTTAATTCTTCCCAGTGGTAAGTCGTTTTACGAATAGCAGTCAAGACTTCTTTCTTCAGCTTCTTCTCCCCACTTTCACATGGAGGTACATCTTACAGAAAAATGTGAGAAAGTGTACAGGGATTATTGTTGCAATTGTTACATTTTTATCCCACCTTTCCTCAAGGAGGACAATGTGGCATACATCACTGTTCAGCCCCTTACCAGTTTATCTACACAATCAGCCCTGAGAGGTGGGATCAGCTAAGACACAGTGATCACCCCAAGATGATTCAGCTCACGTCACTGGCAGGACAGGGAGATTTGAGCTTTTGGAGAAAATCTGATTGAAAAATCAACTTTCCTACAGAATTTATTTTTATTTATTTGCTAGAGTCATGTCCCACCTTTCCTCCAGGGGCTCAGTAATTCCGTAAGATAGGATCGGCTGAGAGATAGAAACTGGCCTAAAATCCCCACTTATTTTGTCAAAGTGAGGAAAAACCTGAACCTGACTTGCTCCACTTCTAATCCAACATTTTAGCCATTACACCATCTTGACATTTAAAAATAATTCCCCAAACCCACACCACTTAAAACCAGGTCACCGCCACCGAGCAAGAAATGGGTCTTAATAGCTAGATTATCTGTGCTCACCAAAAAGCTTTCCATACACTTGGGTGTATCAAGAATTCAAAGGATTAAGGAACACATATCCGTCAATGAAAATAACCAATATGTGACTCTGCACATTTATCCAGAAACAATGCGTACAGGTTTGTAAATAAATGCAAAAGTTATAGATGAGATTCACTGCCATAGGAAATTGGGAGGGCTGCTAAAAAGAGCAGTGGAATCAGAATCAAATGAACAGTTCTTGTCTTCTGAATGCAATGCTAAGAATGAACCTCAGATATGAAGTTGAGGAACAAGCAAAACACGAGGAAGTGGTATTCTTCTAAACCATGTTAGCATCTTTGACAGATATTGCCTGTGGATGTAGGACAGGACAGGGTGGCAACATGGTGCTTGCAGATTCCAAGGTGGCCATTGCTTCCTGTTGCCCAATAAATATTAAAACCATTCTGTTTGGTTAAACATTACACAGTGGTTGAAACCTTGCAAGTGTGTCAAACCTTGTGAGATTCTGGCAATCTCAATATCTCACATGAAAATGCCCATGTCTCTTGTAAAATCTTAGAATAAGTTTATTAAAATATGTTTAAATAACATTGGGCCATTACAGAAGAGAAGGCTGCCAGTTCCTGGATTACCAGTTTAAACCTGTATGGTAATTATTAAGTTTTTAATTTCACACTTTAAAAACATAACTAAACAATGAAGACTGTTTGATTCTAAATTGAAAATTAAGAATTAAAAAAAATTAAATACCCTTATGCAAGCCAAAAAATAAGGCTGTTTATTACCTCTGTTAAAAACATTTATACATGAATAATTCCTTATGAAGTACATCTGCATAAATACATAGTAATTCTGAAGTGACATGGAGACTTAAGAATGTGCATTTTTCTTCTGCAAGAACGTAAAAGTAAAAGGAGAAGACCTCTTTTAAAAAAGCAGTTCCCAAAAACCTTTAGCTCATAAGCACTCCCTATTTTTTGAAGTTTTTAAAATGATTTAGTTCTCCCTGATCAGTTAAGGTGACTTCCAATCCAATTAAAAAATAAATACTAGTTTAGCAGAGATATTATTCTTCTCCTTTATTCATTTTAGTGGCCCACTTAGAGGATATGGGAAAAATTAATCAACAATCTTTAGAAATTAATTCCACCATAAATTTATTATCTGTATTTTTCAAAATTTAGGAATCTTTGAAGCACAAGTCATTATAACTGGTAGTTAATAACAACAAAAAGAGAAAAGCTGTTTCTTTTTTCCCTTTTCACATTCTCTGAAAAAACATGGATCTTGAAGAATCGAGAATCATCGCCAATCTCTGAGCAGCGAGGCTAAAAAGAAAAACGTAGAGCAGAGTTTTAAGTTCTACGCAGATTCCTTCGCTTAAGGATGTCTATCGAAATTTGATCTCCATTCTTTCTTTAAATGAACATGTTTTCTATTTAAAATTAGTACATTTCTCCTTATGATGTCACATCTAACTATTTCCCAAGTTTTCCTTCTGTTCTCCCAACAATTTTTTTTTAACTATCCTGTATATTTCTGATATTTTATTTCAATAAAAATTAAAAAGATTGATTGTTCCTGTCCTCTCTCCACCATCCACACCCACCTTCACCCTTCTCCTGGGCAGGGACTTCTGCATCTTTCCTCAGCTTCTGTCCCAAGAGTTGGGCTTTTCTACGTAGATCCTTCAACTCTACCGGGCGTTTGCGGCTCCAGAGGTAGTTGCTAAAGGATTGGGACTTCTTCTCCAAATTGCGTATAGGGGATTCTGGGAGAAAGAATAAGACTCATGACAGAAACCAAAGAGCTCCATTGGGCTCTAAGACAGGTACGGAAGTTAAAAAGCATTCCAGAAAACAACGATAATCCATCTTATTGCTAAGAAAATTATATGGGTATATCCATGAAGCCATCAAGGAATTTTGCTCAACTTAAGAATATCTTTATGGAGGTTTTTGTGACTGCATTTTATCATATTCAAACACATCTGAATACATTTGGTATATCGTTAGAGATGTACTGCCTGAGAGGCAGCTGATCAAGATTTAAACGAAAGAATAGAGAAATAACACTCTCTAAACTGATAAATAAGCAGGATCACTGAATTCACACTAGCACTTTACGCAGTTCAAGCAGAACACAAGCTGATATACCCAAAGAGCCCCATCTTTAATGAGATTTACTCACGGGCCACCCAAAAGGAAACCGCTTCCACTAACTCAGGCGGAAGCTGCACACATTTGAGATGGAGGACGCCTGGGTGTTTTCGGTGAGGAACTTTGTCCAGAAAATTTGAAGCATTATCTATCTGAGAGATGTTGGGAACAATTGTCGCCAGCCTCTGAGCAGGGAGACAAAAAAGAAAAACGTAGAGCAGAGTTTTAAGATTTAATCTTAGGTAGGCAAATCCCCAAATGGCACAAAATCATTAAGGACTACAAGACAGACTCCAATGTTCTTTCTCGAGCGCAGCTCTCACAAGAATATGCAGGCTTTAATTTTCAGACTTTTCGTTGTATCATTGGGCACGCATATTAACTTCTTCTAGAATGGGAACAATTAAAGTTATTATTTGACACCTTTGAAATCACAGCAAGTAGTATATTTGATTCTAATTACGATCAGAATATAGCTGTGTTCCCTGCATTAAAGCCAGCTAGTCACATTGCTATGTTACTGGAAGAGAAGCTAAAGTTTGATTCTTGTTCTCATAAAAAATTGCCTTTCTGGAATAATTCTTACTTAACAGGCAAAAGAGTGGGGGAGGGGTGAAAAACTGGGGCTGAAAATAGAGTTAATACCTAAATCCACTTATTGTTAACCATTAAGATTTTGGAGGTTGTGAAAAGAATACCACCTCCCTAAAAACGCTGAATGGCAACATATTTAATTAAACCATTTACTACAGTCTTAATTTGGACCTGAAGCATTGGTGGTCTTGGAAATACCAATGATTTTATTATTTATGTCAAGTTATATAACCACCCATCTCAAATTCACGACTCTGTTCAGGGAATACCTATTAAAATCTATATAAAAACAGAGAACTATATAATATATTGAGCGTCTTAAAGGTTTTTTTTAAAAAGGGTTGTACCAACGATTCAGTTTCATCAACAACTGAAGAATCAAATGTAATATTAGACTACGATGGGAAACACCACATCAATTGTATGTGTGGCATGTGACTAACTCCAAAAGAAAGGGAACATGAGAACAAGGTTGCTTGCAGAAATATGAGATTAACATACTTAAGAGGAGCTCCTGCAGTTTTTCTTTAAATCATGAGCTCTTTATTGCCACCCTCGATATCATTCAGTCATGTATCTCTTGTTTAATAGAATACATTAATATCCCAACTTTTCTGTAAAAAGAATGGACGTGAACCAGACCTCCATGGCTGACCTGGGTTTCAAACTGGGGTCTCCCCACCTTTCAGCCTGGCACTTCCAAACCAGCACCTTCATTCAAGGATGGACTAAAACACCCATCACCCACAGCCACGCCTTACCTCACTACCTCATTCTGCGGTAGAAATAGCCGCATGGCGAATCCTACCTGTTTCCCTTAATGGTTTCTATCTATATAGCTCTAATTAATTTGGATTAAAAATCCCTGCTTTTCAATGAATTCGAATTATACACTGCTTCTCTTTAATCCGGATTAAAGCTCAGTGGAGCCCGCCCGCTCACCCCCTTCCCCGAGCAATTAATAACGTAGAAGGAACGAACACAGAGAAAGAGAAAAATAAAAAAGCCTCACTCTGAGTATTAAAAAAGGAGTAAAACCGGCGGGCGCGCACGCCCTCGGCAAATGTTTCACCGCCGCCATCTTCAGAAGGAACTTGCTGCTCGGCGCGCAGGCGCACTACTAGGCCCGCCCCTCTGAAGACCCCTCGCGGCCGCCACCTTGGGAAGGGATTGAAGAAAGATGCAGAAAAGCGCCTGCGCGTCTCTCTCTCTCTCTCTCTCTCTCCTGCTATCGCTACCTTGCTTCTTGTGGGGCAGCCCCAACGGCTGATTGGTTGTCGAACCACTTTTGCGTCATCAGAGCCCTTCCCCTGAGATCCCGCGGGCGGGTTGGTTTTCTTTTTTTTTTTTAAAGCTACGGCAAGGGAATTTATTTGCTTAAGCCAGTATTGTCCAAACTTGGCCACTTTAAGATGAGTGGACTTCAACTCCCAGAATTCCCCAGCCAGCATGGCTGGCTGGGAAATTCTGGGAATTGAAGTCCACTCATTTTAAAGTGGCCAAGTTTGGACAACACTAGCTTAAGGCTTTCTTTCTGATTTATTCATCCATTGGTTGACCCGATGCATGTGTACATGTAGCCAATGAGTTGTATTTATGGGAAGTGGGGGGGATGGTGAAAGGAGAGGATTTCAGGTTGCAAACCAGATTCGACCCTTCCTGCTTTCGAAAACAAGCTGTACCATCTGGTTTTTCAAAGTGGCTGCAAAACTCAGCAATCTGCACCCCATAAACGTTGGAGGAGGTTGATATAATCTGGAATTGCGCCGTGGACTCCACGGTTAATTGCACCGTGGAATCTACCCATACAATTAACTTAACAAGCAGCTACTTGAGTGAATGATTTATTTGCCAAGACTTAATCATCTCGAATTGAACAAAAACCACATCGTGACTTCTCAGATCATAAAAACAATCTATGACATGAGCAGTGTAGAATTTCTGGTATGTGCACACAGCTGTAAAAATAAGAGAGGTTTTTTCCCCCCAGTTACGCTTCCTATATTAACTGAGCCTTCTCAGAAAGAAAGAAAAAAAGAGAGATTCTAATCATCTCTGTTATTTTGCTTTATCAAAGATGCAAGCAAAACTGTGCTAAAGGCTCACTGCAATTTCCCTATAGCTGAACCATAACTTTTACCGCCAGAAGAAAGTCTATATAATTGTATTCATTCTGTGTGTTGATGATCCATCAAACAGGCCTTGGTTTTGGAATCCTGCACACCCCAATAATTAAGCTTCTAGATGGGGCGTGTTCAGAAGAGCCTCTTTTGCTGTTCCAAGAAGCTGAGCAAAGGATGGGAACAGCATTGCACTGTAAGTTCCACTCCTTTGGGTCATGCGTTTGTCATGTTGATGAATTCTGTACAAATGCAGTGAAACCCGGGAACATTCCCAAACTGGGAACCTGTGTTTTTTTGGGTGGGGGGAGTTCAACCCCACTCCAAACAGGCTTTATTTCATTCTCAATCCAACTTCCTCTCTCCCCACCATCCTCAGCAATAGGATGGATTTTAGAGGCTTTCCTTACATGCAAAGGTCCTGATTCTCATAGATGTTGTTTGTCAAAGGACACCTGTAAATACTGGGGAGATTATTAAGATGTCCTTGCACCCCTCCAGATAGAGATGGGCTCTACCTGGGAGAGGTGTTTTCATCTATGGTGCACAGTCCTATCATGCATACATTGCACTCTTCCAAGCTAAATATCTATTATGAACTGCAATGTCCCTAATGCCATCTATGGCTGGTAGGCTATATAGTGTGATGGGTCTATCTAGTTTAGGCCTCCCCTAAACTAAATACCTTAGGGCAGTGTTTCTCAACCTTGGCAACTTTAAGACCTGTGGACTTCAACTCCCAGGGCTGGGGAATTCTGGGAGTTGAAGTCCACAGGTCTTACTGTTGCCAAGGTTGAGAAACACTGCCTTAGGGGCATGCAAATTGACCCTGATCCAAATGGGTGATCCAATTTGGGAAGTCAGTTCCATATGATGCATCAAATCAGTTGGGCCAGTTCAGATCTCTGGATCGTTTTGGTATCTGCAAAAGTCTTTCTGAAATGTTAATTCAGAGGTGTACAGTTGGATGTGACGGTTCAAACCCAAATTGTCAATTCCATCCAGAAGTCAAATTTCAGATCCGTTCTGAACTGGAACGTTGCAGAAACCCATCAAATAACCTGGCATGCCATCCTTATATTGTGAGATTATGAAGCGTTCTATCATGATACAATGCAGGTACAAGTGCTAAGCAAGGATCATGGGTTGGACTACTTTCCACTGACTCTATGAAATATCCCAGTTGCCCAAACTATACTGCTGTAGCTTTGAGTGTGTGGGCTCTACATGAAGTTGCTCTCTTCAAAGTGGACAGGCCAGCCAGAAGGGTCACAGCTGATAAGAATTTGTTGCTGTCCTGTCTGAGTCCAATACTGACACTGGCCTTGTGCCGTCCCCTGCAGATTGCAGGTGGTGACGGATAAGAGGGCCTTGCTGAGCCGTAAAGCTCTGCGATAATGAGTCCCAGCCCAGCTGCAGATGTCCTTCAGCTGGTTGTGAGGGGCGTGGACAAAACTGTTGGTGTTCTTGCAGGGCCTGGTCATGCCCCTTTGTAGCATCATCACCGTGCAGTAATCGTGCCCCACAACTTTGGTTTGGGGGAAGTCTTGGTGCTGCTTCAGAAACTTCTTGTGCCGAGGATTCTGGGAGAAGACTTGGCTTGCAATCACACAGGATGCCATCAGCAGGAAGACCATCAGGGAGACCCTTTTTTTCAGAACCAGAAGCATGGCTGATTTCAGATGGGCCTGAGACCAGGAAAGAAAATAAGGGGATCAGGGCAGATCTGCCCAGTTTGTTGCTGGCTAAAATAAAAGCAATTCAAACAACTGTCCTGGAGACCTTCAACATGACCATATCCCACCATGGCACTGAAGATGTCATCAAGGCCATCATGTTCCATTTGATAGGAGAAAATTTGTGCAGAACAAGGATTAAAGGAAATCTGTGCTACTTTAACAATGTATACTACTATGAAATAATAAAAAGTATGAATTAGTTTCTGGCACTGTGACAACTGTGTAAATTGTAGTGCTAAGCTTGGGACATGTTTTGTGATCTTTCTCAAGCTAGTGCCTTCTGGATATTCTGAGGGTCAACGCACAGAACTTAGAATCATCAAATCATGGAGTCAAAAGAGACAAGGAGAATCCTGTAGTTCCAACCATGAGAGGTGGCTATCCAGATTCTTTTTAAAAACCACCAGCGATGGAGTGTGGCACGTATCACCCTCGTCAACCAAATTGTCTCTTTAACAGTGCAGAATGGAGGAGGAATCACTATCCTACTTTCCATCTTGATTCTGCTGCTGTTATGCACAAAAAATGGTTAAAGGCCACTCTTTTTGGGACAGTCTGAGCTAATTACCCATATAATTCTTTCCAATGACTCTGGAAAAGTCTGTGCCTTTTCATACACAGTATAAATAGAGAGATACACCGATATTGTAAATCCGTACCTGTTTATGTTTTTCTCCTTCCCTGCTTTGGCCTTTTGTTCCATTTTTAATAGTTAACTGCTTTTGATGTTTGCTGACTTTTAATAAGTAAACTTCAAGCCATATTTTTACTAGCTGCGCTGAGTGGCGTGGTTGCTTGCTCTGATCAAGATATACAGACTGACGGGCATGGGCTGGGTACAAGCTAAATTGGAAATTATCTACAGTAATTTTCCAGCAAGAAGAACCCATAACCTCCAATCTTACCATCAGGAAGTTTTTCCTTATATTTAAAAGAAATTTAGCCAGCTGCAGTGTATAATGTTATTTCTGGTCATAGCTTCTCTGGCCATGGAAAATAGTCTTATCTTCCCTGTAGCTTCCCTTTAGGTACCTCAACACAGCTATCGTGTCTTCTTTAGACCAAGCACCCCCAGTTCCTCATATAATTCCCAGACACTGTGACATCTGGAAGGAAGCAACTTGAAGGATTTATATATGCAGCAGAATGAGGTGATAGAAAGGACCTTAAGTTGCCAATGCATTGGGTGACCTCCATTTCAGAACGTGGTGGAAGATTCTTTAAAATTCTTCCCCAGTATAAATATCCAGCAGGTGGCAACATTTAACTCAGCTTGACTGCTTTGGAAAAACTAAGAAGGGTCAGCTGGTTAGTGCAGAGTGAAGACCATTAGGAAATACTAAAGCTATTAGCAATAGTGAAAAGTAGAAACCAATAGACAAAAGCATTGCTGTGAAGAACTTTGACATCCACATGTTTGTGTGGTCATTAGGAACTGAGTTTGAGTTTAGAGCAGTGTTTCTCAATCTTGGCCCTTGAAGATGTGTGGACTTCAAGGGCCAAGATTGAGAAACACTGGTTTAGAGCAGTGTTCCTCAACCTTGACCACTTGAAGATGTGTGGACTTCAACTCCCAGAATTCCCCAGCTAACATGGCTGGCTGGGGAATTCTGGGAGTTGAAGTCCACACATCTTCAAATGGCCAAGGTTGAGGAACTTTGGTTTAGAGTATCTAGCTTGGGGGGAGGCTGTAAAGCATCAGCTCCCTGTAACCAAGACAGCTTACAAACATACGCCGCCTAGTTCTGTGCATGCTTGGTTGGGCATCAGCCCTCATGAAATCCACTGCAGAAGTCCCACTTTAAAAATAAAAGAGTGCACTGTTGCAGTAAAGCCAAGAGGAAGTCATTTACCTAAAGTGCAAGATAACTTAAAGATAGCACTTTCCATGCTAAAGTTGTTGTTTTTTTTTAAGTGCCAGAGGCATGTTTCGAGGAGAACAATTTGAGGATAGTCACCAGTTTCTATGACATTTTGCCTGGGTGGCCTGATCTACTTTTGGTACGTGACAAATGCGTCTCTGCAAGGATGCCTTGCGATGATCGAGACTAGATGGCAACAGTGAAAAAGTGATCTGCTGTCATGAAGCAGAAAGAGGGGGGGGGAGTAGGAAAATTTGTTGAGTTATTTAATTAACTGCAATACCTACCCCACCCTCCACCTATTCCCTCCCTTCAACAACATCCCTGTGCGGTAGGTTGGGCTGAGAGAGAAATTTGCCCAAATTAAGCTACTGAGCTCCCAGGCTGAGGAAAGACTAGAACGGGAGTTTCCCCACTCCTGGTCCAACAGCTTAATCCCTCCAGCAGCCTGGCTGCTTGGTGGACCGGACAGGGAAGAGGAAGAAGTTTTTCCGAAGAGCGTCGCACGGATAGAATTGCCATCTGTAGCCTGCAAACATCCTGGTGAGACGTGGGATGGGAAAGAAAGACGTGAAACTCTTAACTCTTTGCAGCATTTCTTCTTTATGTATATTGGATTGTATTTTTAATCCTGTTCTTTGTTTGATATCCTGAGCTGCTCAGGATTGTGTGGGAGTGGGGCGACACCTAAATCTAAATAAATAAAATAAATCCTGTGAGTAAAATGCTCTTTCAATGTTCAGCGGTCTCCCTCTCCCTGCAGGCAAAGAAATTCTAAAACCATAATTGTGTCCAGGTTTCATTTCTTTAGCCAGGCTGAATGAAACTGGGCTTTAAATGTAAGAAACAAAGTTGTTTTTTTTTTTTTTTTGGCTGGGAGGGACAACTTAGCCCTCTCCAGGTTCTTCTGAAGGACAGATCTCTGCCTGTGCCCCTACCCATGCTGTGGTGGGCTTCCAGGGCTTACAAATGCAAAACATTTGGAGGGCACCAACTCACCTTTTCCTGATTTAGAGTTCTCAGCCTGCAAACCTCCTCCCCGCAAAAATACAGGACTCGCCTCCAAGGAATAAGCACAATTGAGAGTCAAGCCAGAAGACGCCTACATTTTCTTCTGCTTTCTGGGGCTCTTTATACATCCCTTGGCCAAGGGTTGGGGGAAGATTACAGTGATCACTTAGAACTGGACAGAACCGGTGGACAACATGTGCAGAAAGGAAAAAGACGGTTGGGATTAAAAAGAGCACATTATTCAAGGGTTTCTTTCTTCACCTGTAAACATGCTGCTGTTCCCTGACTCTCAATTGTTTTTTCCAGGCATGTGATTCTTGGTTTCTTTGACCTCTCAACTGATCAAGAAATGCCAGCAATGATTCTCTTTTTAAGGGATTAAGTAAATTCCTGCTGTTTATGTCCACGGCTACAGATCTGGACAGAGAGGTGGAGATTTAAAGGACATTGGTTTGGTGTGTATTTGAATAAGAATGTATGTAATTTTGCATGTCCAAGCTAGTGTCAAAACCTAGGCTCGGTTCTTCAAAATCTACGTTTCTCCAAAATTTGCAACACAGTTCTCCAAAGTATAGCAGGAAAAGTCTGTGCACAAATATTAGCGGAAGTAATAAGCCACATATTACATTATTAATGTTTTACACTAGAGAAACCCTTTGCAAACCTGGGACACATTAGAAGGAATTACCAACAAAAATGTGCACGTTAGGAGATAACATAGAGAAAAATGTGTGCATTTCAGTGCATAATAAAAATAATAATACAGGCATCAGATTAACTGAGTTTATAGATGGAAAAAGAGAGAGAGAGAGAGAGAGATAAATCCAAGTGGGCAAGGTCACAGAAATGAGAAACTGAAATGGACAGTCAATCATTCCTACTAAGTGGGGCAGTTGTGATAATCAGAGCTAGAACTGGAGATTGGGTTATGTTGAAAAGGAATGTTGTTGGAGATGCAGTGAGGCTAATTCTCCTTCAAAACATACATTTTGAAATCTCTTGAAGTTATGTTATGGAAAGAAATAATTAGACATATGCATTTGACTCTGAGACACATTTTGGTATTTTCAGATGTCCATATTATTTTGATCCACATATCTATTACATGGAAATTGATGGCTGGACAATGGAAATGGATTATCTGCACCCTTCTGATTGCTAAGAGATTAGTCCTTCAGGACTTGGAAAATAAATTTGTGGCCCCAATTACTTAGTATCTTGAAGCCCTGATGTTCTTCGTGACTTATGAGAAAGTTGCTTACTGTGATGGAATGCTTCGATGAAGGCCACACTCGGGGAGGTAAGCATTGCCTTTGCCCCCAGCAGGAGTGTGGGAAGGTTAAGAAGATGAGACTGGCACCACCCTAAGGAATTTGCAGGGTTTTTGCTTGCTGGCTTTGAGGAGTGTAGATTCAGTCTGGCAGGATTCTGTCTGTGGCTGGAAGCTAATAAAAGCTATCGAACTAGACCTGTACTGTCTTGTGGAGTTCTTTGGGCTGAACCTGACACTTACAAACATAGATTATGTATGGATGATTATGATGTGTGAAATATGGCCATCCATTATTAAACCCGTGTCTTTACATACATTTATGCCGTGGTGTCCTCAAGGGAGGGTCAAAACAGTCAAGATGGTGGCTATGACTGGATAATTAAAGACCCACTCTTTTTTTTAATGTGCACTAGATGGATGACCCATGTAAAAAAGGGGAGGGGTTTGTTTGCATGGTTGTGGCCACAAACATCACATTTTAGCTCCAGTGTAGACACCCCAGCATGTATGAGAAGCCTTCCATACATAAACGTTTTGTTGCTGTATTCTTTTCCCCACCATCTTCTTTCTTTTCTCTTACAGTGTTGTTTTGCTTTTCCCTTTGTTCTGTTTTATTAAACAAAGCCACATTATTTTTTTAAAAAGGAAGGATGATTTCCCTAAGATTTCTCAATTCTCTGTCACCATGGAGCGGCAACTGAAAGGGAGGTTGTGAAAGACCACCACATTTCCACGTGAAAACTACTTCCTTGTTGGAACAATTTTACAACCCCTCAAAGAGTAACTGCAGCACCCATAAAGCTCCTGTGTGAATTCTTCATTTGGCCTTTGCACCCCACGTGAATTGGACATGCCTGCAGCGAAAGGCATCCACAAATGATTGGGAAACATATGTGTTGATTCCTAGGCTGGACTGCTTGCAGTCTCAAAAAAAAAAGGGTGGGCTAAATGGGGTCTTCCTCTGAAAAAGGGCACAGAGGGAACTCCTGAATGATAAACCATTTCAGATCATTTGTGTCAAGATGCACAAAAGGATCAGATGTTGAGTCACCTGGTAACTAGCGCTTGGCCTAATTTCAAACATTTGCTGCAAGAGATCAGGTTAAACATCTCTCTCAAGCAGGGTTTCCCAACGTGTGAGATGTACCTCCCTTGGGGAGGTGCAGACAGAGTCCAGAGGAGGTGTGAAGAAACTTTTAGTAGTCCATTATTACAATAAATCCACCTTTTCCAAAATTTTATTGTATTGTTTTCATTGTTCATTTGTGTTCATTTTGATGTTTGGATTTTTAGGGGAGATGTGTACGTTAAGATTACACTAAAGGAAGGTGTGATGGCAAAAAGTTTAGGGACCCCTGCTCTAGAGCAAGGTGGGAAGAAGATGGAGGGAGAAGGGGTACAATTTCCTTTCCTTTTGTGGAAGAGGAAAGAGACCAGGTTGGGAACACTGGCAGCATGGAAGCTTGCTAGTGGCCAAATATAGGAGCCCATCAACCTCAGGTAGCCAAAACAAAAAAACTTGGTCTTTATATGTAATTAAGCCTTCTCACCAGACACTGAAGATGCCTTTTGGCGCACTCAAAGGCTATGTTCACAACTTCTGGGAAGAGACAACAGATGACTATGGATGTTCTGACCCAACAGAGAAGTGGCCTTTTGCACAGGTGTCTGGGGGATTGTCACTTCCTGCAATTTTCTCTTAATCATGATTCAGTCAGGGTTGCAGCTGCTTCAGAAGAATTGGGAACCACCCTTCACCCTTCTGTGCCCCTCTTTCACCACCACCACCCAGTGTGGCCAAGAGGGCTGAAAAGTAAAAATTATCACCAAAAGGGCATTCGCAGAAGAACCCTTTTTTTGGTGGGGCCACTCTAGCTACTTCCTTCATTAGAGGCAAATATCTTGAAGGCATTAGACTGGAGGTGGCTATTTTCACAGAACTCTACAGAACAGGATAGATAACCTGTTTTAAGGAAGACCTTTATTATATAAAACTCTCAGCAGACTTGATGGGATTTATTCAGTGCATTCTTGACATTCTAGAGTGAATAACCTCAAGTGCTGATGATCCTAGCCCTTGTCTTAAGAAATGGACATATTATTCCTTGGGTCAATTTCTATTGGACTGGTCAATATTTGGTCATAGATAGAACAGGAACATACAGGAACAATCCAGTGTACAAGACAATTTTAGTTTTCACCATCTATTGTTCATCAAGCTTTTGATACCATTTTCATGTTTACTGTTCGCTTCTTAATCTCCTATCTTTTATCCCAAAGATATGGCCGGGCAAAACCCACTTTCATAAGTCATATACTTTTGTTATTTCTTGAAATCCTTCTTGGCCAAAACAGGCTGAGCAACCTTCCTCAGGCTGGAACTCCTTTGGTTTGTGACAACATTTTTCCCATATGCCACTGTGGTTTTGTTAAGTAATGGGAGATTGTTAAGTCTTATTCAAGCCATGAGTCACGCTTGGCTCAGCATCAGCTAGACAGAAGCTTTGGACATTTTAGTTCAGCTTGTTCCATATACAGTACCCCAGTCCACAGATCTGGATAAGGGTGGTTCTGGATGGTGGGAAAAATGATGACATCTACAGCTACATTTGACTTTACCTGGAAAACCTTTCTAAATATAAGACATTGGGGCAGGGCATCTTTGGGGTGGGTGGGGGGTGGCCAAATATATTAAGATGGTACCTATTAAGATCTGCACCTACATGATCGAAACTCTGCTTTTTATGGGCAATGTAAATAGGCTTTGAAGCTGCATTTGCATCTTGACTTTTTTGACCCCTTCCTCCATTGGATGTCTATGCTGTGGCAGGACAATTAGCTCTTTCTTTTTTTTCACACACAACACACATGCACACATACATCATGTATGCTCAATCCATAGCGGAAAGTAACTTGGATGGGATTCACCCAGTTTGCACATTCCTTATTCAAAAATAGGCACTAATATTTATCTCCTCTTGGCTTAAGGTAAGCAACTGTTCTCTTTAGTCCACGTTATGTTGCTATGAGCCCTACTGGAATTCCCCACTTCTCCCCCCTACAAACTTGTATTAGGGCCACATAACTGGATTGCAATATTCCAGAGTCCCACCAGATGGCAGAAAAGAGACACAGAAGAATGTAATGCACTGTGCCCTCTAGTGATGGCGCATATTTTTGCACTCCAGATCTGTAGCCCTACTTTTAAATAATCTCACGGTTTCCCCATCGGCCCCTTTGCAAACATGCAGCTCACTTCTGAATTCTATCAAAGGATTTTGTCCTAGAGGAAAGGGAAACTGGGAATCACAATGAATGAACCCTTCTAAGCCGTTCGAGGAGAATGTGAAAACTCATTCAACTAACAATGCTGCAAATGGGTGCCACGTCCGTTGCCCAAAACAAGAGGCACTTCTAAAACTTTTAGGGCTGGCAAAATAACAAAGAGAAAACAACTCAGAAAAGACATTCCTGAGGTGCAGGTGGGGAAAGCAAATCACAGAGGGCAATCTGAGACTTAACTCAGTGGCATTGGAGGGTGATTATGGACTTCTTGGTGGGGAATTGGGAAAAGTGAGAACTGGCTCATGGGGACACTGCAAACCAGCTGTCTGTGCTGCAATGGAAAAAAGTTCCATTTCTACCAACAACAACAATAGTCATAGCACCAGTAATAGTAGCAATAATAGAATGCCATTCCATATGCAAACAGAAAGACTTTATTGCGTGAAGCTACTAGAGGGAAGACATTCAGGTGCAGCTTATGAAATAGATCTTTTCCACTTTCCATCCATCCCCAAAATAACATGTACAGTTTCATTCTTGATTTTCAACCAAACATTTCATAAGGGAAAATTATGCTTCAGTTCAATTGCATATCACCAGGAAGGAAAGCAAAAGGTGGCCTGTTTTAAAATGAAAGATGGCCCTGCAAAACATTTCCTAGCAAGAAAGGTGACCCTGTAAACATACTTTGGGCTTATAACACTTTAAACGTCATGACTTCGCACAGACTATCTGAAGAATGGTAGTTTGGGGTAACTGCTGATACTCCTGTACTTCTCCAGTACAGAACTGTTAGCCCCAATTTCCCTCCGAAGGCAGAATAACTGAAATGATGAGGTTAGACAAACCGTATTAGGATTTTGATGGATACAATAGGAAAAGTAATTGTTTGTATTGATCCACAGCCACTAGAAGGCAGTACAGAGCAAAGCAGATAAAGACTGAAATCTAGTGTCATATCTGGGCTGAGTGTCTACGCAGTGGCAGCAAAAGCTTCAGATCAGCGTTTCTCAAACTTGGCAAACTTAAGACATGTGGACTTCAACTCCCAGAATTCCCCAGCTAGCCATGCTGGCTGGGGAATTCTGGGAGTTGAAGTCCACATGTCTTAAGTTTGCCAAGTTTGAGAAACACAGCTTCAGGTTTTCTGTATCACTTTACAGCCATCTTGTCACCAGGTCCAGATATGGCAACTAAATTTAAGCCTTCCACAGCTTGGATCCCCACAATTGCATTAGGACTACATCTCCCAGAATTCCTGTCAGCAATGCTGACTGGGAATTCTGGGGAATCACAGTCCCAACTTATTTGGAAGTCCCCAGGTTGGCTTAAGCTGTAGAAGAGGAAGACTAAACGAAGAGAGGAGGGGTGAAAGAAGTGAAAAAAAAATGCCCAGAGCATATTGTAAATGAAACACACCACTACACTAAAAAGGAAATGGAATTTTGAATTCTCTTGGCTTCTAAAGTAGCTAAAGATATATAATCCCCAACTGGCCACCATGGTCACTGATGTTTCCAATGGTGGCTCCTTTCTTGCTCCTAAAGATGTGTTTTGAAATGCACTGGCACGCCGTTTATGCAGGCAACTCGGATCTGCTGGGTGCTGAGTCTGCCTCGATAGTTACAGTTGGGAGGCCTGGATCCTTCCCCCGTCAAACGGCAAGCAGTGAGCTCAAAGAAGCTATTGCTGTCATAGTAATTCTCACTAGAGTGAGTCCCCCCATCGCTGCAAATCGCATCCACTTCTGTAGGGCTCCCATGGATGAAGGTGTTGGTGGGCTTACACCTGATGGCTGTCATTCCTCTTCGTTGCATCATCAGGTTGCAGTAGCGCCGGGCACCCAGTTCGCTGTCAGTCTTTGGGAAAGCGACATGCTGCCGGTGGAATTTCTCCTGACGGGTTTCTTTTTGGACAAGAGTTGGCAAGGGCCTCAGCAGTGCCACAAACAGTAGCAACACCGAATAGGCCAGCATCTGAGACATAGTGTCAACTACACCTAAAAGAAGAAAGAATACAGATCATAGAATTTATATCAGAGTGAGACTTGCACCCCAAACTATCCATCAGCAGGAACCTAGATGGCTTTGGATTTCCAGAACTTCCAGAGAGGCCTAGATTGACAGAAAATATGTTAGATAAAAATTGAAGGTTGGCTATCCTTAGGTGATTGGGTGCCAACCATTGCCATGTTCTCCAGGCATTAGCTGAGCTGCTGTGATGTCCTGCATCATAGATGGACATTCAGAAAAGCAACGGTGAAATGTTGCAAGAGAATAGCTTCTGTGAAGGAAATGAAAGGTCATGTTAGCTCTCCCTAGAATGGCCAGAGACAAAAACAAATCTAGTGCCAAAAAGGTCAACAGACTATTAAAAAGAAAAAAAGAAGATATATTCCTTAACCATTCTTCTGCTGTAGTACCAGTTTCACAAGATGTTTTTGAGTTTTATTGGCTTTGATCCTGATGTTGAGATAAATGGAGTATTTGCTCATGCAGTGCTGACAATGTTTTATCTAAGCAACTCTGTGTGTTGAAAGGGAGGGCAGAGAAAGAAGGCCAAAGGTTGAAAAAAGGGACATGAATAAGGATGTTCTATTAACCATTCATCCCCTTTTCTGTACCCTTTAATATTAAGCTACACAAAATTGCTTGTTTTAGAAGAGTTCTTTATAAAATGCTCTTTATAAATCTTCAAAAATATATCTAAAAGCAAGAGCAATGAAAACAGTAAACAAGAAGCAAAGGAAAAAGATCAATAAAAGTAGATACCAAATACCCTTTGGAACAGAAGAAATAAAATCTCTACATGTTGACTTATAAAGTGGTTCACATCAGCCACTGTTTGCTTAACTTAAAAATTCCCAGCTTTTGGGAGGATCTCTGAAGAAGAATGAAATGAACGGGAAGGAAAAAAAAATGGAAAGGCTGAGTTTGAACACAGTTTCAGGATTACAGACAGAGAAAACAAACAAAGGGTAGAAGAGAAGTTCTCAGGTCTCCTAGGCCCAAGGGATTAATTATTCCAAACAGTGGGCAGAAATTATAGGGGAACAGATTTGAGCCAAACCTGGGAAGTATGTTTGAATGTCAAAATAGGGAAGAGACAATTCCTTCCCTAGAGAAACTGAAATGGAATCTGGAGAGATCCTCTTGGAGATCCTATGGAATGGATTGGTTGCAATGACCCAACTGCCCCTTCCAAATGTGGTTACATGATCTTTCATCAAGGCTGACCAGGACATTGGCCTAGATGTCCTCAAAAACATCATCTGCCCTTATGATTTTTGATTTTACTTCCCCTTCTACCCACCATACCCCAGGGAAGATCTCTAGTCATTTTAGTAACTCACCTGAAACTCTGAGGCTGGACCACCCCCCTCTTTTGATTATTCTCAATTGCTTTGCAGAAAAAAGCAGACACGGCTTTCTCTGGGAGCTGCCTTTTCTCCTCTGTAGAACTTGTTGTGTGGAGGCGAGGAGAAAGGAAGAAAACAACTTCCACGAAATCCTAAAGAGCCAAAATATTTTGCAATTGGGCCTCTTGGGGAAAGGCGAGACTGTGAAAGGGGAAAGTTTATTGAACAATCAACAATGCAGAGAGACAGAAACACAAGCTTGTTTTAAAAATTTTGTTGCTTGTTACCAAGAGCATTTGGCTCGTTTTTTTCTTTCTTTCTTTAATCTCCCTTGATGTGTTGGGGTTATTAACTCTGTAATAATAAATTAAGTAGTAAACCCAGGCTGCCTGTGCAGCTGACAAAGTCAAAGAAAACAGAGAACATGTTAATATAACTCTTTTTTTTTTTCCTTAACAAAGGAAAAAGCATCTGGAAGTGATTTAGTTGGTGAGGAATAAATGAAACACTAGCAATTTGTTGCTAAAGAGTTGCTATGTGCCAATTTTAGGAGGACTGTTGTGGGCAGGGCCTGGATACAATTAGTACTGAGAAAAATCTGTCTAAGCTGCAACTTTGGATGAAAATAATAATAATAATAATAATAATAATAATAATAATAATAATAATAATAATAATAATATATTAAACTTGTATGCTGCCCAACTTTCAGTGACTCTGGGTGGCTCATGGGAGCAATTTAATCTGAAACCCAGTTGAAAGGGTGAGGAGTGGTAACTGCAGGGGGAGGGGGTTGTCAAATCCAGCAGGTCAGTAGGATGAAAGTAGGGTTGTGCTGCAAGTCCCACCCCTTTTGTACATGTGTCATGATGTTACATGCCCTTCCAGAAGAATGGAGCGTGCAATGCAGTAGCAGGGTGCTTTTGAGTGTGAATCCACTGCCTCTTCCACACCTTGACCACAAGACAGCATACACTGAAAGTGACATGTTTACTTAGCATCTCCTCTGTCTGCCTTTTGTGTACAGGTAGTCCTCACCTAGCAACCACAATTGGGACCCACAATTCCATTGCAAAGTGCCACGGTTACTAAGCGAAACATCACGTGATTGTGACAGACTTATGATGGCACTTCTGTTGCGGTTGTTAAATGAATCACCTGTGGTGGTTAAGCAAGACCGTGACTTGTGATTTTACGGCCAGCTTCTCCATTGACTCTGCTTGTCACAAGTCAATGTGTGCAAAGCACACAAATGGTGATCACGTGACTGCAGGGTGCTGCAACAGTCATAAATGCCCACCATTGTGAAGTGCCCGAATGACAATCGTGATTGCAGGAATTCTGTGCGGGTCGTAAATGCGAGGATTGGTCATAAAGTTACTTTTTCAGTGCTGTCGTAACTTCAAACGGTCACTAAACAGGGAGGTTGGTAAGCGAGGACTACTTACCATCTCAGGTTACTTTCTTCTGCACATTTGTTCTCATAGATGCTCAGCCTTGCTCTCTGAGTCTCCTCTTAATAAGATGTAGTAGCAGGGCTATCATGCCTTTCCGTAAATATTTATTTATGCAAATATATGATAGCCATCCAACTGCTATGGACTCTGGACAGTGTACCAAAAAAAAAAAAATCTGTAAAAATGGATAAAACCTAATATCACAGATGGCTCAGACTAAAACAATCTAAAAACAACACAAATCAAACAAAACAAGACAGGGCTCCCCAAAATGCAATACATTAATCCGCTTTTCCTCTTTATTACTGTCATAAAACCTGCTTTGCTAATCATTACTCACATCTGATTCTCATTCTCAGAAATGCTTGAATGCATGCAGAAATGCTTCCCCTTCTACAAAACATCAAGGCTGCCTGAACTGAAAGTGATTATTTTTTTCCGAGCACAATTTTCACAGAGTTCTCTTTAGCAAGATTTACTCCAGTGAAAGGGATAGTGATACAAAGTTTCCAGCAAGGGAGCTAATGTTCAGTTCTGTGACTTTTTCTCACAGCCTGAGGGAAGTGGTTTTCTTCCCTGATAATGGGGAATGCTATAGCCAGGGGCTTCTATAGGATGGGGGGGAAGGTCAACACCATCAAAATGGGGGGCGCAACCAGGGGATCAGAGCCCCACCCTTTTTTAACACATCACATACTTCACACACATATACAAAAAGGACTGGGTTTCAATCATCTGGCCGTGCCTACTTTTTTAAGGTGGCTGACCCCCACCTCAATGCCCCTGGCCTCTTAAGCGTAAAACAAAAAAGTTGAAAAGAAGTACAGGCTGTCTGGGAGGACCAAGTGGAGAATATATGGGGCGCCTTTCCCATTAGATGACCTTTGTGCAGTCTATCGCAGGCTAGAGCAGTGTTTTTCAAACTTGGCCACTTTACGATGTGTGGACTTCAACTCCCAGAATTCCCCAGCCAGCATGTCGGTAATGATCTAACGTCTTTGCAAAGCGTTCTTGGATGAATTAGTGATGAAGAAGGTGGCCCTGAGAAATCTTCAGGCAGCAAAATTCTTTCTGCCTTTTCTTCATTAAATGAAATGGGCTGGGGGTGGAGACACAACTCTATTTTCACTGTCACTATCATGATTGGCAGAGATGGCGTTGTTGGCCTCATTTAGTGAAAGGTGAGATTGCCCAAAATATGGTGGGTGGTTTCTTTCAGTCTTACAGATTTCTGAAGCAAAGGCACCCAGGGGCTTCTGCATGGGAAGGAGTCAAAAAAAAGGTCAAGTTTGTGGCTGCAACCATGTGACGAAAAGGCCATCCACATTTTTACCTCATGCAGGTCTTCATTCCCACACTTGTGGCCACCATCTTGATTTTTTTTATCCACTCCACAGATGCCTCTGAATGCAAAGATCTCCCCAGTGCCATGCTGAAGCAAAAAAAAAAAAAAAAAGATAAGTGTATCATAATAATACAAAAGGAGCCCTGTTCCTCCCCCCGCCCCCCGCTCTGCCCAAATCTTTTCCATGGAGGAGTGATGGTGAAATTTCAGCCAGGTCTCAAGAGTTACCACAGTGTCCCAACTCCATGTTCATCATAGTGGACAGGCCTTCCTCCCTCATAAGCTATGATGATATAGGGGGATGGAACAGCCCCTCTGTAGTTTTTAAAGTACCCATATTTCCTGTATATACTCACATATAAGCCCATCCATGGATAAGCCGACCCTTGAATTTAACCAAAACACCATGAAAAATGTGGGTCAACTTCTCCTCGGGTGGTGCATTTTTCATGGTATTTTGGTTAAAAATTTGAGGGTCTGCTTATCTGCGGATGGGCAGAAGTGGTTGTATTAAATGCACCCTAGGAGGGCCTGCAACTTTGCAGCTTAAGCTGAGTTCAAAGCACAGTTGACCGGTAAAGTATTTTTTTTTTTTTCCTGATCAGTAGGCAACCCCAAGTCACAAATGTGTGAAAGCAGATAAATTAGGCACAAACTGAGAAAGGAAAAAATAATTCCATAGTCCTTACCCCCAATTGAAATAAGTGGGTGAGTTCCTTAGGTGAAAGCCACAGCAGGAAACTGCAGTGAAGATCAGTTTACTTTCTTGCTGTTTTTGCTTTATTTACTTTGGAAACATTTATTTATTCTGGAAATGTTCGTGTCCTGCCTCAGAATTCAGTTTTGATTGGTTTGCAGTGTGTTTGTGTGCATGTGTGTGTGTTTTCCTAATGCCAGATGGGATCTCTTCCAGCAAAGGTGAACCTTGTGACATCTCAATTTGCTAATCCTTCCTTTTTAATTCAGATATAGGTGAGAATACCCTGAACTACAGATACAGATTGTTCTGTTCAGACTGGCTATTGTTGGAACTGAGTGCTTCTGAGCTTTTCTTTCAGTCTTTCAGTCAGTTTGTCAGGATCAGCATGGCAGATAGGCTTTGTCAAATAAGAGTTTTCTCTCCAGGTGTGGCTGATCCCTAAAAAAAATACAACTGCAGAAAAAAAAAGTCAGGAAAAAAGATTAAGTACTATAAAGCAAACCTGTCAGTTTAGGTTTTATCGGCACTGCATTTCTCCAACCACCAATTTATTCTAGCCTCTTTCACCCCAGTTTGTGAATAGGGCAACAAGTTCAAGAGGAAAATTCATTTACTGCTAGAGGCCCCTTGAACTGATTTCCAAGCAAATAAACATTTAGATTTGTGGAACGTCTGGATTCTAAGAATAGCTGACCTTGAATCTGAGAATGGTTATTGTTGCAAGAACTGATTCATGTAAAGGATGTACGAGGTTTTTTTTTTTTTTTTTTTTAAATCTAGCCCTAAACTGCCTTGATTATTTTAGTTTAGCTTAGGATATGGGTTACTTAGATAATATTTGCAAATATTTCCTGCGTTATTGTTCTTGTCTTTAGCCTGAGAGACCTAAGACAATAAAATGAAATCAATCAAGTAAAAGAGGCAAATGAATCCTTTGGAGGACAGTAAGAACTGGAGAACCTGCAACAGAAATCAAATATTTTTTTGAACGCCATTTTTATTTTACTTCATTCGATTTATATAGCCGTTCTAAAACCTGTCCAATGGTGCACCAAGCAAAGGTTGGACTAGGTGACGCTAAGCACCTTTCAACTCTAAACTGTGTCCCAGAACAAAGATCGATCAGTTGGGATTGTCTGTCTTTATCTCTTTTTTCGTCTTCCTTTTTCAACAGTAATAATACACCAGAGTGACAGGTGGTCACGTTGTCAAAAACTGTTTCCATACCAACATGCATCCATGCTGAACAGAGTAGAAACAAAATCCATTTCATTCCCATAATCATGATAATTCAAGTAAATGTCCTTCGAACAGTCATTCATGCCCTTGTTATCTCCCAGATAGACTACTGCAATGTGCTCTACATGGGGCTACCCTTGAAGACTATCCAGAAGCTACAGCTGGTCCAGAATGCAGCTGCGCGGGCTATTTTTGGAGCCCCAAGAGGAGCCCATGTAACACCGTTGTTCCACGAGCTGCATTGGGTACCAGTTTGCTTCCGGGTCCAATTCAAGGTGTTGGTTATCACCTTTAAAGCCCTACATGGCATGGGACCAGGTTACCTAAGGGACTGCCTCTCCCCTATGTCTTCAACCCATCCCACCCGTTCACACAGAGAGGGCATGCTTCGGACCCCCTCAGTAGAAGAACTCCGTCTAGTGGGGTCCAGGAGGCGGGCCTTCTCTGCGGTAGCCCCTGCTCTTTGGAACATCCTGCCCCCAGAGGTGCGATTGGCCCCCCATTCCTGGCCTTCCAAAGGGCCTTGAAGACCTGGTTCTGCCACTTGGCCTGGGGTGGGGAGGGAATACTTCAAGCAGGGGGATGGCTAGCCCTGTAGTGGCCACCTCTCCGCAGCCTGATTTTCCATCTTCTTGGATCTTCCTTTCTTTAGTACTGTTTTAAATTTTGGATGTTTTATGTGTTTTAGATGTATTTATAGTTTTAATGTTTTTTGTAAGTCGCCCAGAGTCCCCTATTGTGGGGGAGATGGGCGGCGGGGAAATCCAGTTAAATAAATAAATAAATAAATAAATAAATGCCCAAATTGTGCATGCATATCCAGAATAGTTTCTTTGCTCTGGCTGGCAAACATATTGCAAATGTTGTAACTATTAGGAGGGAGGGAAGAGAAGCAGTTCATGCTCCACAACTGAAGTTAAGGCTCATACATTAGTTAAGTTATATATCCTCAGCCCGAAGAAGCCCCACTAGCTTCTGTTTCTGGAGCTCCATAATTCTTTCACAGTATTGCTTGGGTCCAAGTTCAAATATTATCTGGCTGATCCACTATCTGTAGAGTGAGGATGGCTCTCAGGATTATGAACATCACTGTTTCTGGGCAAAAGATTTTTCACAACAAAAAACTGAGGGAGAGAACAGGACTCAACTTCCAGACAGCCAATGGATTGCTTTGGGGACAATCAGATATCTGGTTTTGCGGGGACTTTGCTCAGCTGTTGCTGGCATTGCAGTTGCAGCCTTACCAGGACAAGAGGAATTCACAACAGTGACTGGTGTCCTCCTCACCACTTGCTTGGACTACTGTAATGCATTTTACATTGGGCTGCCTTTGAAGACCACGTGGAAGCTTGCATTGGCCTGGCTGTTGGTGAGTAGTTGTCATACATGAGCACATTATACCTGTGCTCTGACCCCTGCACTCTGACCCCTGCACTGGCTTCCAGTTACCTTCCTTGTGCAATTCAAAGGGCTGGTTTGACCTTTAAAAACATAGGTAGCTTGGCATAGAAGGACCATGTCCTCTGCTCTGTTTCAACCCACTTGGTACGGAGTTCCCCAAACATCTATTAATTGTCCCTCTTTTCTAGTTGATTAGAGGGATGGAGGTCTGTCAATGTTCTTTTTCTGTGGTGGTGTCAGTGCTCTGGAAGTTCCTGCCCCTTGAAATCTGATCTGTTCCTACGTTGTCACTTCAGGAAAATATTGAATATAGATCTGTTGAAGAGGGCCTTTGAGTTATACTGTAGGTACATAGCACAGTCTACTTTATTGCTTTTTAAAAGGTTGTTCTATATTTTTATGCATGCTTCCATTGGTACTTATTGTTACAGAAAATTATTTATAGTCTGGCCATTTCATTGTTGCAACCTGATGAGTTTCTTGATTGTGTTGGGTAAAAAAATGGAATAAAGACAGACATCTCTGCTTGAGATGGTCTAAGGAAGTATTTCTCAACCTTGGCAACTTTAAGATGGGTAGACATCAACTCCCAGAATTCTGGGAGTTGTAGTCCACAAATACTAAAGTTGCCGAGGTTGAGAAACACTGGTCTAAGGTAACTTCAGCTGTGGAGGATCTTGATGGGAAAGTAATTTCACACACTGAGAAGAAGTCTAGCTGTGTTTACAAAAATGATCAACAAATGCAGACACCTGCTAACCATCTCAAAAGCATCAAGACCTTTTCCTTTTACACTGAAGAAGCACAAGGGTACAGAGTACCATCTTGCTGCCTTTCCTTGCCTATATGTAATTTTCTCCTCTAAAAGCAGAGGTCTTACTCCAATTCTGTGGTAACCTTAGCCTTCCTTCTAATAAACAGTATTAACTGGAGCCCTGAAAGGTTTATTCTTTGGAGTAACTGCTTCCAATTATATTGCTAGGAGGAAATCTGCTGCTTAGGATACACAGAAGGATATCTGAGGAAAGAAACAGTGCGCAGGGCAGAATGGAGAAGTGAAGTGAGATGCAGAGCCAAAGAAACATAACATTATGGAAGGTTAAGAAAATTGAACTGAGGGATCAGCCAATGGGTAGTTGGTGATGACATGCCTGATGTAAGGAGGGTTCATCTGTTTGGCTTCTTTCACCTTTTTGTGTTTAATGTTCTACATCAAACACAACAGAGAAAACAAAACAGGGCAAGGATCGGAAAGGGAAAATAAAACACTTTCTGGCCAGTATCTCAGGTGGTTTGGGTTGAAGCCAAGCTATAGCAGGTTTTTGCAAACTATCAGCTGTCTCATGGCATAACATCCAACCAAAAGCAATGGTCAACATTTCCAAACAGTCAATAATATATCTTAGTCCAGTCTAGAGGTACAACTGCCCATCTATTTTGCTTTCCTAAACAAATCTCAGTTGCTTCTTTCCACTTGCTGTTTTATTTCTTTAATATAGTGATATACCTCTTTCTCTTTTAAAAAATCTGAAAGCAGGATGCCTGACCTAGACTGCCTTGGATGGATGGCATTCTGTCCATTTTTAAATGTTTGTTTGTTTATGTTTTGATTGGATGCTTTTGTTGGATGAGATGCAGCTTTGTGTGATGTCCAGCTTTGCTTCTTTTGAATACAAGCTGGCATAATTTTATCTTGATCCCTTTGCCAGATCTATAGAGTCCTATATGGCTTGGCACCCAGGTACATGCAGGACTGAGAGGGAGGGGTATCAAAATCTGCAAGATGGTGAACACAATGCCACGGTTTCAGCTCCATCCTTTTTGTATGTGTGCACACACTACAAGAAGGGCAGAGTTTGGATAGCAACGTCATGTTTGCCATTTTTTAGAGGTTGATGCCCCTAGAGATGCTGTTTCAAAGGACCATCTGCTTTCAATAGAACTTACCTACCCAGATTGCATGTCCCACAAGGGTTCCCCTAAGAGATTTGGAGGAGGGGCAGAAGTCAATGCTTTTTAGACATGGCCCCTACTCTCTGGAACTGCCTTTCTCCAGAAATCCAGATGGCTTACCTCTTCCAGTATTTAGAAAGGTGGTGAAAACAGAACTTTGAGAGAGGTCTTCATGCCTTTGGTCATTCTCGCTCAGGGGATGTCTAATAAGAATGTCAGATGTCCCTCAAACCAGTCTACAGAGGAAACAGTCCACGAAACACACCTCCAAGAGCTCCAACTAACAATCATTATTAGAAGGAGAGTCAGTTATAGCGTGAGCAGGTGCTTCACTTTCAAAGGAGTCATTTCTCTCTCTCTCTTGTTATAGCAACAAAACCTTTGATTGCCTCCGTATAGTCTTACAATGGAGACAGTTGGAAAGGGGAAAGGAAGCTTTTGTAAAGTTGGAACAATATGCATTTCTTCCCTATTTTGAAAAGTATGATTCCCTTTATCAATCTGAAAATGAACTCTCCCAAGACAGAATAATAGTAATGGTTAATGAAAGATGATTTTATAATTGTACTATGAAGTTATGTTTTGTGCTATAGACTGCTCAGCATCCTCTGTAGACTGCTAGTGTGTGGCCAGTGCATTGTATGAGCACAGCTGGGGTAGCAACAGGGTTAATTTAATTTAGCATGGTTTAGGAAACAGGTGAACCTGTTGTGCAAACACAGTTCCCATGTGTGAGGATGGTTCCTGAAAAGCCAAGCTGGAGCCAAGCAAACTAGAAAATGGTTCAAACTCCTGTTTCTTTAGTTCTACCCCCTTCACCCGCAGCTACATCACAGAGGTGATAAAGGAAAAAAGGGGTAGAGATGGGTAAACCTCCCCCAGTTCTGTTTTCAGTGATATCAGCCTTTGTGACATCTGAGTGCCCTTCTAAGATAGCCACTAGATCTAGGATTGCCTGGCACTGGTTCAGCAGAATTTGTGTGAATACAGCTAAAGCATGTTAATTGCAACACACTTTCTTCTTCTGATGCTTGGTTTTGCATCCATTCCAAGTAAACAACCTAGAGGTACATCAGGATGCTGTGTTGTTTCAGGAGAGCCATTCATTTTTAAAAGAAAAAGAATAAAATATGGTGGCCATCACAAACAGAACCCTGATGTGTTAAAAGGGAATGAAGCAAGAACAATTTAACAGGAGTAGAAACTTTGGTCAGGTTAATGCAAGATGACTCTGATCTTCCCTTCTTTGAAAAAAGCAAAAGCATTTAAAACAAAATGATGCCACACAAAGAACAGAAATGTAATGCAACTTTTTGGGTTTTTTTACTCATTCATTTAAAAGCATTTGGTAGAGGAATTATTGCTGGATTACATAACATTTAGGATATTCAGAGTTTTGGTTTTGTGCTGGCTGAAAGGTGAAAAGACAAAATGAAAGCAGGGCAAATATCTAGGTAGGTTACAGTAGTAGCAATGGTGCACAAATCATGAATAAGACTGCAGGAAAAGAGCCGCAGGATCAACAGAAAATGAGATTTTTCCCATGGAAGAGCAGCCATCTTGAGGATGACACAAATCTGATCAACTCATATCATCATCAAATACCGGTAAATCTGACCTTCGTCAAAGTGCACAGGCAATCCATTCTCACAAGCAATGACAATGTATCTGGGTGAACTGTTTCCCCTGTAATCACAAGGAGGGCGAGTGGAGGTTCCTTTCATCGTGCAGGTGGTGACCTGGAACTGCTTCAGACTACGCCGCAATCCGTTCCCAAAAGGTTCTCCTTTATTCCCACACACAGCATTGATTTCATTCTTGGTGTCATGGATGAAGGTGTTCACCTCCTTACACTTAGGTCTGGTCATACCTCGTCTTACCATCATTGTATTACAGTAACGATTCCCAACATTGCTTTTGGGGTTATCATAGTGCTGCCTCAAGAAGGTTTCATAATCAGCAGCAAAGGTGCCCAGCATCATGACAGCAGCCAGGACTATGAAGAGCCCAAGGCCAAATCTCTTGAACAGCATCATCAGCTCTGCCACAAGAAAGTGAGAAGATGAATACCTCCACTGAACAACAGTCATTGATCTCCATGAAATATCTAGCACTGAAATGTACTTTTCTATCTTTGCCAATATGGAAAGCATTTGACCTCTAGAAGGCATCTCAGACTGACAAGTAATAGTTGGAATTTGAAATATTTTTCAAACATATTGTGGTATATTTCAGAGATAATGCTTAGGGAAATACATATTTAAATCCTTGCAAGACCCCCTGGAGAATGTTAGGCAGGGAGCGACTTTGTTTCAGAATCTGCCCCAGGGAACTTCTAAGGAGATTGTACTCCTTCTAATGGAAAGAAGCCACTGAAACATTGCCAGACTAGCATATTCAGACAGGAACTACATTAATTTCAGAGCTGACTTCCCTTGCTGCTGAATGGAAGGGCTTCGCACATCCTTGGATCGGCAGAAGCCTCTACCAGTGTAAAATTGTAATGGTATGTGGGAATGACCTTGGGAGGCAGAAGGAAGAGCTGCAGACTAGGCAATGGTCAGATAAGAGGCAGCTGAGCCCGCAGAGGGAATGGAGCAAGGCAAACTTCTCAGAAGGAGCCCTCCCTAGTTTCTTGGATTGTAAAGGTGACAGGGGAGAGATATACTGTCAGACTTGCAAAATTCTGTTAATGTAACCCTACAATAAAGACAAGAGTTAGTACTCCTGGGCATGCTTCTTGTCTAGACTACCATACAAGGCTGACAGAAACTGGCTTTCTCACTCATGAGCTTGGAAGGAGATGAAGGAAAGATCAGGAGGAACATAGTATCTGTCCTTCAAAGTAGACCAGACTTAGACACCAAAGTTATGAATACTAAAACTATTTTTATTATAGGGTTACAGTAACAGAATCTTGCAAATCTGAATGTGCCTCCCCCCTCCCTGTCTTTTTCCTAAAGAGAACCAGGGAGGATCAAATCTGAGATGCTTTCTCAAATTACATTCCTGCCTTGGACTCAAAATTATCTGAATGTTGTCTTGGCTGCGGCTCTTCCTCCTGTTCCTCAATGGGTTTTTTTCACAGCCCATTACACAGAGTAGAAAAAAGGTGTTGACAGTGCATATTTGTGTCATGGTTAGGGGAAAGTGAAGAAAGGCCATGGGCAAAAGACTTGTGCTTTCCATTCTTTCTGAGGTAGCAAGGACATAAAAATGATACAGTATGCACTAAAATAAATATAGCACAATAAACCAATCCAAAAAAAGCCCTCCAAAATCTCTGATCCACATAGCCACATCACTGCATCCATGATGGCCCTCCCTGCAAATATTATCTGTGCTTGCAGCCATCAGAAATTTTCCCAGCTCTTATCCTGCCTTTGAGTTTTCTTTGTTCTGCATTAAAATGGAATAAACATCATTCAGACTTCTTGGTCAATGTGTCTCCAAGATGTTTGTAGAAGTGGAAAAGAAAATAGAAGAAACAAAGAGGTTAAAATATTTCCTTTGTCACTAGTCATGGACTATCGATGCGATTATGAAGGAGGTCTCTTAGAATGCATTCCAACTTTTTAAAAAAGTTAAGATTTCTAAGTACAGAGAAGCCTAATGCATTTCAATGAGAATCAAAATCTCCCATAAGAATATCAGATCTTCTTCAGAGAAGATGGCCTTCTCTACTTTTAGACTCACCTGAATGTGATCTTGAAGAAGAGATGGGTTCTCAAACTCCACTTTGGGAGTCTTCCTCTGTCCTTCTGCTCAAAGGAGCCCATTATATAAATGGTCCGCCAGCTAGGGAGAGGGGGGGAGGGAAAGAATTGCAAGTGACTCCCCTTCAAAAAAGAGGAAGTACATATGGACAGAGGTTAATTTCAAAACATAAAAAACAGCTGAAATGATGCAAGGATATTTTGGAAGATAGCATGTTTCTCCGTGAAAACATTACACAGCTGGATCCAAGCAATGCTGTTGCCTTATCACCAATGGTGAAACAGCAGCTGAAAGAGACATCAACACCTGAAGCTTCTTAAGCAGTCGAGTGCCTCTGAGTAAGAGCAAAGTGGAACTTCTTCACTAAACAGTACCTACTGCTCACTTGTACTCATCTGAAGAGTTTGCAAGGAGGAAGATGTGATTTCCAGCATGTTCCTTGCATTAAAAACAAATTTAGCTACTTTGCACATCTATTATTTGTGTGTAAGGAATCATACTTCTAGATTCACATTTGCCAGTTTTGAAAGATGCAAATTGTCAGGGAGAATTTTGTTGGGGGGGGGGAAGCATACCATTAGAGCAAGGCATAAAAGCCATGGGTGTATTAGGAAAACGGCATTATAAATTTGCATGCACAAATTTATGGGATATATGTGGTCACATATATCCCATATATCCCATGAAACAAAGGCATTTTTGTTTTTTTTTAAATTCTAAAATCATGCATTTATTCATTCTTTCCTTGGGATGGCAAGAAAAGTTCAGAGTGCTGTTTGAAAAGGGCTTTGTTTGCTGACGTACATCTTTATTTAGAAGAGGTACAAGTGTCTTACAATAAATAAATGCAAGTCAGAATTTCCAATGTGATTGGCAACTATTTATTTTATATGCAGAGGAGAGAGAGAGAGAGAGGACACATGCAAAAGGGCTGGAGCTTCCAACAGCAATGCTGTTTTCATTGTTTGCCCCCTACCTTCCATGGACAACTCTGACTTTGGATTTATTCATATCATGTTATAGTTACATCATTAGCATTTATACCCTGCTTCCAGATAGGAAAATGAGGGAGAAATAAAGACATAAAGAAGCATTTGCAATCCATTTTTCCAGTCATCTGATTGGTTGTCCTAGTAATAAAATATTTGCTCACCTCTAGAAAAGAACATGAATTCTTCAGACCATGGTGGTCGGTAGAGAAAATGTGCCTTTTCTATATTCTCTGGCAAGAAGGCAAGGCTAGGTCTACATCTCCAGATTATATTTATTCCATTACCACCAACTATGACAGGACAGAGGCAAAGCTGGTATCAATTTGGATCTGAGGGGTGAAAAATTCACCAGGCTTTCTACTAGGGACCACCACCATCTGTAATTCTCCAGAATGCATCTAAAGCAATGCTACACCTTAATGTTCTAACCTTCCCAGCAAACCTATGGGGAAATAAAGATGGTGAGAACAGGAGTGAACATTTTGGGCATCATAGTAACATTTGTGCCTTTAGCCTGAAATTCTCTCTCAACCCAGATGGGGAAGAAGCCAGCATGTTGCCCTAATTTGCACCATAGGATCCTCTAATTAAACCCTGCCTTTCCCAAATTTGTCCATTTAGCACACTGTACCTAGAACACTATTTAAATTACTTCCCATATGGTATGAATGTTCCCTCATCCCCATCAAGTTTCCCCCAGAAAATGTGTTTCTGTAATGAACCTCTTGTGATTGTATTTTGGGGTTGGTTGGTTGGTTTCATGATTCTGTGTGTGTGTGTGTGTGTGTGTGTGTGTGTGTGTTAGAGAGAGAGAGAGAGAGAGAGACTCTACTTGCCTCATTAAACCAGAGAAATGGATGTCTGAACACCAACCTGTTGGTGGTTGGGGTTGGCTGGAATTCTCTCAACGGCCTTCTGGTTAGCTAATAAAATTCTGGTCAATCCTTGGAAACCGTTATGACCACAAAGCGTGGTTTTTCATAACTGTAAGATCCAGGGGAATGGAGGAATCATACTGAGGTGAAGAAATCAGTGGTGTGCTGTGCATGTACAAGACCATATAACAAAAGGGAAAAATAAGGTTGCAACAAACTCTGGAGTTCCCTGGCTTTAATTTTATGCTGTTAAAAAAGGAAGCATTATTTATCCCCTTTTCAAGGTCTCGCGGTGATTTTTGCTAGGGATCCATCAGTTGGGTGAACATTAATATGATTCCTATATGTGTGAAAATAAAAATAAAAATAGCATTAACAAAGTAGTTAATTAATAAATAAGCTATGACATGTAGAGGAGACAATCCAGAGAAAGAGTCATGTGAGTTAGGTGCATGAATTTATAGCTGGCCAAGTTGGACCTGGCAAGGTGGAAATCTGGAGCCAGATAAGACTGCTGTGTAAACAAATGAAGGTGCCATGATCCTAGCCAGAACAAAGGGCTGTTATGATGAAAAGTCAAAAGAAACAAACTCAGGTTTTAAAACTTGAGGACACAGACTTATATATGGGTAGGTGCTTAGACTCTACAAGCCAGTCTGTCATCATTAGAGCTATTTATTATCTATAGTAAAATGTCCCTACTTAAGCCATGTCCAGAAGTCAAGTCCATAGCATTTGCAAGAAGGGGCGGTGTTCAACAGTGACAAGATAACGTAGTGGTTGGAGTGTCACACCGCACAGTGCTCCATCAACCAACTTGCTGAGGTTGAATCTTTCTTCCCCCACCCCCAAGTACTGTATGTATGTATGACTGCAGTTTTGTGATCCTAGTCAGGGAGACAATATTGCAGTAAATGTTGAGCTGACATCCAGGAATTCATTGCACTGAACATAGAACCATACTCTGTGCAATTTACTAGAAACCATGCTGGCTGTCAGGCTGAATTTCTGTGGTTGTTTTTATGGGGTGTATATCTGATGGAATGTAACTGTGTTTATTTAATAGGATAATAAAATGTTTAATGCTCCAGGAGGTAGGAGGGCCTCCTTCCTTGATTTCTTCACTTGGCTGCCAAACTCATTGGAATATTAGTTCCATTGAGAGACAACTTAATTCCAGTTTACTCTGGGATTAGGCCAAAGAAACACCTTGACTGACAGTACAAAACACGGTGAAGACAGTACAAAATGGGAAAGGAAAATCACATTTAAGGGAATTTGGTGGGGGGAGGGGAGGTTAACAAGCATAAACACAAGGTGAAAGATGCAATAAATGTAGCAGAAAAGCAATTGTGTCCACACTAGGCCTAGGCCAATCTTTGTGTGATCCTGAAGAATGATTGGATGAACCTACTTTCTGGGGGAAGATTTATAGCAGTTTGGAGGGAGACAGCTTCTTCATATTTCTTTTCTTTAAAAAAAAAAAATTGAAGTAAGCATATTTTGGGGGTAAGTCTCATCACGGGGCTACAGACTCTGGCAAACAACCATCAGTGGCCCAAAGTGGATGAAGGAGAAAAATATTCTAAGCTTTGGTCAGCAGAAGAAGAGACGCCCATCAATAAGGAAGTTTTGGAAAGAAACTTCCACCTCCCACCTGGGGTTGCTCTTCTGCCTGAAACACTTGGATGTCTAAGCAAGTTTGCCTTTTAAAATTCTCACTGAAAATCGTGTTGAAAATATTCTCCAGCACTGACACTGTAGAGAGTGTCTGCTATCTTAAGATCTAGGTTAAAATTGTTTGATATTAAATAATATCAAATCAATTAAATAATATCAAATAATAAATAATAAAATAATGTCAATCATTGGTTGATATTAAATGATATCAACCAATCTAAAACATGATTGAGTCCTGCTCAGATTAAAAAATGGCACTGGGTCAAGAGGACTTGGGACCTTTCAGGAGCCTGTTTCTTCTCAAACCTGGCTTTTCATCAGCTCTCCACACTTATAAGGCATAATGATAAACTTTTCATTGAAGAAAGAGTTGGAAGAAAATGGGTAGATCACCGTGGGGCTTGTTAAGTGAGAGAGGTTTCAAGATGGTGCAGGCATGAGAGCTAGTTGCACATAAAGATGATTTTATATATACTATTCAGAAATGCTGACGGGATATATTTGACAACACATGGTATGGCAAAATACTGGTCTGCACATTACAAAAGGAACTTTTTCTCTGACACCTAGAAAATGGGAGGGTTTCAGAGAGTAGCAGAATAAACTGAGACTGCAGAGCAGGGACTGAAATCAAAAGAACAGTACCTCTCCCTTGATTAAAACTAATTTTGCAGCCACTGACGTATTGTTTCAGAACCATAACTTTATTTTTTAACAAGGGCAAGCCCCACAAACCAAACATTTATATATAAAGAAGCCTGAAATGGGAGCAGGCCGGCATGAGCAAAAACTATGGACAGTTTAATGCACGCTAAATCTGCTTGTCCTTTCTTTGTAAAAAGCAAAACCATCTGAGAAACGAAACACTTTATTTTTCTTTATTGAATAGTGATGGGCAAAGCAGATGCTCAGTGCAATGCTGTTCTCGGTAGGTGGGTTGCTTTGTTCCTGTTGTGGGGAAAGAGAACATCCAAGCAACACAAAAACCTCTAAAAAGGAGGAAGGAGGAAGGAGCTGTCAGTCAGAGACCAGAGAAAATGTGTTATAGGATTAGGAATCAAAGATTAATTTTGCACAGAGGAGCTGACATCAGGGGATGCCACGACATTCAGCAGATCATTCTGAACTTTCCTGTTCCTGCACCACTGCTACACCTTCCTCATAGTGTACAGGCTTTCCATCCATGCACGAGATGACTATGTTTCTGGGTAAAGTCATTTCTTTGTAGTCACAAGGTGGCCGCATCTTGAAACCTTTCAAAGTACAGGTGGTGACCCGAAATAGCTTCAAGCTACGCTGTAGGTCATTCCCGTAAGGCACCCCTTTTGTAGCACACACAGCAAAGATTTCGGCCTTGGTGTCATGTACAAAGCTGTTGACTTGCTTGCATTTGGGTCCTGTCATCTCCCGTCTTTGCATCATGGTGTTGCAGTAGCGGTTTCCAACATTGCTCTTCGGATAGTCATAGTGTTTCATGAGAAAGTCCTCATAGTTCACGGCAAAGGATCCCAGGATTAATACTGTTGTTAGGAGGAGAAGTAGAGCATGGCTGGATTCTTTGAAAGGCATTACTGTCTCTGCAATAGCCGAAACAAGGGGAGCCAATGTTTGAATGGTTCAGTTTGGGACATTTGGAAGTGTAATATAGATTTGCCCTTTTGATTTCTCAGCTGCCTGGTTTATAAGGGATATTCACTGATTGTGTGCAGATATTGGGAGTCTCTGACACAGTCTCCTATGTCTTGATTTCATTTATTTTTAGCCTCAGAGGGGAGCAAAGATAGCTGAGCTTTGGGCTAGTGGCTGTTTATATGGTCATCAGGATGCTAAATGGTATGAGTTACAATATATTATATATATATTGTATATATATTATATATACAATATATATATAAATATATATATATATTGTAACTCATACCATTTAGCATATATACCATATACCATATATATATTTAAATTTATTGGCTACCCAACTCCAATGGCCTCTATCAAACCTTGATGACTCAGTATACCAGTTTGCTGCCTTTGAGAAAAAGTCCCACATACAGCTAGAAAAGATTCTAAGCGTGCCAGCATCAACATATTTTCCCCTGCCTCATTTCCTTTTACTCACTGGAGATATCATTCAGATATCTGGTCATAGTACTGAGCAGGGTCACAAACGTAGAGATAGCTGGAATTTCTCTGAGTCCTCCAGATCTAGTCTATATGTTCTGGATGAATCCAGGAGGGATGCATGAAGGCTGAGCTGAGAGAGAGCATCTGGCCCAAAGTCTCCCACTGTTTTTTTGGTCAAGTGAGAGCACAACTTGAATTTTCCTGATTCAAATCCAGCACCTTATTAACTGCACTGTATGAGTTCTCTTTAGTTTTTAATGTCATTAATTTACAGTCAAAAGTTTAAAAAAGTGCACAAGAAAATCAGTTTAAAGAAGGGATCAGTGATAATAGTCTAACAGCTCTCCATAAAAATATAATAGAAAAGAAGAATAGAATAGAATAGAATAGAATAGAATAGAATAGAATAGAATAGAATAGAATAGAATAGAATAGAATAGAATAGAATAGAATAGAATAGAATAGAATAGAAAGATATAGATAAGCTAGAGATACAGATACAGATACATCCTACTTCAGACACATTATGTGAAGACCTAGCTCTCTGGACAAGGCTGTAATGCTGGGAAAGGTAGAAAGAAAGAGAAGAATATGGTTTATCTAGTAAACAATGGCTAAATAAAGGATGGTTTAGTATGGTGAATCTAGCAACTTTTTCCCAACCTATTATAAAAGGTTGCTGTAAGAATCACATGGGCCATTCTGAACTATTTAAGGACTTAACAGAAGAAAATATGCTAATATTTTTGTCAATTAGCTTTTGGTTATTAATACAGCTGGGGGGCATGAAGTCAGTGAATAAAATGTCTTACTTTCATTAATTTAATGATATACAAATAATTATTTGATTCTTTTTCTGATAAGGACAAATTTGGAGACCTTTTTCCAGGAAATGTGGCAAGATTTCAGAAAATGAATAGATTAAAGTGTATCTCAAAACTTCTCACCCTCTCAAAGGGTTGCTTTGAGTATTCAGGATAGGAAACAGCTCTTCAAAGGAAGGGTGGGATAATCAAAAGTCATCAATAAACAGTACTGATGGTGTGAAATACAAATTTGTACTGCATTGACATATTATCCAATTCTCTCCTCTGCCTATTGAATAATGTCAATAGGAAGATTTAAGACTGATACAACTAGAAAAGATCTGCCCCCAGACTGAAAGGTGAGCATTTCAAATTGTTAGCATATTTCAATGCTAAATTAAATTAAGTATTAATTAAATATTAAATTAAACAAAGCCTTATATGGCATGGGTCTGGGTTATTTGAGGGACTGGCTCTCCCAGTGATGTCTACCCATCCCATCAGGTCCAGCAGAAGAGGCTTGTTGAAGGTTCTGTCCACTAGAGAGTGTCATCTCACAGGACCCAGGAAGACGGCCTTTTCTGTCACTGCACCTGCCCTATAGAACATAATCCTCCCCAAGGTCAGGCTGGCTCTGACCTTGACAGCTTTCTGGAAGGGCCTGAAGACCTGGTTTGCCATCTGGCCTGGGGGTCAGAAAGTGGCGTGGAACCCATAAAATGGTTGTACCATTCATGAATGACTGCATTCTCCCGTTGATTGTATTGCTTGGTTTTAATTGTTTTTAATTGTTTTAATGTTTTGGATTGTTGGTATGGTTTTTTTATTCTGTGTTTTTGGGGTATTGTTTATGTTTTAATTGTAAGCCACCCAGAGTCACAAATGGGCGATGGGCGGCTATATAAATTGAATAAATAAATAAATAAACAATTGCCACGCTGTAGCAACAGCCCTCGTGGAATCTGAATCATTTATGCATCATCTGCCTGTTGCCCCCTAACCTCTCTGGGTGTTTCTTTTGTTAGCCAGACACAATCATGTCTTTTGCATGATCTCCCTTTATTTTCCATGACTGCCTGGAGGTTGGGTGGACACTAGAAGACTCCTAATTGCTACTCAAAAAAACCCCTACAAACAGAAAATGAAGGAAACTATTCTAATAGTAAATATCCTAGCTCCACTCTGGATGACTTCATAGGCACTTCCATGTAGGTTTCTTGGCAATAATATGGAAGCACTCTGTCACTGTTTTGTTTTGTTTTTTCTTTTCAACTTCCCAGTCTAGCCCATGGTCTTCATACTATCCAGGCTCACCCAACTTAGTTCCTGAACTTCACTTCATCTGCTGTTAAGACCTAAAATTAGAATCAAAGAGGAAATGGAACAATACAGCTTTAGGATTGAAATAATTTAGATCTTTTCTAGGTTAGGTTAGAGGTATAAATGTGTTCATATTATGTACTTCTGAAAATGAAGTACGTGAGTAATGTCAGTGGGTCCTTTTCCACTTGATAACAACCAGCTTGTGTACTTTGTGTTATCATTCTTTTAAAAATCTTTTGTTTTTGTAGTCAGGGTTGGTAACTAAAAATTAATTAAAGCAATTGAATTGACTTTAACAGTAAAAAGAATTAGCATGTTTAGTCACTAGGAATTAACATAATTTTGTAATTTCTATTTGAATAGTTTTGTTTGTATCATTCAGATTGTTGTAGGAATATTAGTAAATAGTAATTAAGTGATTAAATAGTTGGCGTAAATCAGGGAGAAAATCGATGTGGTTGCTAGGAGTCGAAAACAGCTTGATGGTACATAATCATTCAATCATTTGTAGTGAAATGATAAGTAATCCTCATATTGGGAGGCCAATCATCATGGAGAAAATCTATGTGATCACTAAGAGCTGACACTGACTTGATGGCATATAATCAATCAAACAAGCCATTCTCAGCTTCAGTTTGAATAGAAAAGTATGATATAGATTGAACAAATCTTGAATTGCACCAGACCATTTCTGAGAGAGTCTGTGGCCACTTACAGTGCCTTCTAGACTCATCCAACCATTACCGTGCCAGAATAACTGAATCCAGAAAGCAACTTGGTATCACCAATAGCTGGGTGAATGCTCAAAGTGACAAGTGGTGAAATAGCCATCAAAAATTAATCAGGTCTTTCCAAAGGTTTTCAAAGCATATCATGCTTTTGGACAGCTGCAGAATTTCAGATAGTCTTTAAAAAAAAAATCACTGCCGAAACAGCATTTAATAACTGCAGGTCATAAAAAGCTAGTTAATGATTGTCTGTTCTTCAGACAATCTGAAGAAGTGAAGAATAGACTTAGAAAGGAAAGGATGATTTCATCTTACTTACCTGCAAAGAAGATTAATAGGTGAGTTCCTTGTGGGGAAACCAACCATGGGAGGTACTGCACAGGAAATCTTGTCTGGTACCTCTTTTATTCTAGAACCTTTCATATCCCAACTCAGAACTGAAGCTTATTATTGGATGGGATGGTGTTTCTCTTCCCCCTCCCCCCAAAAATCCTAGATTGGATCTCTTTCAGTAAGAGTGCTATGACATCTCTGAATTGGCTAATCCTTCCTTTTTTAACCTATACCTAGGTTAGAATACTCTGATCTGTGTACACGCTTAGTTCTTTCTGTTCAGTCTTATCAAGGACACCATTTTAGAGAGATTTTGTAACGTTTTTTTCTTCTCCAGTTTTGTAGAATTGGTGTGGCCTACAAATGGTGTCCAACAGTTTATTCTCCATAATTAGCTTAAGCCTGTCAGAAAACGACAGACACGGGTTCGGTTGTCCAGTAGACAGAAGTTTTTTTATTGGGCACGTTTGCAAAGGTGGGTCCCTCCCGCAGCAATGGAGGAACCCCGAAACAAGGTCTGACAGGTTTTTTTATACCCCCTATCTGTCCTCCCCCTCCTACGAGGGCTTGGCTCACAATCTCACCTTTTTTTACCGCCCCGGAGCGCCGCTAATTAACCGCAAAACCGCAGTCATTCCACTTTCCGAATCCAATCAGCGCAATACACATTGACCCACTTGACCCAACAGCCGCCCCCTGCCGTTTCTCTTCACTCTGGTGCGAACGTGCCTTCTGCCTACAGTATTTCCTCCCTCCTGCCGTCCCCCCCAAGGCTGCCCCATGGTGCACAGCGCTCTCCCCTAGCAAACATGGTTTGTTTGAGGCCCTCACTTCTCCCTGCCTTCTCACAATCCCCCCTTTTTCTTTTCACGCCTCTGTTGGGCCTCAAACCTGGCTAACAGGATTGCTCCCTCGTCCCGGACCCAGGGCTTCACACACTGGGACAGATAATTCCCACAAGCAGGGAGGCATTGCATTAAGCAACATACTAGGACCAGTAAGGCAATGAAGCCAATAGCTAGCACAGAAAGTTGTTTTAACCAAGCAAAGTTAGGTAACCAACTAGTGAGCCACGACCAATTCCATCCCTCTGGATCCTCGGATATGCGAGAGGCTAAGGTCTTCAACTTGGCTAGTTTTGCTTCAATATAATTCTCATTGTTGGTTAGGTTAAAGCAACAAAGACCTTGAAAAGATTCACAGCCTTGTCCTGCCCTTAATAGGAGATAGTCTATAGCTATCCGATTTTGAATGACCGCCCTCCTGATCTCAGTGACTTCTTCAGTGAGAGCTGCAATGAGAGAGGATGTAAGGTTGACACTTTTAGCCAGGAGGCAGGCCACCTTCCTTAGGTCCAGGTAAGCTCTTCCGCTTAGTGCAGGAACCCCTACTAAGGAGAGGGCCAGAGCCATGGCTTCTGTTTCGGACAAGAGTGTCACATCACTCTCACAATCAGATGGCAGCTCCCTTTTTCTTTTTTCTTTTGATGGGTGCACTTGCATTGGAGGCAGGGCATATAGAGAGGTCAGGCGCCCTATGGCACAAGGGCCCCCTGAACTATAGGCTGGAACATAGGTGTAAGCTTCATGTCCACATAACAAAAAGAAACCTTTAGGTAGGTATAGAGGGGTTGAGGCGTAAGGGATATTATAGACCCCTCCACAAGTGAAAGCAGGACCTTTTGAGGGCAGTGGGTGGGTACGGTTCTGGGTATTGTTGAAATATACACATTGAGTTGCATTGGTTATCCCCAAGAGATTTAGAGCCATTTGCCTTTGATTAGTCCAGGGTCTTGGTGTGGGAGAAGACCCAAAATGATAGAACATCCCCCCCCATGGGGGATCATCCCCAGTGATATCAATATTCGCTATCTGAGTAACATTCTTCAGTGCTTCCAAGCTGATGGGCATTCCAAAGAAACAGGTGGAAGTGACACCATTCACAGTCAAGAGTTGCCCCACACAAAAAGTTGTGCTGTTCAAAGCTGTCTGCGCCAATTCTACAAAAAAATTGTTGCTAGAGCTGTGCTGTAGAGCATCTAAGCAGTGACATAACAGAATAACCTGGATGCAAGACTTTATGTTGGTCATCTCCTCCCCTGCCTTAGTTCAGTTCCTTTTAAGTTTTACTTTGAGTCTGTCTCCTGGTTGGGCAGTCCACAGTCGGGGGTCGGGAGCTCGCTTAACCCGATGGTAGTGGGTCCAACCCCCCTGTCGGGTCCGAACCGCTGATTCAGTTGTCAGGAGAACTTGGTATGGTCCCTCCCAAGACGGTTTCAGCTTCTCATCCTTCCACGTCTTTATCAGGACCCAATCCTCTGGCTTGTGGGGGTGTTGGTCTTCCAGCAAGGGAGCCGTTGAGCGAGGAGTCCCTGTTTTCTTAGAAACAAGAGAGATTGTGACAGTACCAAGAGATACTTTCTTAGGAAGGCATCCTTTAGCTCGGGGATAGGCTCTCCCATTGGAGCCAGGAAAGGTCTTCCCATCATCAACTCGAATGGGGAGACCCCCACATCCTTGTGAGGGGCTGTCCGCATTCGAAGCAGGGCAACCGGAAGTGTCTTTGTCCAAGGTAGCCCTGTTTCCAATCCCAGTTTGGTGAGATGTTGCTTCAATACCCCGTTAGCCCTTTCCACTTTCCCACTGGATTCAGGATGCCAAGGGGTGTGGAGTTCCCATCGAACCCCCAGGCTCCAGTACCATGGCTTTACAGTGTCTACCAAAGCCTGCACCCCCCCGTGAGACCCTTCGTGCAGTTTCTCCACCATCCCCCTCATGTCAGCACGGCTCACTACTGGGGTCCCCTTAATTGTAACCCAATGACCTGCTTCCTCCCTGCAACCTTCCCTTTCCAGCAGCACCTCGTCCAACTTCCCCGGCGCCCAAGCCGGAGGTTCTTCTATTTGGGGGATTGCAATCATGATGGCAATGGGGACACCCTCCACTGCCTCCTTTGCTACTCGATCAGCAAGTCGGTTCCCTCTTGCCTCCATCGAGTCCCCCTTCTGGTGTCCCATTACATGCACCACTGCAATCCTGTCGGGTTCTTGAAGAGCTTCCATCATCCCCTCTATCAGTTGCCGAGCTCTCACCTCCTTCCCAGCAGTTGTGAGTAAACCCCGTTCCAGCCAAATTTTCCTGAAAGTGTGCACTACTTCCCAGGCGTATCGCGAGTCTGTGTAAACGGTGAGGGACACTCCCTTTCCCAACTCTAGTGCCCGTTTCAAAGCGTGCACTTCACACAGCTGGGCCGACCAGTCCGCTGGTAGTGCCCCCTTCTCTACTGTCTCTCCCTCCGCCATCACTATCGCATACCCTTTGTCCCTGCTCTACTCGGCTAGACCCATCCACAAATCAGACCTCACCCTCCTCCAGCGGGACCTCCTGCAGGTCCTGCACCAGCCTGTAACTATTGTCCTTCTTCTTCACAGCTAAGATAGGGGAGTTGAAGGGGGACATAGCCAGTTCCAACAGCCCTTGCCGCCTCAGCCCATCTATGATGGGCTTCAGCCCGCGCCTCCCATCCCGGGACAGCGGGTATTGGGCTTGCCGCAAACCCGTCACCCCCGGTTTCAAGGGGATGCTAATTGGGGCGATGCGAAACCAACCCGCCCCCCCTTCTCCTGCCCATACCTCAGGGTTCACAACCTTCACGTCCGCCTCCTACAACAAACACATCCTTTCTGCCTGTTCCACATTCCACAACTCCACTCCTAGACTACCCATTAGATCCCTTCCCAGCAGGTTCACTCCCGCCTGTGGGATCAGTAACACATCTGCAGTTACCTCCTTCCCATTCCACTCCAGTCTCACTCCCTCCAGTACGTCTGCCTTGACCGGAGAGCCTCCCACCCCCATCACCGATACCGACGCGCCCCGGGATTTCGCAATCCCTGGGATCGGTTGGCACAGCGATGTTCGAGAGGCTCCGGTGTCCATGAGGAACTGCTGTTCCTCGCCGGTGGGACCCACCGTGATGTTTACCAAGGGTTCCCCGTGGGTCCCGGTTGGGGAACCATGACCCCCCTAGTCGTACAGGGGGAAACTCCTCTCATGTTCTCCCGATGTTCAGCATTATTGGGATTCCAATTTGGGTCCGCCAGAGGGAATTTAGTATCCGCGGCTGGGGCACTCGGGACGTTTGCATTCCTTTGCTCCCAAGCCCCGAGCGCGGCTCGCCGAATCTGGCCCCTCTCTTCTGGCGTATAGAGGTGGGCTAAAATGTAATTCAGTTCCCCCCAGGAGTATTCCACCGGGCCGAGAAAAAGTTCCAATTGTTCGGCGGCGGTATGGGCGTTCTCTTGCATACGAGGGAGGGTCCTTTTTAATTCCCTCAACTCACTGGGTTTGATGGGAACCGTTACGTAACTGGTGACGGCCACCCCCTGTGTGTTCGTTCCGTTCGGGACCTCCTGGACGGGGAAGGCACTGGCCGACCTTAGAATAAAGGGCAAGTTCTGAATGTGTTGGTTCAGCTGGTCCAGCTCTTTCCGCAGCCCGGGATAGGGTGGGGGTGCCGGAGGGGGAGCGGTAGGAAGAGGAGGAGGAGGAGGAGGTGGCGGCCCCCATTGGGGTCCAGTCAGCCAGAGGTCCTCCTCATCCTCCTGTTCTTTTTGGACAAAAATTTTGGCTAACTTGGGTCGAGGCCTCTCCCAATGAAGATGGAACCAGACTTCTACATAGGGTTCCTGTGTTAACATTTTATGTTCCACAATGTAGTTTTTTAGTTGGGTCACCCAGTAATTACTGGGGATTCCAAGAGTATCCCAATGGTAGGGGAATTCGGGGTCCACTAGTGGATATTTTGGCCATTCTTTAGTGCACAAAGTTATCATGGTCGGTTTTTCCAGACCCCTGGTGGATGGACACAACCAGGGTGTCTCCCATTGTTGCAACAATTGTCCTAATGGAGAATCCGTGGGGATTCCCCCTACTGCGTTTTTCCCACTGGCCCCTGGCCTTACACTCTTACTCTGCGCCTTACCCATCCTTCCTGACTACGTTTCCCACCTTACAGAAGGTCCCGGACTCTTCTGTCCCCTTGCGGCGTCCAACGCCTCGTAACCACGCTAATCTACCCGAGATTATGGGTAGGCTGTACTCACCAGACCTCCCGGAGGTCCCCTCGTCGGCCGACTTCCTCTTTACTTCTGTCTGATTGGCGCTTGGAGTCCCGTCCTGGACCCGACTCCAGGGAAAACGGGAGACACCTCAACGGGGTGTTACGGCCGATTACTCACCGGTTCCCCACAGTCCGGTCCACATTGAGGACTCCTGGCTGGCTCGCCAATTTTGTCAGAAAACGACAGACACGGGTTCGGTTGTCCAGTAGACAGAAGTTTTTTTATTGGGCACGTTTGCAAAGGTGGGTCCCTCCCACAGCAATGGAGGAACCCCGAAGCAAGGTCTGACAGGTTTTTTTATACCCCCTATCTGTCCTCCCCCTCCTACGAGGGCTTGGCTCACAATCTCACCTTTTTTTACTGCCCCGGAGCGCCGCTAATTAACCGCAAAACCGCAGTCATTCCACTTTCCGAATCCAATCAGCGCAATACACATTGCAATACCCACTTGACCCAACAGCCGCCCCCTGCCGTTTCTCTTCACTCTGGTGCGAACGTGCCTTCTGCCTACAGTATTTCTTCCCTCCTGCCGTCCCCCCCAAGGCTGCCCCATGGTGCACAGCGCTCTCCCCTAGCAAACATGGTTCGTTTGAGGCCCTCACTTCTCCCTGCCTTCTCACAAGCCTAAATAGTCTAAAAGTGCATCCACGTGCCCGGTTTACCCCAGCATGAAAATGTCTATTTGTTCAGGACATAAATGCACAACATCAAGCTGGACCTGTCTCCAGCCTCCCTCCCACCCACCCACCCAACCAGGGCAAGGCAGCCTCCATCTATCTTTCCTTGTCCCGTTGCACAAATTCTGTCAATCTGTAGAAAATCATTCCCATTTATGGGAAGCCTATGCTGCTTCTATTGACCTCCTAAAGCTATTATAGGTAGTTCCCCCCTCCTTCACTTTTGAACAGGATGTTGGAGCGGGGGGCACACTTCAAAAGGTAATGGGTGGAGTCAGGAGAAAAAATTGATTTAGTTTTATTTATTATTGAATCATAGAGTTGGAAATGACCATAGAAATCACCTAGTCCAAGCCCCTGCTCAGGGCAGGATCCAGGGTATCTCAACCTGGCAACTATATGATATGTGGACTTCAACTCCCAGAATTCCCTAGCCAGCCTGGCCACTGCTAAGAATTCTTGAAGTTGAAGACCACCCCTCTCAAAGTTGCCCAGGCTAGGAAACATTAGAGCATCTCTGAGGACCATCTATCCTATGTTTAAAAACTTCCAGTGAAGCAGAACTCAGCACTTCATGTGGCTGCCTGTTCCATCACCTTGTATAGACAGGATGTTCCAACCAGCATCTAGCTTGAACCATCTTCCTAGTAGCTTTAACTCATTGGTTCTGCTCCTGCCTTTGGGGCAATAGAGAACAAATCTACTCTCTCTTCTATATAACAATCCTTTGGATATTTGAAGAGTGCTATTGTTCCTCCCCTCAGTACAGATTGTCCTTGCTTAATGACCACAATACGACTGGAAAACTAGTTGTTAAGTGGGGTGGTTGTTAAATGAGTCACCACATGATCAGACCTGATTTTATGATCAGTTTTACAACGGTTGTTAAGCAAATCGTGTGGTTGTTAAGCAAATCATGTGGTCGTTAAGCAAATCCAGCTTCCCCGATGGACATTTTGCCAGAATTTGCTTAATGACCATGTGATTCACTTAACAACCACATGATTCACCTTTGTTGTTGTTGTTTAGTCGTTAAGTCGTGTCCGACTCTTCGTGACCCCATGAACCATATTGCGCCAGGCCTTCCTGTCCTTCACTGCCTCCCTGAGTTTGCTCAGTTTCATGCTCATTGCTTCAGTGATGCTATCTAACCATCTCATCCTCTGCCGTCCTCTTCTCCTTTTGCCTTCAATCTTTCCCAGCATCAGGGTCTTCTCCAAAGAGATCTCTCTTCGCATTAGGTGGCCAAAATATCTGAGCTTGAGCTTCATTATCGATCCTTCCAATGAGCAATCAGGGTTGATTTCCTTTAAGATTGACTGGTTTGACCTCCTAGCAGTCCAGGGAACTCTTAAGAGTCTTCTCCAGCACCACAGTTCAAAGGCATCAATTCTTCGGCGCTCGGCCTTTTTTATGGTCCAGCTCTCACAGCCATACATTACTACTGGAATGATTCACCTAATGACCATCATAAAAAGGTCACAAATCCCAATCACCTTGTAAAGCACTTTTTCTGAGGCTGCCATAACTTTGAATTGTTGTTAAACAAATGGTAATTAAGTGACGACTATATGTAGTCTATTCTGAAGGTTATATGTATTATATACATTTAATTGATTCTCATTAGGCTTGCTTTCTAGACCTTTCACCATCTTGGTGCCCCTTAGTAGTATATTTTCATTTAGAAAAATTGAAATTTGAGCCTGCCACTATGCCAATTCTGTTGCATATCCTCTTTCCCGCCTCTCTGTCCCTGTGCCCAATTGGCTGGTGGCAAGGCCTGACAGGTGAGTGGTGATTGGCTGCATTGGAAACGAGGCAGAAATTTGAAATCTCTTAACCATGGTGGGCATTGAGAGGAGGAGGGAGTGACTTGGATGCCTGCTGGTGAGGTAGGGCTGGCTGGGAGGTGCTGGCTGTTGATGGAGTATGCCAGCTGTTGACAGGTGAGCCCTCTTCCTCCCTTGAGGGAGGGGGCCCTTGGGGACATGCCAGAATGGGGAGCAGGAGTGCAGTTTTGCTCATGGTCTACAGCTCCCTTTGTTCCACCTCCCCTCACCAAGTGGCAGGCAGTTCTGTGGGTGGGCTGAGGAGGAGGAGGTGGCTTTACCAGGGCTCTCCTGAGGGTTGTCAGGGGAGGGCAAATGGCACAAGCCTATATTATATGTGGGGGGAGGGAGGGGGGAAGGAAGGAAGGAAGGAAGGAAGGAAGGAAGGAAGGAAGGAAGGAAGGAAGGAAGGAAGGAAGGAAGGAAGGAAGGAAGGAAGGAAGGAAGGAAGGAAGGAAGGACAAGGGAGGAAAGGAGAGCAAAGTCAATGGGGAAGCTGGCAGCAAGTCATAAGTCACTCACACTCCCGCTGCTTTTTTGCCCTTGGTCATTCTGATTCTCTGTTTAGGTAAGGAAATATCTCTGAAATGATGACTGAACAGGTCACAGGTTGTCTAGTGAGAATTAAGGATATTGTTCAGTTCAATGAGAGAAAGGTAAGGAGTTTAGAGAGCAGCATATTTGTTTCAAAGCAAGAAAAGCAGAAGGTTCAAAGATTAATACATTTAATTCACTAGGAGAAAGGCATGGAGTTTGGAACATGACACATTCAGTTCAGTGGGAGATTAGCCTGGAATTCAGAGAGTCAATGAGAAAAATGACCTGGTGTTTAGAGAGTAGTTTGTGGAAATAGGGGAAGTTTAAAAGAGAGTAATTTACTTTATAGAGCCAGTTTGGTGTAGTGGTTAAGGCACTAGGCTAGAAACTGGAGATCCTGAGTTCTAATCCCACCTTAAGCACAAAGCCAGCTGGGTGACCTTGGGCCAGTCACTCTCAGCCCTAGAAAAAAGGAGGCAATGGCAAGCCACTTCTGAAATCTTGCCAAGAAAACTGCAGGAACTTGTCCAGGTAGTCACCAGGAATCAACACTGACTTGAAAGCGCGTACACACACACACACACACACACACACAAATACACACACACACACACAAAATTTACTTTATTCAATGATCAGCTATAGAAAAATAAATAAAGATTCCTGCCACAATAAAGAAAGCACCTTATGTACCTTATCATTTAATAAATCTCATTATTTAATGAGAAATAAATAGAAAGGTTCTGCATTGGATGGAGAAAGGAAGTGGTGGGCTGAATCCCATTTCCTTTGCACCTTTCCTTTGCTATTTGTGCATCGAGTTCTCAGCCTAGGAGGTCAGATGTATCCTCCAACAATTGGAGGGAAAGGAAGATCTCAGTAACTTCAGCTATCAGTTCAGATGAGAATAGGAGATCAGCAGAACAAGTGCAAACTAGCAAAAAACTAGCCCTCAAACCTGCAAAAAGGCAGGGTTTTCATTTATAAAAGGTTTCTGTGCTGAAGCAGAAGTAGTACTAGCCAAAGTAATCCCATTTTGGGGGGTGGGGGGAAAGGAAATAGGTGATCCAAGCCTATTTCCAGACTCCTTTCGGTTAACAAAGTAGTTTCAAGGTAAAGCATATGAGTAATTGACAAGCTTGGGCCCATTGCTCCACTTAACAAAAGGAATGGCCCAGGAAGAGATCATGGCTTTGATAACATTCCCTTGCTGAGAGATCTTTGGTTACATCTGCCATTGTTCTACCAAGATCAGCAACCCATGATGCAAATGGGAAGAGTTTGGAAAGGTCATCCTTGGGTCTTTTTAAGTATCATTTGATTCCCTGTAGCTACTAAGAATTGCTGTACACAAAGCTGTCATTGAATGGAGTACTGAAAACACCCCCCTTTTATTCAAACTCAGGTCCTTTTTTTCAATTAGACATGCCTGCCAGACTCTATCTAGTGCATAAGAGTATCATTTTTGGGTGAAAAAGGGAATTGTTCCCTGCAAACAGTATTTTTGACCTCTTGGCTTGACCATAATGTCACGTTAATTTAAAATCTTGAGCCAAATTGGGGAATAATATTTAGAGTGAGGAAAGCAAATCATATAATAGTACTCACAATTTGTTCTTGTGATTTCCAAAGTTCACCTCTTTACTGATAAGCCTAAACAACACTGCCCAATAACAGCTATTGAGGATGACCTATTACATGGAAATCCATAATATTTCAATAAAAATTTCAAAAGCCGCCAGAAGTAAGCCTGACTGCCTGATATAGTTACATAGATATTAGAAGATTATTGCCATTAGTTTTTCAAGGAAGTGTTTCATACTCCATAAGTTGATCAGGAGCATTTGAGACCACTTGGAATCTTTTAATCATCACTTCCTGTTATTACTTCATGCAGGATTTCTCTCCTTTTTTTATGCCTCAGAAAATGTAGTGTTGTCTTTTCAAAGACGGCATTCTTGTGGCCAACTGAAAAACTGGAAAGAAGATGGCGGCAAAAATCTCTGATGGGAATAGAGTTGGGGTTAATGTATAATCAAGCTAAGGTGGCACCTGCTGACTCTTCTTCTCATAGCAAGGACTGTTGAGCTTACTAACTCGGGATGAAAGAAGAAAGAACAACAAGACATAGTTAGCAGGCAGGAGAAGGAAGAAAAGGAGGAAGAGCAAAAGGTGCAGCAGTGGTTCTAAAACGAGAATGATATTCAACTTTTAGATTTCCCCCACTTTCAGCCATGACATAATTTTATCTAATGTCCACGGCCTGATTTTCTCTTCCTACAGGAACAAAGGTGGATTTTCTAATAGTGCTTGACTGTATTAGGCTGCAGGGATAAAATCAGGAAGTTGCTACAGGGATACAACTCTGCCTACTTCCCCACCCTTTCCATGGCTACTCCAACTCAGTTTACAAATATACTTGAGTATCCCAGGCTGAAAATAAAACATTGAATCATTTATCTAGGATCAAATTCAAATTACATTTCGTTTTCCCCCAATAATAAATATCCTATTTAGGAGATGTGAAAAACATGGCAGAATTTTGTTTATTTTGGAATATTGGGGAAGATTTGAGTATTTGACTGTCTGGGCAGTCATGGGGAGAATTCTTATCTCCCACTGACTCCCTGCTGTCAGCAGACATTTTAAAAATTTCCCGTAATACCCTTACAATGTCAAAAAGTTCTGTGCACCCTGAATTAGAAATTCACCCCAGCCACAACTTGTAAAGAATGCAGTTGGGTGTGCATTTAAATTGCTTCATATTCATAGCTTTCTGGCTAGTATACCAATTAATTAAGCTTCAGGAATACTTTTTTGGAGGAAAGGAAAGGAAAGGAAAGGAAAGGAAAGGAAAGGAAAGGAAAGGAAAGGAAAGGAAAGGAAAGGAAAGGAAAGGAAAGGAAAGGAAAGGAAAGGAAAGGCTCAAATGAAGCCAGCCAAAAAGAACTTTTTATTCCAAAACACATATGCCTCCCATTTCTTTTTTACTGATTAGATTTTATTGCAACAGAGCACTCAGGCCTAATACAAGAATCATATCAAAGAAATCATTAAAACAGTACAGCGTACATTGTAGTGGAGAAAATAAATCTAACAAACACAGTGGAGGTTGCACTCTTTTCCTCCCTGTCCTCTGGACGTGATCAGAGTCAAACCCAGTTCATCTCTTCACCTAATCCCATCAGACCCAAATTGACCCTCCCTGCCCCAAAGTCCCCCTGCAATCCCATCAAAACCAAAGAATAGAAGCCTCTTCACCAGCTCACAATCCAGATCAAGGGCAGACCTTACAAGGAAATTGCAACATAGGGAAACCCCAACATTCCATCCTCAGCGAAGGACACGCCCCCAATTATCTCAAGATTCCATCTCCTTTTACAATGGGCTTCCCAGCTCTTTTGCCCTTCTGAGAAGCCCATTTTGCCTACCAGTTAAACTCACTCCAGGTGCATTGACAAGGACCTGTCTAGCTTCCCCAAACTGGCCCACAAGTCAGATCCCTAGGATTTCCAGCCTTGTAGCTGTTAGAAGGTTGGGGCATGTAGATATTTTTATATATTAAGACATGTTAAATGTTTAAACATTTATCTTTATATATTGTATAATATGAAATAAAAGCAGGCCTAGCAAAATGCCAATATTCCCTTTCCTGTACGTATGGTTAACTGTACTTTAGATTATCAAAAGGTTGCATTCTTGAGGATGAGACCTTTAACACTTTTCAAAATCTCAAGGATGTGTTAATTGCTGACATGGTTTGCCTCTTCCTGACTGGAAAGGCAGCAACTCATGTAAGCAGATAAACTGTCTTGACCTGATAGTCTCTTCTTGTTCAGATGACCCCTCACAAAGAAAGATAAGCGGTCCTGACCTTGTTTCTTAGGGATGTATGTTTACATATGGCTGTTAACACTCAAGGTGATAGAAATTAGTTTACATAGAGAAAGGAAGAACCTTATTTGGCATCAGAGAAAGGGGTCCTGGGTAAGGGGAGGAGTATGGATCAAGGTAACTGGCTTTGATTGGATCAGAAAGTCATGACATCTTAAAGTGGGTTTGAATGTAACAGAAGGTATATAAGGTACTGTGGGGAGGGGGCCCAGCGCGGCCGCCCACCTAACTGCCTGCTGTCATTGCTTCTGCACTTGGGTGAAGAATAAATCTCCTAACTTCATGCAATTCGTCAGTGTCTTTACTCCCGGCTCAGAAACGGACTTGGTAAGATAACTTTTTCTTCCAACATAGCCCTCAACATCTGTAAAAATCTTTGCTTCTCCATTGTTTGTTGTCCCTCTTTCTTGTAAAGCAGGCACCCAAGGATCAATTGTTGCAATAAGCACGGTTCTTCTCCTCAGTGTTGTGCTCCTTCTTCAGACTGAATCCACAACAAAATGAAAGAGGGTGTACCATAAATAAAATTCAAGCAATTTAAGGGCTAGTTTAAAAAAAAAAAAAAGTGGAAACTTTCATTAAAAAAAAAAAAACCCTGCTGATTTTGTTGCTTCCAAATCCACAACAATTCTCAGCCTTTGATGAAATCCATATATTCCATGAATGTTTGATCTCAGTTCAAATTTTCTCTGGATTTTTTGTTGTTGCCACAAACCTTAATCTATGCAGTGGCTGTGAAAGAGCTAAAGCAAATGCAAAATAATCCGAAGCAAAATTGATAGCTTTGCTTTCCGCTCTCAATTGTCTGATCCCACCTGTGGGATTCTCATATAGAAAGAAATTGAACCAAAAGAATGTCCAAACCAGGAAAGCATTTGGTTGCAGAAGAAGTAATGGATCCATTTGAGATAACCCCGAGTTAATGGGATTAGGCTTTAATTTAGAAGAAGTAAAGTAAAATAAGGAAAGGACCTCCACAACAGAAAAGGTACCAGGCAGGCGGTCCCCTTCCCAACCCCCTTCCTAGCCCTAAAACTACTTCAGGTACGGCAGGGACATCGGTAAGGTGGGCCAGAAAATTCAAGATGGCTGCCACAACACATGATTGAATCCATATCCCTTTTTACTTGCATCATGATGAACACAAAGCTGAGCCAATCAAAATACTTTGTGTGGAGACATTTTAGGATTAGGGTTGTTATAATTTGGCTATGGCTTATTTGTTTAAGACACCTCTTTGAATTGAATTCTGTTGTACCTTCTCTGGTTTTGCTTCTGTAAGTTTGTGGGGATACTCCTTTAATTTACAGATGTAAGTCAAATTTAACTAAATTGCAGTTCTTTAAGTCAGCTCTAGCCACATGGCTAACAGCTTTTTTCTAACTGAATTTAATGCCAGAAGACAGAAATTGATCCAAATGTGCAACAGAAACAGGTGTCCTACACAAGTGTGGTAGCATTAGAATTGGAGAAACAGTGGTGGAACAATTGGTGGTCTTAAATCCGAATTATATTTCTTTAACGACTATGGAGAGTTTTTGGAAATTTCTTATGGTCTCTTTCCATGAAAGTATTACAGTGTCTTTCAACAGAAGCTCCATCTCTTTAACAAATTATTTCTCCCTCAAACTTATCTTACTTCACAGGATTGTTATGAAGCTTAATATGGGGAGGGAGGAGAGAAATCCATGATTTCCTAACTGTTTGAAGACGGTAGAAATAATAATAATAATAATAATAATAATAATAATAATAATAATAATAGAGTCAATTGCAAAAGGCACTTTTACTTGGAACAACTTACATCCTGCAACAATACCTTTAACACCATTAAACAACATCTGCCTATCCCAGGTCCTTGGGAAGGACTCGATGGGTGGATAAAATGCCAAATCCAGTCGAAACATCTGGATGACTGTGCGACCAACAATAATAATATGTAAAGAGATGATATTAAATACCAGATGGTGAATATCTCATAATATTGCATGTTGACTTCCCAATTTCAGATAGTCTCTAGTGTCAGCAATGTATTGGAAGTATCCACCACCACTTTTACAAATGTGAATTTCCTTAATGAACAGCACCTCCTGGTGGTAATGGCACTCATCTACACCTCTTTCCTGTATTTCAAGCATCTTCATTGCAAGGCTGATATGATCCTATCTTCCAAAGGACCTGAGCATCTTCTCCTCACACTCCTGAAATATATAAGAAACAGAAATGCACAATTAAAAGCCTACCCAGAGAACAGCATAAAGATAAGGGGAAAAATAAGGAGTGTCAGGAAATGCAGCTAATAATCTCAATACCAATAGCAGAACACTGGCATTTTACAGCACCAAAACGTTTGGAGAAATGATGAAGTCTTCCCTTGGAAGAGCTTATAAATTGATTAGGATTTTTACTTAATGTAGGTGCCCAGGATGGGCATTTTGAATATGGGTGCTACCACTGAAAGGGATCTAGGGATCCCCTGCTTTGTATATCTGAATACTTGGAAATGGTCCCTAAGTGAAGACTGTAGAGACCTGGTACATACAGTGATACATCCTACAGTAGCCCTGGTCTCAAGCTATTTAGATAAGGACTGTACAGATTTAATACCAGTGATCTGAGCTGGTCCTAGAAATGGATTGGTAGCCAGTTCAGATGGCAGACCACTGACATGCCATGACTGTCTTGACCAGCTGTTAGTTAGTTGTCTAGCTGCCTTGTTGGATCAAATGAAGTTTGTGGATCACTGTCAAAAGCAGCCCAGCTTATAATGCAAGGCTATCTCTGTCCATGTCATAGCAAATCAGCCTACACTGACGAAAGGCACAGATTTGTATCAATAGAAGCGAATATGTGTAGCTCAGGGTTGAACTGTGGAGTCCTTGGGATTCTCTGAGCCTGGTTCTTTTCTTGAAAATGTTTCATTACCTGGCTAGGTAACATCTTCAGTGCTAGAATGGGATGGGGTTTGCTCTCTCTTTATATACTGTGGCATGCCTTCCCAGTGCTGGTGGGGGCGGGGGGGGGTTGTTTTATTTTATTTTTTCCTCTGGCAGTTCCTTGATTAGGGAATTGTTTACTGGTTGATTGTATGCCTAGTGGTAATCTCTGCTTATCTGGGTGATGATTGCTGGTGAGGAGATGTTCTGGTCTTTTGTTTTCTTTTCTTAGGCCTTCCAAGAATTCCCTTGCATTTTTGGATTTAGCTTGGTCTAAGATGCTGACAGTTTCCCAGTTGAAACTATGGTTAAGTCTGTCCGTGTGTTGTGAGATTAAGGAGTTTTCATCATGTCTTCTGACTGCTAGTTGGTGTCCTACATTTGTACATCCTACAAACTACCAACAGACTGTTAGAACCACATGGCATCTCCGTAGCACCCAAAGCAACTAAAGCCCTCCAAAACATCTTAAGCAAACCAAAAAATCCAGTAGCCCAAGAAGAAAAACAGGAGTCATACAACAACATACAATGTAAGGACTGTAACAACCACTATGTAGGACAGACAGGCAGAAGGCTGGCAGAGCACATCCATGAACACCAACTAGCAGTCAGAAGACATGATGAAAACTCCTTAATCTCATGTAAAATGTACTTTTGTAAACTTGACTGTCATCCTTCCCCTCCCTCCCTCCTTCCCGTCTTTCTCCTTCCTTCCTTCCTTCCTTCCTTCCTTCCTTCCTTCCTTCCTTCCTTCCTTCCTTCCTTCCTTCCTTCCTCCTCCCTCCCTCTTTCTTTTCTTTTCTTTTCTTTTCTTTTCTTTTCTTTTCTTTTCTTTTCTCTAAACCTCTAAATCAAAAGCTAAATTTTGCTGCTTCTTAACTTAGTTAAATATACTTCATCAAGGTGATTCCCCTCATCCCTGTTTTCTCAAAGTTGTGAAAAACACTTTTGGGCATAATTTTTTTCCCAATTTTGGTAATATTTAATTACCTACCTAGGAGCCTAGAGAAACAATGTCAGTCAAACTCTAACCTACAAATGGTTTAGTGTTAGAACAGTCATATCTCTGGCTGATTTGGTTATCCAAGATGCTAATAGATGAACAGACCTGTATTATAATGATAGACTGCAGAATATAAATTAATTGAAGATTATAGTATAGAATATGGAGAACATTCTGCCTTTGTTACTCTAATGGTGTCATTCTAGATTCATTTGGACTCAGTGAAATCTGGATAGGAGATAATATGCATGTATATCTTCCCCAAATCTGTGTAGGAATTTTACTGTAGAATAGGAGTACCCAACTTTTTTCAAGATGAGGGCTATACCTAGCTGTTGACATTAACAATATTTAATTTTAGTAAAATGTAAACGAAATTGATTTTAGTTTTTCCCAATCCACTCACTACTTTTGGAGTGTGGCCTCAGTAACATTGCTGGCCTAGGAAAAGTCACATATCATTGGCCCAAATAGGGGATATTCCACATTCTTCTTCCTTGGACTGGCTTCCTCATGAGGCAAAGTGAATCCTTTGTTCAAGCAGCCTTGTGGGATGGGGCCCAAGGGGGTTTGCAGATAGCCCTAAAGGTGAGAAGCCCATGGGTCCCATCAGTTTCTAATTCAACACTACAATAATTGGTGTTAAAAATTTTAAAGCCTTTTAAGAAACGTTAAAAGGCTTCATGGTGAAATCATAATGAAAAGACATGGCATCTTTTTACATGATAAGGCACATAGGAACAGTGATGTCAGCAGCTCTACACCTTCCCCTATGGCACCAAGAGAACCATCCTCAAAGTATGTAGGGTAGAAAGGGTGCCAGACAACCCCAAAATGGACAGATTGATGAGATTCCAATATAGTGTAGACAAATTCCAGGTCATAATCTGCACTCTCAAAGATGGATCATTTTGCCCATCAGGCAATTACAGAGAACACTATTCTTCCAGATACCATTATTGTCCATGGTGTAAGTGGCTATCTTATATACTTTAAAGAAAATGGCAGCAAATTTTCCGAGACAGGGTCACCACTTTTTTCTGTTTTTTATATTGCAAGTACCCCACCCCCAAAATTTAAAGTATGTACTGAAAAAGCAAGGAAGAAAGAAAGGCCTACTACCTCATAAGATCTTACACAAGAACACACAAAGAACTTGGGAAATACAATTTCTTTCAAGCTTTTGGCCAGCTTAACAAAATAGTGAACTTCATGAAAGGGTGTTCCTCTAAGGATAGGGAACCTGGTGTTTGTCAAGTTGCAGAAAAGAAGGAAATGGGTATTTGTGGTTATAGAGAAGTTAAATATAAGCATATAAAGTGGGGAGAAGCTGCTGACTTTCTGTATTAAAGAAACAAATCATCCTTGAAATAATTAGGTTTTATCCTGGTTCTATTTTTTCTCCATATCAGTTGAGGGAGGGCTATGACACATTATTTGTTTGTTTGTTTATTGACTGTACATTTATACTGCACCCAAACAGAGGTTCTCTGGACTGTGTACAACCAATTAAAATATATTATAAACATATAATGTTAAAAAAGTATAAAAAGAGTGGAAAAAGAGAGTAAATTATTTTTAAAAGCTTACATAGGAAAGAGTATAACATATAATAAGTAAAACAAACAAACAGGAATGACAATAAATCACAATAATACACACAAACTGTTCAAGTTATAAAAAACATAGATAATCTTCACTGGAAAGGAACATAATACAAATTATGGGCACTACCCTCAGTTTTCCCATCTGTAATAAGACAACCATCATCATCATTTATGTTGTGGACCTCCCCGACCAATTTTGTGTCTATGAATCACCTTAAACCATCTCAAAATGTTAGAGTTCTTTTAATCATTATTTCATTCTTTAAAAAAAAGATAGGACAAATAATTTTTAAAAATTGTATCCTTATAAAATTATCTCTTATTGCTCAGCAAGCCCATTACTGTATATGGCCTCTTAGTCCTCATAAGTTGACATTGCTTTTCCTTTTCCCCATCTGTGTACAATGTATTTCTCCACCAAGGTGATTTTCCCCATCCTAGTTGCTTCTGACCATAAAGTTTTCCTCATCTTCAGCAGAATTTAGTAACCTGACCAGGTTAAGGAGCAGTGTCAGCAACCACCAGCCCACCAACGATTAAGTCTTGGGACAGTTGGGTTTCTGGCTATGCTGAATCATCCAAGGAACCAACAGATGAAGAAAGCAGTATAACAGCAGAAAAGGAACAGAAATGTTTTCTGTGGACAGAATTTGGATGATAGTAAAGAGTTAAGCACACACTGGAAATTGTTTCAATAATGCATTCGGCTCAAAATCCAGATTTTTAACCATTCAACCACCTTTCAAAAGGAGAAAGATGATTCTTGGCTTTGGAGAGACAGCTGCGTTAGGTTGCTGAACCAAAAGAGCAATAAAGAAGCATGTGACACCATAAAAAATTCTGTTGCATCTTGATGGAGTATGCTCAGTTGATCTGAGTTCCTGGTGACTACATGAATACAACAAAACAGTTTTTTTTGGCAATGGTGGTTTGCCCCTGACTTTGTCCAGGATGGTAGGATGGATGGATAGACTGATAGACAAACATATTTTACTTTTCAATCTAGCCTACAACCTACTGATTTTCTGGTTGTCTCCCAACAAACTATAACCAGCCTCGTTATAGCCTTGTTTAGCCTTTTTGAAATCAGCCAAGGTATACTGTACTATGAAATTATATATTTTATATTATATAGCAATACATGCCATATTCCCAATGATGTGGATAGAATTTCAGAAAAGTTTATGTGATAATGAAGTGCTGGAGCCTATTTCTTTTTGAGTTCAAGATGCTTAAATCTCCCTGTAACTCTCATGCATTCTTTTTGTTGGTAGAAGCTATTTTTAATTCCCATAATGTTATTTTGTATGGCACTCCATTTACAACTGGTACTCAAACTTGCAGTTGTCGCAACATCCCCATGGTCACATTATCACAGTTTGGGTGCTTAATAACTGGCATGCGTTTCCAATGGTTGCAGTGTCCTGCAGTCACATGATCGCCATTTGCAACCTTCACAGCTGGCTTCCAACAAGCATAGTCAACGGGGAAGCCAGCACGGAGTCACAAGTAGTGGTCACATGACATGACATCACACTTAACATCTGTGGGTGATTCGCTTAATGACCACAGCTGGAACTGACATAAGTCAGACATCGTCAGAGATGTTTTACTTTACAACCATGTCGCTTAGCAATGGAGTTGCCAGTCCCAATTGCAGTCTGTAAGTGAGGACTACCTGTAGCCAAAGGTTCACCATTCTCAAAGAGAAATGTTGGTGAATGGATGGGTAGTGGGAGAGTTTAACATTCAACACAGTGTAAGAAGTTGTTCACTGGGGGGAGGGGGTCCCTTTTATTTTTTGCATAGAAGGAATTAAGCATGTTTTTGAAAGTAAAGTTTGAATTTTGGGGGAACCTACCAAAAATTACATAGTTTTGTCTATGACAGTGTACCTCTTGCCACCTCCACTGTTAGTTAAAAAGCCTCAAACTCTATAGACTTTGGAGTCCATGGGGTTCTCTGAGCTTGGTTGTTCTCTTGCAAACATTTTGTTACCCAGCTAGGTAACATCTTCAGTGCACTGAAGATGTTACCTAGCTGGGTAACGAAACGTTTGCAAGAAAACAACCAAGCTCAGAGAACCCCAAGGACTCCACAGTTCAACCCTGAACTACACATATTCTTTTCTTTAGACTTTCCTCATAGGAAAACTGCTCTAGTCCCTTAATTATGTTTACCTTTTATTCTCCAACTTTACTAATCAATTGTACTGACCAGGTAAAATACATGTTTGTAGTTCTCATGTCACTTTTTAGGAGATAAAAGTAAAGTTTCCTTCAATGTGGCCTTGAATTCTATTAACTACACAGACTTGTTTACATGGTTTTATTGGCAGCAATAGAAAAGTGGCTTGCCATTGCCTTCTTCAAGGAGAGAGAGAGATAAGAGAGAGACAGACAGAGAGGTGATAGATTCTCACATCCAAATACTAATCAGACCTGCTGACCCTCCTTAGTTTCCAAGTCCAAATTTGGTTTCTGCAGGTTTAGAAAATTCATTATGGTTGCTTTATAATGGGAATCAGGTGTGATTATCTTGGCCAACTACCCATTTTCTCAGCCTACCTATTGTCTCATAGGTGTCAGGAAGTGTATTTCATTATGTACTTGTTTGTTAGAGTTCCATTCTGTCTTTGCCTTTCCTTTAGGTATTCAAGGCAGCATTTCTAATGGTCCTTTCTCCATTTTTTTTTTCTCCCAGCACAATAACCCAGAGAAGTAGGTTGGGCTGAGAAAGCTTGAAGCTGAGTATCCCCAGTCGTACTCTACCACCTTGTCTCTATGCCACATTAGCTTAAATGGTTGTGAACCATGCAGAGTAACTGTAGCTCTTTGGAGCTAAAAGTAAAATAAACTCTGGATATTCCAATCGAAGAGAATATCTCTAGTTCAGGGTTGAGCTGTGGAGTTCTTGGTGGTTTTTGAGCTTGGTTGTTTGCTGCCCGACGTCTCAGGAAACCTTGTTGGGTAATGAAATGTTGGCCAGCAAACAACCAAGCTGAAAGATCACCAGCAACTCCACAATCCAGATATTATCAGTGATGAAGAAGCTTCAGATCAGTAATGAGATATTAATAAATACTGGCAGCTGTATATAATCTAGAAGTCAATTTTAGTATGAGAATAATTGAAGTTGAGTCCTACAATATTTGCACCAAAGTTATCACTGAGGACCACTTCATTTTACTTCCCATCCCTTCCACATTCATTAGGGCCCCTGGTAGTCCATCAAAGCACTCATCTATCTTCTCTACTTTTTTCAGGTGTCCTTTTTGCACGGCAAACATGAGAATGCCTCTTAAAGGATTTGAATTTGTACTCTTCTTAGTTATGGCTGTGGTGCTCTTACCAGGTGCCTATGCCCCTGATTATGGAACCTTCCTGAGACAGCACTATGATAATCCGAAGAGCAACGTTGGAAACCGCTACTGTGATACCATGATGCAAAGACGGGGGATGACCAGGCCAAACTGCAAGGCAAAAAATTCCTTCATCCATGGCACCAAGAAGAACATCAATAATGTGTGTGGTTCTGGGGGTCTACCTTATGGTAATGGGCTCCGGCGTAGCCGTAGGCAATTCTCAGTCACCACCTGCACACACAGAGGAGGCTCCAATCGCCCACCTTGTCGGTACTCTGAGAACACCTCACAAAGATTCATTGTGGTCCGCTGTGCAGGTGGAAGGCCTGTGCACTTTGATGAAGGTCAGATCTGAGCTGAGATTTGAAACAGCTCATTCAAAAGGCTCAGCTCTTTAGGACAGCCCTTGCTTTTCCACTGAATATGTCTCCCCCAGTCATTATTCTACTGTGCAGATTTACAGCTATAGACTTTTTTCTTCTGCATTTCTTGAATTTAACTGCAGTTTTCTTAAACAAAAACAAAAAACAGCCACACTAAATCCATCCTTTAAGCTTTCATATGTGTATCCTACCAACTGCTCCTCAATGTATAAAATAAAAGCATAAGATTTTACTGATGTGCAGTTTCATTTCATAAATATTGCTTTAACTAAGGAGATGAAGGGATTCCATTCCCATCCAGTCCACCTGTGAACTGATGAGGTTTCTGCCACCTTATCCACCTGCATGCATTTAACATTTTATTTTTTATTTATTAATTAAATGCATGCAACACAGAGTTGCTAACTAAATAGCATCAATTTCCTTAAAAATGCATCATGTGGATGTATTTACCCAAGGGAGGCCTTGTGAATGAATGCTGTAACTGCTGCTTCCTACAGCAGTAGTAAAATGAAATTTAAAGGAAAAGATCCATAATTATTTTTTCAAAACTTTTTCTTTGCTTCCCCAAATTAAAGGTGCAAAGGTTTGACTCTGAAATTTGATCTAAGGGCAGCTCAGTTGAATCTACACATTGAAGTATCAATTGCATTCTCTTTGAATTGTCCTGGTTTAAATCCTTTGATGGGACTCAAAATCTTGCATCAGATTGGACTGAATTTTACTGGCAGGTGTACAGGATATTGTTTTTGCCTTTTGGAATTGATAGCACAGTGTGGACTGGGGTATCAGAGCCCAGTTCCACTGTCACTTCACAGCCTGATAGCTAGGATTCAGGAGGTGATCAATAGCCATCAATATCAGTACCCATTGATAGCCTGATCCTCCATGGACCCATCCAGTCCTCTTTACAAAACATCCAAACTGGGCTACCATCACAACAATGTCTGTTAGGGAGGAGAAAAGCTCCTTATAGTCCACATTATCTATGCCATGCATAGTCAGATACCTCTGTCATGTTCTCCCTCATCCTCCTTCATTCCAAGCTAAAAAGCCCCCTTGACTATAGTCTCCTTGTAGGGGAGCTACTGCTGCCCCAATGATTGATTCTTTTTTGCACCTTTTCTTGCACAATAATGACAGATATCAGAACTGTACATATCATTATAAGTCTCATATATAGATTTGTAAAAAGGCAGGTATGGTGTATGGTATGGTGTATGGTATGGTATGGTATGATATGGTATGGTATGTATGCTACGATATTCCAAGAATGGAAGCGGTCTTTTTTTTTATAGCAGCTGCACACGAAGCTGAAATTTTCATTAAACTGTCTGCTGTGACTTCAAGGTGATTTACTGCTAACTCAGATCCCACTAAAATATAGGTAAAGGTGGTTTTAGGGTAACACACCATACTTTACACTTGCCTACCCTACAGTGCGTATCCTCAATGTGGTTTGAAGAGCCTTTCTTCCTTATTTTTGAAAAACAACAACAACAAATAGAGCAGTGACATTTCCTGTGCCTTTTGTGGGTGGAATTGGATGTTAAATCTCATGGAGCATTGTTTGGGCCAAAAATTCTGGAAAAAAATGTAAAAATATTGCATTTCCGCATGATAGATTGAAGATAACACAAGCACTTATTTAGTGAGTGACTTGAACTCTGCTTTTTAATTCTAGATTTCAATCAAGCCAACAGTTTTCATTATAATCAATAAATGAATATGGTTCAGACAACTTGCTAACAGGGCAAAATACCCAGCGTGATTCTGCAGTATTTCATGATGTGCTTCCAACCCTATTGATTTATTGAGAGAAACATTTGACCTTTAAAACTCTATCCAGCTTAATCTCCCCAGCCCATAACTATTTTCTCTACTTTGCATCTGATAAGACCAGTTTTTCCTCACTTGTTACTCTTTAACAAGTTAAAGTTTAACTTGTTAGTCATTTACATCTTATTCCGCAGATTTTTGCCTTTTTCATCATAGTGTTCTCCTCCCTTACAGGAAATGTCTACAGCCAATTTTCATTCATCAAATTGAATAAGAGCTGGGGGGGGGGTGTCCAATAATTTTTCTGCTTATTTGTTTGCTCCACGCCCCTGTCCACAACCGACAAACAAACATGAACGCCCACCAACTTACAGCTCTAAGTCCCCCAATTTTTCCCCTTGTGTTTTCTGCCAGTCTTGAGTTCTCCAACCTGTTTTGTTCTTTCAAAATGATAGGAAGGACAGCTTGACTTGAGAAACTAAATGAAGATGGAAATGGAAAAGTATATACTGACTAGCAGTGAAATGTTGAAATAAATGAAAATGATAAAAAGATCTGCAAGGCTGCTCTGTGGCTTTTAATGAGTGGCTTTATTTGTGGTTTTGAAAAATTCTGTAGTGAAGTAACCTTATAAAGAATATATAGAGATGACTGAGGGAGAACATCATTAAAGTAGAAGGAGGACAGATGGAAAAATGAACAGAGCATCCTCTTGTTTTCCCCTCTTTCAATAGATTGTCTTAATTATTTCTATCTCATATTAATATCATCCTGTCCATTTTGGTTTCACAAATCCTCCCTCTTTCTCAGCTGGCATTCAACATCCTGTTGTGAATGGTGAATCTTTGGCTATTTGAAGGATGAGGAGATTTCTCTAATGCCAGCTGCCATATCTCTGCAACATCATTATTTAACATATTTATATTCTGCTTCCCATTGTGACAGATTTGAAGCAGATCTCTATCTTGCCCTGAAATGCTGCTCCATCTCAATCTACAGTCATTCAGAAAGTTATGATGGGAATTAAAAATGGAGGCTACCAGGGAACTGTCCAAAGATAGAAAGGATTTGGACTAAGATTTCTGGGCCAAATTCCAGAAGTCCAGTAGGTAATTTATTTACTTATTTTTTTGATTGGTTTGCATTGTTCATGTTGGAGATAAAAATATTAGTATTAGTATTAGTATTATTATTTCTGATTGCAAAGAATGAGGGCCTTTGTAATTTGCATTAGAGGATTGAGAAATCTCTCTGATTTAGTTTTGCCCTGTTTGTGAAGGAAGGGAACAAAATTGAAATGGAGGAAGCTTCAACGTCATCAAGCCCAATTTCTATTAGAATTCAGAGGACAAGGGGAGGGATGGTCAGCTTCCCTTTCTGAGTATTTGTTCTCTTCTTTTTCCCAAAGGAAAAGAAAAGAGGTATTTCCACATGGTTGCTGTTTGCAAACTTCCCACTTTTATCCTCCATCTTCACTATGGTTTTAGGAAGTGGTCTTTGGAAATGGTCAAGTAATGGTCACCTGGATATGCAGTGTTATGCTGTAGGCATGGAGATTCTACAACATGGTGTGGTCACCACAGAACTGCATGGTCATCTGATTATTTTCTGAGAAGATAACAAAGATGAAGGGGAGAAAAATAAGCTCTGCAACAGATAGTCCTCCCCACCTTCTCCACTCTCTTAGAATTCTTTGCAGAATTCTTTTATTCCCTGCAAAATGAAAAACATTTTTTTTTAAAAAAAAAGTTTTTTTCTTTCACAAGGAGTAGAGACCATTCCAAACTCCTGGGTTGTGATTCAACCTAGCATTTATATGTTGTAGGAGGCAGGCAGGCAGACAGGCAGGAAGGAATACCTATCAGGCTTCATTTATTTCAATTTAGATCAGATTCAGCAACTGATATACTCCAGGTATATTGAGGCTAAAATTTCAAGGCTTTACAGTTGGTACCTCCATGTGCAACATATAATATTTTGCAAGTATTTTGATTTTTTTTCTAAATTTATGTTTTAATTCACAGAATATTTTGTGGAATAAGCTAAAACATGAATGTACAACCTGATCACATTATGTCGTAACTGATTTGTACATCACTCTGAAACCCACATTCTCATCAAAAAAGCCTAGTAAGAACAAGCAATCAGGTCTTCTTTTTGGTGTTATACTCAGCTTAGTGGGGCTTTATGTTACCACTTTTGGAACACCAGTTCCAGCAAGACCAGTAGGAGTGGTTCTGTCTTACTTCTGTTTTGATCAGACATAATATGACTCATCCCACCCCATTCCTTTCTTAACTCCCTATTTGCTATCTAGTTTTATAATGCACCTTTCTTTCTACCTGATCTGATAAAAGATTGGCATTCAATAACTGGATCTCAATCTCTTCTTACTGAAGTTCAATAAGCAAAGTTGGGTAGTGTTGTGTCTGATATTGGGAATCCTGGAAGGAAGATACAGCAAAAATGTCTTCAGGGGTTGAAAGAAAGCAGACTACATTGAGAGACGGAAGGTCTAGTGTTACAAAAATGCAATTTATTTAGGAGCATGTAGAAATCTTGTGAAGCTCAGTGTGACTTTTTTCTCGGTAAGGAGGCTCTTTAGATGGCTTGTAAAGGTCTGAAAGACCATGATCATATTGTTTTCCTCCAAGTATTGCCTTTGAAATTCCTTCCTTAATGTTTGTTACCATATTTTTACCATTGTCAGAGGACTACATCTCCTCTGTGTCTCAAGAGGTAAATCTCTTCTCATTCCTTAAAATGAAGTAGCTTTTGCTTCAGAATGACTAGAAATAATTCTTTCATTATATTGGATTGGACTTTTTTAAGATGAAAGAGCAATATGACACCCTGCAATCAGCATGTATCCTGGATGAGGGATAATTACAGTTACATTATGACATTTAATGGTTTTAAATTTTAAGATTCTCTTTGTTTAATTTTGATTTTTTAACAACCTTCTTCCACCTAGAGTAGCAGGATGAAAACTGAAAAAAATAACATCAGAAGGATGCTTTAATTCAACAAAGTTTCCAACACCCCCTTGAACAAGTTCAAGAAGCCACGTGCTGCTTTCTAAAGGCCAGCAAAGCAGCCTCCTTGCTTCTCTGCACCTGCCTTGTTGCTCCCTCTGGCAAAGGTCTCTGCACATCCTCAGTGGGCATCCTCTTCTCATGCTTCCAGATGGCTAAAACACGTGCTGCAGGAAGATGCAATCCCATGAAAGCAAGCACATTTGTTCAGGCTTGATAAATAATAAATGGATGCTCCTCCATTTGGATAAGAGCTTGACACCCTGTCACAGCCTTCGGTTGCCAGGTTTGGATTCAACCACCAGGTGGATTTAATTCAGACCAACTGTGAGAGCCAAATTCCTTCCTAAAGTTTGGTTGAAGATTAAAATAAAATAGGGATAGACCAATGATTAAATATTCTTCCTTCTTAAAGGCATTGCTAGGATTTAGAAGATGTACTGAGTATCTGAAATCCAAGATCTGATCATGATCAAAAGGATTCTGTGAATTTATAATGTGCAGCAATCTAACTTTGAAGGTTACTGGTGTACTGTGCTTTGTACTCCCCTCTTTCTCTTCCTGTATATCTAAAATTCTGGATATACCAAGCTCCCTCAATTTGCTTTTTTTTTTTACCTTAAACTTTGCTAACCAGAGCTCTGAGAGACTTCTCCCTTGGATTAGTGGTTTCTTTTGCAGATGCTGATGGAGAACTCTGAAGCATCATTGGATATGAAATAACCAGGATGCCAGATACACCAAATAAATGGGCCGGGATCACAACAACATAGCATGGAACCAGATGTGCATAGAACAATGAAAAGAACCAGATTCAGAGAACTCCAAATGTTCCAAGCCTACTCAATTACTGTATTATTTATGGAACCCTCTATTTCCTCTGATCCCTTTTGTCAACAATCTGAAGTTCAGGGCCAGTATATGCACTAACTTACTGTAATGCCCTCTACACGAGGCTGCATTTTAAGACCATCTGGAACTTGGACGGGAAAAAAAATACCTCTGAACTCATATTTATAACTCCTATTTTCTACTCCCTGGAGAATTCCAGTATGCCAAATATCCTGAATGTCTCCACAAGTCAATCCAACTGATAACTAGGACCACCTTAAGCTTTGAAGCAATCATGGTATTTCTGTGAGACTGGCCTGAATCCTCACTTCAAACTGAAACATTGAGTCAGATCTGCAAGGCAATTCTGAGCTTAAAACCTAGGACTTTCAAAACCATTTAAAGAGACTCAGAGGGAATTCAGAGTATTAGTTAATTTTTTGATGTTTTCTGGTTTTGGAGAATCTCAAAAACATTGTTGTTCTTCCTGCTGTGAGGCTATCTGGTGGAGATGGCGTTTTTATATTGAGAGGAGTACTGGCCAATGAGTTTGATCACCTCTACAAAATCTGCCTAGCAGAGTTCTTGGGGAAGTATTCAAAGATGTCTATATATAATCATGATGACTAAATGATGAAGGAGTGTGTGTTCTGAGTCATAGTCTGTGGTGTGCTGCAGTGACCTCATACCAGCTTACAAGAGCCAATTGTTAAATTTTCTGGAATTTTGTGAACCGGTTGAGAGCAGACACCTAATAGACCAATCACTTGTTTGGCGCCTCATGATGTGGTAGTGACAATGGAGCCAAACAGAGCCAGTTTTTACACATTTATCAGCACACCACTGGTCATAATGTGACCTCTAGTATAGTCCTTGTTTGTCTGAAGTTCTTTACCTCTTTAAATTCACCCTTTCCTTCTTACTTTTTTTTTAACCCTTACACTTTTTTTTCCAAACTTGGCATCTTTAAGATATGTAAACTTGAACTCTCATGCTGGCTGGGGAATTCTGGGAGTCGAAGAACACACATATTAAAGTTGCCAAGTTTGAAAAACATTGGGTTACTCTAGTAGCTGGGGGTGTTGATCTCTGTCCAGTCTGTTCCTGTACAATCATACTTTACTGCACAAGTAACAGAACCATTAGCACCTGGGAGTGCTTATTGAGATAGACCTGCCATACTGAATAATCATTCAGAAAATGGAAGAAGACCCATTAGTAATGGTTTCTACTATCACAGAAATCTTTCTCAAAATCAGTTCATATGCCAGATTTTGTGCCACCTGAACAAAGAGAGAAAAAGTCCCATTCAGAAAGAATAAGTGATGGGGCCGCCATACTGGCAGACTATTCTTAGTTTCCCCTATAATTGTTGCAGAAATCCTGTATGATAATGTTCCTGAAAACCAACACAGGGACATGTAAGACACATAATTAAATGAAATTCGATTTTTTTGTTTCATTTGATCCCTATTTAGAAATAGTTGCATGTTTTATTGGAAAACTTTGAAATGCTTCAGATAATTAAAAATAAAAAATTGTTTTACTTGAAATTCTTCAGATTTGATGAGCATGGACTGACAAAGATGGCTTAGACATGGGATTAGGGACAGTGATTCAGGCAGTGTGAAGGCATAGCAAAGAATATTAACATTTGGCAGATGACAAAGGAAGAATCTCCTGCCTCCCAGGATGTTTACAGACATTGCACAATGTATAGCACATAGACCATCCAACATTCCAAGAGAGAATAATGACCAGCTATTACTATTAAGGAAATATAAATGGCATATCATTCTTTATGTTTATTAACTTGTCAGACATTTGATGATGTATTCTTTCAGTTTATTTCCCATGGTGCCTGATTGGATACTCCCTATATAAGCCACCATTGAAAACACTCAAGCAGAAGACTTTCAGCCTTCTGCCCGGAAGACATCTACTGTATCTTGCAACAGGTAAGAAGCTTTCCTTGTGTTCATGGGTGAAACGATCTCCATCCTCGCAGTGAAGGGACAAAAGGTGTAAGGTGGGGAAAGATGAGAAGAATAGTGCAAAGATTGTCCAGTGGAATTGCAGAAGGAGGACACTTGAATGTTAGGATATTAACTCAAAGAAAGAACAGGGCAACTAGTGGCATTTGTGATTTGGAGAAACACAACTCCAGAATCAGAACTGAACTGATTTGGAAAGAAAGGACACGGCTGAATTGGGCATACCTAAAGAGGAATCTATAAGACAGGAATCGATCATTATTTACAATAATAGATTCTACATTCACCTTCTACTTTGGGAGGTTGATTATGTCTTTAGCAGATGAAAATCATCCTAAACCTAACGTGAGATTGCAAAATGAATCTAGTGTGGTTAGGTTCTTAGCTCTGGGCATGGCTGGCAGATTTACTACATTTGGAAAATAAGTTTTTATGGCTTTTATCTGCAGGGTCATGACCATTTGTCATTTTCTCAGTGATGGTCTATGACCATAACAAAGATTTGATTTGACACTTAAAAATACAGCAAGGCTACTAGCAGTACCTGCCACTTGGAGAAACATAACTCCCCATAAGAATTGATCCCATTTGGGTAGAAAGCATTCCGTTGTGTTTTGAACACCTGAAGAGGTATCTATGGAGCACAAATCTTCCATTATTATGAGTCATGAAGGGAACTGTTACTCATTTCATTTTCTAAATTTTTTAAGGAAACTAAGAAAACTTGTTCCTAAAGGGTGTACTATAATATTCAACCACATGTTTCCCACTTTGTATTTGATGTATGGACCCATCATTTGTGGTCTTTACAATGTTCAATTTTAGCTTCCACATAAGGACTCAGAGCAACTAGAAGAGATTCAAGAAATAGCAACAGTGATATTGAGAGGATTAGAAAGGAAGTTCTATGGAGAGAGAGAGAGAGGTTGGTTAATAAGAGAAGCTTCAGAACGAACAAGATCAAACTCTTCAGTTACATGAGCAGGTTTCAAGGGAGGAGGGTCTTTATGATCCCAAAGAGGAAGATGTTAAATAATGGCATTAAGATATTTGAAAATGACCTTTAATTTAATGTTCAGAAATAATCCTACCACTATGCAATTTGATGATGGAAGGAATTGTCTTGGAACATAGCATGTCCTGTCTGACCTGGTTGAAGCAGACTTTAGAAAGAACAGATGAAGGGGGGAAAAAGACATGTTTAGAAAAGGAAACAAATTAACATAATCAAAGCATTATGGAAAAGTGTATGAACGTTCAAGCTGGATTGTCTATATTTTAAAACAGGGCAAAGAGAAAGGTGTTCAAATATTTCAGAGGCATTTTGATAGGACAATCATTTTTGAATATGAGTTTTAATCTGGGCCTACATGTCGCAGAAGGTTTAGTCCTAATTCTAATTCTGCTTTGTCTTCATCCCCATTAGGGAATATCTGCTATCCAGCATTTCTTCCACAACCAATTCTGTCAAATATACCACTCTGCCTAGGTATGTTTATCAAGATTTTGTGGTCATACCCGATTCAGCATGCTCACCCCCTTTCCTTTTTTATCACAATATTTGATTGTACTATAATTGATAACTCACATTATTATTTCCAGTAAGAAATAAACAACATAAAAGGATATCTGTTCTGTGGTATGATACAAAGATTCAGACAGAGTTCTAAAAAGTCACAAAACTCCGATTAATTGGAGAAAAAGATGACATGAAATGTTTCTGGAATTCATCCGGAAAGAAAAGGTGTCCCATCCCACCCACTCCGAGTCCTGGGAAAGCAGGTTGACCCTCTTCACTGTTTCATAGTTTCTTCTTTCCTATCTGTTCCGAGGGGCAACAAGGGAGAGAGAAGCTATGGCTGTGAAGGGATTCCACCTACTCTGGATGCTGTTTGCAGTCGCTTGGATAGTCTTGGAGACAGAAGGTCACAGTTTTGAAGTCTTCAAAAAGATGAGGGTAGATTATCCAAAGACGGATCCTCCACAAGGTGTCAACTACTGTGAATATATAATGAAGTCCAGAGGCCTCACCTACTTAAGAATTAATATATTTATCCATGTCTCAGAAAGTGATTTAAAAGACATTTGTCCTAAACAATATACTGGTCAATGGAAAACTGTCAGTCCAGTTCCCTTGACTTCATGTTACAAATTTGGTGGTAGATATTTTCCTGATGGTGACACTAGAAATATTACCATTTATTGTCAGGTTGGATTGCCCGTTGAATTAGAATTATTAATTGTTAAATAGAACCAGAAGTTCATTTGATCAAGGCCTTTCTCTTGTTGATGTTCTACAACAGAGAGAGAGGTAGACTGGGAATTCAGCTTTGCCTTAGACCCAACCTGATATTTTTCGGAGGGTCACATTTCCACTCCATTCTTTTGGGTTTCTTTCTATCTTCTTTCTTCCTGGCTGTCTTTCTCTTATGATTAACACAGTTTGAATCGCCATGTTTCTGGAGGGAGATCTGCTAGCTCTAATGGATAGAACAGACCAGGAATTGAACCCGACATGTAGGCTAAAGCTACTTTATTGAAATTAGCTATAATAAAAGAATCTTTCAAGTCTGATTATGCTGTACCTCCTTCATTCCTGTTCAGTATAGCCTGTGGAATGTGAACTTGTTTTTTATTATCTAGTTTATGTGGTGTGGTTGATCTTTTATTCCAGGGGTAATGGAAATAGGCTCCTGACTATAATACAATAAATCTTTCTTCAAGCATCCTATTTTTCTTAGTCTTTTTACAGACAAATCTTGGGCCTGATCATGCAGGGTTGGATAGCATGGGGGGAGGGTCGACCAAGAAATTTGATCTGGCTGCTACAGAATAAACAGTTACATTAACTTCTTCCTGAGATTGAATATTTCTATTGTCAGGTTGTTTTCCTTCCTGTGATGAACTTACCAATATTTCTTCCACTCTCAAATATTCTTACATCTCTCTAAAGATGGAGTTGGCAAATGTGGCTTAAACCCAAATTGGGCATCTCTTCCATGAGGACTTTCCTTCCTAAAAAACCATTTGGCTCTTGTTCTTAGGGCAAGTTGGGGAACCTCAGAAGATTGCTTCCAGATTTAAACTCTCCACAAACTTGTTTCATTGCTTTACTCAGAAATAGGACTAATAAGGAGAAGAATTAAACCTTTTTCTAATTCTAAAGTCTGATCTGATCCTTCCAGAACGTTTTTCTTCATGGAAAACTTTACAACAATGATTCAACAAGCCTTCTATTTCCCATCTCATCATACACTTGGATATGTCCTCCAAAGAAATCACTGGCCTGGCTTTAATGAAATTGGGGGGATTTGGCAAAGATGGCAGTACAATATAGTATTTGGAAGGCTCTTCAAAAAGTGGCCAGTAAATATACTTGCACTATGCAATTCACGAAACCAATAGTTGATCTAAGAGTACAGACAACATTTGATCAAAGGCTATTATTCTTGCTTCACTTGCCTTCTAGCCAGGAGAGCATTGAAGTTTCTGGGATCCAGGGTTATTCCTTTCAAAGAGATGATGCCAAATACTGGTTGCCCTTTGCAGAAAATCTGTCTTTATTTGAGAGAGGTTAGGGTGTGGTGTTTCTTCTTTTCTTTTGTTTTGTTTTTGGTGCCTTGGAGTCAGTATAGACTCCTGGTGAATACACAAACAGCTCCCTGCAGTTTTCTTGGCAGCATTTTCAGCAGAGGTTTGCCATTGCCTTCTTCTTTCTAGGGCTGAGACTGAGTGACTGGCCCAAGGTCACCCATCTGGCTTTGTCCCTAAAGCAAGACTAGAATTCATGGTCTCCCAGCTTCCAGTCCTACGTCTTGAACCACTACACCAAATGAGTTCTTGGAGTAATAATTTGAAAAAAACCTTAGTCATAGAAATACCTTCAGCCTTCTCCTTCTTGGAAGTGGAGGAACTTGTAGGAAGTGCTTGGCCACTGAAGCCAAAACCTTATTATTTTACTGTTTCCCCAATCTCTTGCTTTCACTGAAATGGTTAGCACTTTTTCTCTACTTTTAAATTATTTCCTGTGAAAAATGCCCTCGAAATTTTTTACTGATGAGGAAATATGAATTTTTAAAAGAGATAGACAAGCAAGAAAAGACGTCCAACTGATTTCCATTATGCATTTATAGCTGGGACTAAAACTCACTGTTTCTAGCCTGGTGCCTTAGCCACTACACCAAATTGGCTCTCAAGGTTAGGGATGGGGAACTGTTATTCAAAGATCCAGTCACTGACATTCCCAGTTTATCTTGGGTTAGCAATTGACCACAACTGGGATCTGCAACTCAGTTCTTAAGCAAAGCGGTCGCTAAATAAAACCACAACTGTGCTCATGATCTTATTTCAGCTTTCCTTTGCTTTACAGACCTGTGAAGGTCATAAATGTGAGGACTAGTTGCATAGTCTTTTTCATCACTGTTGTAACTGTGAAGGGTCACTAAATGAGTTGCTAAACAAGGAGTATCTGTACAGCACCAACAAAGTTCATCACCTCTGCAAAAGTTACCTCATGCATCCTTTTCCAATTGCTAACCCAAGTTGAACAGTCAGGATTCTGAGCCTCATTCCATTTCTCTGGCCTCACTTCAGGACATTTTTACTTTCAAGTCTCCCCCACACCAACAACTCTTTCTCTTCCACTAAGTTTCCTTCCCAGTCATAAGAAGATCTGCTTCTTAACTGATGTAATAGAGATTGATCATTCAGAATGGACACAGAGAGTTCTCCTCTTATGGCTACAGTCCTGTGAAAAAGAAAGCACACCCTCTTTGAGTTCTATGGTTTTACGTATCAGGACTTAATAAAAATCATCTGGTCCTTAGCAGTTCTCAAAAGTAGGTAAATACAGCCTCAGATGAACAACAACACATGACATATTACACTATGTCATCATTTATTTTACAAAAAGAAAGCCAATTTCCAAAGAGCTGATTGACTCTTTTGGAGCATTGCCAAATTCTGAGCAAGATAAAATACTGTTGGAAACATGTATTGCAATGGAAACTTTGATTGATCTACTGGCCACAGCTTCAAGGAGGGGCTGCAATAATTATAACAATCAACAGATACTGTTGTCACATTGTAATCCAGAGCTTGTGGGCGGGGGAGGGGGAACAGAAGGAAAATGAGATGCCAGGCTTAAAGTTGAAGAGCGGTCAACTTTGTAGCAGATCAAGGACCAACATCTTCAATGACCCCAACCCAACTCTTATAAGTTATAAGTTTGGGCATGTGCACCTAAGTATGCGGTGCTCCAAGATCACCGCAGACGGAGACTGCAGCCATGAAATTAAAAGACACTTGCTCCTTGGGAGGAAAGCTATGGCAAACCTAGATAGCATATTAAAAAGCAGAGATGTCACCTTGCCGACAAAGATCCGCATAGTCAAAGCTATGGTTTTTCCAGTAGTAATGTATGGCTGTGAGAGCTGGACCATAAAGAAGGCTGAGTGCCGAAGAATTGATGCCTTTGAACTGTGGTGCTGGAGAAGACTCTTGAGAGTCCCCTGGACTGCTAGGAGGTCAAACCAGTCAATCTTAAAGGAAATCAACCCTGATTGCTCATTGGAAGGATCGATAATGAAGCTCAAGCTCAGATACTTTGGTCACCTAATGCGAAGAGAGGAGTCTTTGGAGAAGACCCTGATGCTGGGAAAGATTGAAGGCAAAAGGAGAAGAGGACGGCAGAGGATGAGATGGTTAGATAGCATCACTGAAGCAATGAGCATGAAACTGAGCAAACTCAGGGAGGCAGTGAAGGACAGGAAGGCCTGGCGCAATATGGTTCATGGGGTCACGAAGAGTCGGACACGACTTAACGACTGAACAACAACAACAACACATAAGTATGTGTACCTATGTATCTACAGAATAATATAAAAAATATAATTTTGACAGCCTGCCTGTACTAAGGCTACAACTCCATCTGAAACATTATAGGCTCTAGCAAGGTTACAAGAACACATTTCCAACTCTCTGGATGCTCAACTTGCTGTGAATAGTTCAGCAGACTTTCTTCCCTGGAAAACCCAATTAAACACTGGGGGTGTTGGAGGGTGGGTCAGAATAGGAACTGATATAGACACATACATGGAACCAGTAGTTAAACAAATGATTTTATTCTGAACACTATGATACCTATACTAATGAAGTAGTGTGATCTAATAATATACACAAGTGAATGTATTATTTAAAAAACCACTGTGTGTACCTATGTATCTACAGAATAATATAAAAAATATAATATAAAAAATCAAGTCTTCACCAACTTAATTCCCCCCCCCCCCTTATGTCTCCTTCCCTCACTTTCTGGTTGTAATTTATCATGGTTTCTTCTTGCCCTCCTTACGTCAGTTACTGATTTTGGAATGTCTCAGAGTTTTTTCTCTACTGTCTTGATGCCAAACAAAGCCTTTAACTTACAAAGTTCCATTCCCAGCATCTGGAATTTCATATCCACAACACACTCCATCCTCCTCATCTTTTCAGACTCTCATAAGCTGCTCCAGGATTTTCCTCCCGGTCTTCCTCCACATCCCAGGGCTGGAATCTCCAGACTTGGCAGGCTGGATCATTTCTCCCCTCCATATTAACCAGGGCTAATAAGGGAAAAGGCGTCCTCAGGGCCGAGTCGCCCCTTCCTCTGAGTTACTTCAGTTCTGAGGTAACCATACCTGTGGGTGAACAGCACTTGGCAAAGTAAGTCTCCTTGCTGCCACTTCCCTTCTCTGTAAACTGGTTTCCCCCTTCCCCACCAGCCCTCTGGGGAACCCGGAGAGGATTGAAGGGCCTGGCCTGTATTTATCCAGACCCCACCCTGGGCCTGGCTAAATACAGAAGGATGTGATGGACTGGAATGGAGGAAGGGGGGGGGGTGAAAACGGTGCTCTCGTCTCCAGAGCAACGCTCTGGAGATAAGCGGAGAAAGCTGGCGCATCCCTAAACATTCCAGAAGATAGTAGAGAGTTGTGACTGGGAACTACTGGTCAGTCTGAAAAGATTCTGTAAATAAGCGCTAGCTAATAAACCTTGCTGACTGAACCTACACGGTCTCCAGGAGTTCCTTGGGCTAGGCCTGACAAAGGGAAACCGAACCACAATTTGGGGAGTCTGTAGCTCAGCCAAGCTGAGGCAGGTGCTAGAAGGCTACCAGTTCACTCCAGGATTGAAACAAAAATTAACTTTATTAAAGGACCAAAAGAAGATCAGTTTCTACTCACACAACACCCAGCTTAAACACACACAAAAAACCCTAACCCAGTTCTAAATAGAGCTAAACTACTCAGTTTCTAACCTTGCCTGAGGTAATCCCTCCTCCCGGTCTCCAGCCAACTCCCTCACGAAAGGCGCCCCAAACTCTTCCCGCCAAAACCTGAGACAACCACCTTCTTCTCTTCTATTGGCTGTCAGGGGTCAGGTGACTCCCTCTGGGTACTTCTCCACTCCCTCAGTCTGCCCTGTGGCACAGTTGGCTTAGCCTTCCCTGAAGGTGACGCAGGAGCACAGCTGCCTCCGTGAGCTTCTTTGGGCCCACCTTCTGTACTTCCACCATGACAGAGTTGGGGATAGTAGACACATACCGCTCCAGAAGGAAAAGCTCAATTATTTCCTCCCTAGTCACTGCCACTGCTGGCTGACATCAGTACTGTGCTGCTCAAACTAAGCTCTGGGGGAACCCCAGTTCACTTTCTGTATTCCCCCTCCGCAGTGAGCGAAACCTCCTTCTGGGTTCTTCTCCTGGGAGACCAGTTTCTTCAAGTACCTGTTTTTTAAATTGTTGGTAGTCCTCCTTTTCCTCAGTGCAGAGGTCAGCCATATGTGAGCCACGTAGTGTGCCTCTGGGATGGTGGAAGCTCAACAGGTATCTTCAAAGTTAGTTAGAAATGCCTTAGCATCATCTCCTTCATGGTACTTTGGGAATTTCTACTTCTGTTCCCCTGCTTTGGTTGCTCTTGCAGATGACCTGTGGCAGAGCCAGGATGATGGTGAAGCATCCACCCTTTTGTTCCTTGATCTCTTGAGGGATTTTGATTCCAATGATCTCAGAACCCTTTTGAGCGGGCTCTGTGGGTTGGGGATTGGAGGCCCTGTTTTCTGATGGTTCTCTTCATTTTCTGGGGACAGTCCAAGTCATGGTTGGTTAGGAGGGAGAGATTACTCCTAGGCCCATTTGTGGAATGCTGCAGAGTTCTATATTATCTCCTCTCCTTTTCAAAATCTACATGAAACCACTGGTTATATGCCAGTTTGCAATTCAGAATCATCATTACTCTGGTGATCCCCAGTTGTATTTTTGGAGCTCAGGCAAGCCAGGTGAGCCTGTCAAAGTTCTGTCCCAATGCCTGAAGGCTGTGAAGGTTTGGATGGGAGGAGCTGCCTCTGATTTAATCCTAACACCTGTGGATATTCCATTTTTGACCTTAGATGGGGTGTCAGTGCCCCATTCAAGGGTGGTGCGGAACTTGGGGGGTTATCCTGGACTCACAGCTCCTACTGAATGAGCAGGTAGCAGCTGTGAGCCAGAAGGCTTTTACCCAGCTTCACCTGATGCAGCTGTTGCGCCCTGTCCTAGATCAGGGGTCCTTCAGATAGCCACTCATGCCTTAGTCACCTCATGGCTTGACTACTGTAATGATCTCAACAAGTAGCAGCCGTTGAAGGCCACCTGGAAGCTTCGGCTAGTCCAGAATGAAGCAGCACAGGCAATAAGGGCATTCCTCAGTATGCCCATGTAACACTTCTGCTTTGTGAACTGCACTGGTTTCCTATCTTCTTTTGGGTGAAAATCAAGGGCTGGTTGCTACCTATAAAGCCCTACATGACATAGGGCCTGGTTATTTGAGGAACTGCCCGTCTACCATAGTATCTGCCCAGCCAATTTGAACTGGCAGGGTTGGCGCACTTTCCATTAATTAAACAGGTTCCATTAATTAAACAATGCCATCTTTCAGGACCCTGGAAGTGTGCCTTCTCTGCAGCAGCACCTAACCTCCAGAATGAGGTTCCCCCCAAGATTTAAACAGCCCCCACCCTATTAGTATTTTGAAGGGCCCTGAAAACATGGCTTTTCCCCCAGGCCTTTGGTGAGGATGATTGATGCCCCATTCTCCCTGTCCCTTGTTCCATCTGGGTTTGTATTCTTTGCCATCTTGTTTATTTTGTGTTTTCTATTGTTATTTGTTTTTAATGTTTTTAACAATTTGTAAACTGCTCAGATTTGCTGGGAGTTGGGCAGCATAGACATTTTTCATCATTATTATTATCTTTATCATTATCTTGCATCATACTGGGAGTCACAATAGATCAGAGACTGGTAAGCAAGTTCCCAAGAGCTCCACTTCCTGAATCTTTAGTGGATGAGGGCCAGACTTGCCCTGAGGGCACGACAAGAAAATAGGTGGGGATCTTTTCCCCCAATGCATTAAATAACCAAAAATGTGCCCAAGGAACTTCACTTTGATCATTAAAGAAAAACTCTGTGCAAATGTTAAAAGGAACAAACAGCATCTTCTCCATCTTTTCCATCTCGAGTATGGATTATTTCCCCAAATGGTGAAAAGAACTACCGAATGGCAAGAGACAGAGGTATTTGAACAAATCTGACATTAAACCTGAACATTCCACAATATCTAGCTTGTTCTGGGAAAATGCAGTCCAGGGGCTGACTCAGGGAAGGTTTTGTTCTACTTTCGAAAGTCAAGGGATGGCTAGTGAAGAAGAGGTGAAAAGGTGGGGATCGGGGAAGCAGTGCTCTGGGAACAGGCCCTTCACCCCATTTTTGAGACTCTGCCTGATCACAAAAAAACGTCTTCTGAGCCAGACAGTGATCTTCTCCAATTCCTGGTGGATAGTTTTCCGAAACTCAGTGACAAGACGTAAAAACCTTCACCCTCACATCCATTATGACCTAGGCCTAATACTTATGGCTATTGCCCATAAATTGTGTGATGGGCTATACAGGCTGGGGATGATGGGGTTGACAGTCCCAGCCTACAGTAGGTTGAGATTGGCCAACCTGGAGCTTAAGCTCAATCAGTGAATAGGGCAGATCCATTGTTACTATGATAGATACAGAGGTTGCCATGCTGCACAAAGGACACAGGGAGGCAGTCAAATACAAGGAAATGATGACAGAAGCACATGGATGTTGCAACTTTATTTGCATGGACACATGTGGAATTTAAAGACACTGCCAAGGCTATTGTGGCTGATCTTTGGAAGTCTGATGAAACCACCAAGCTGGACTTGGTGGGAAAGGGAAATCAGATAAAACCAAAAGGCTATAGCCTGAACTGGAGAAAACTGCTTATGCTAAGCCATGCAGCCAGCTCAGTGAGTGTGTGTGGATGTGGGAGAGCAGAACAAGTGAGGGAAGGTTGCCAAAGCAATGTAGAATAGGATCTTTGGTTCTGCTACACATCTTTTCTTCTTTCAAGCATGGGTAATGTAGTGGACCGGAAGGCCTGCGTTCGTTACTTTTGATTCAGATGGTGATTGGAAACAGGCTTTTGCTGGTCTGATTGCCATCCAGTTTCCTTCCCCTGGATGTGCAGATGGCAGTCAGCCGTTCTCTGCTGGCATGGATGAAGGAGTTGCTCTGTTGACATTTCAAGCCCTTGCGGCGCATCATCCTGTTGCAGTAGTTGTGGTCATTCTGGAGATCGGTTTTGGGGTTGTCCACATGCCTTTTCAGGAAGTCTTCATAGGATGAGGCTTCACTGCAGGGGAAGAAGGAAGTCGCTGGGAGGAAAAGCAGCAGAAGGAGGGCCCAAAAGCAGTAGCCATTAAGAGCCATGATTTGCTCCTGAGTCAATAGCTGCAAAATAAGAAATAAGAGAAGGCCAGATTTAACTAATAGGCCAGATTCCCCTGTTCTGACAGGCGCACATGGGTCTCTCCCTGTTTTTTATTTATTTGGTAGGTGCCTATCCTGCCTCTCTTGAGTTTTTAGCTGTCAATTAGCTTTATGTCCAACTTTTCATTCAGGAGCTAAAGGAGGCATAAGCAGCCTCTTTCCTCCTGTTTTCCCCCATAACAATCTTGTGAGGTGGTCTGGGCCAAGAGAAAGAGTCCATAAATCATCCAGTGAACTTATGTGGCTAGAACTGGGTCTTCCTGGTACCAATCCAACATTTTAACAACCAGTGCAGCACACTGGCTTTTATAATGTTAATTCATTAAAACAATGTCTTCAAAAGCTAGAGAAGTCTTCCTAAGACAGACATCCTCTAGATGTGTTGGACTGTAATTCCCATCATCCCAATTGTTCCAGGATGATAGATGTTGTAGTCCAGCACATGTACAGGACTCTAGGTTGGGGAAAGCTGGCCTAGATGTGGAACTCAGATGCCCTGTTTTCTGCACCATTTAAATCAATTCAGAACACATGGATTCTTCCATGGCATTTGGCCTCTGTACACCACCACATTGAAGTTGAAAGGAAACACAACCAGATGGGAGCGAAGTCAGGACTTTCAGCTGTAATTCAAGGGGTTTGACAAATTGGAGCACTAACCATTCAGGAAGTACAGCCAGTAGCATACACACACACCCATCGTTGGTGGCTCATAATGGAACAAACCAACATCATTACAAACATAAGAATCACCTTTAATATCTGGATGAAAATCCTTTGCAGTCAATGACTGCCTGATGTCTGGAACCCATGGACATGACCAAATGCTGAGTTTCCTTCTTCAAGATGCTTTGCCAGGCCTTTACTGCAGCTGCTGCTTGTTTGTGGGTCTTTCTGCCTTTTGTTTTCAGTAAGTGAAAAGCATGCTGTATTGGGTTATCAGATGACTGACTTGGGCACTGAAGAACATCCCACTTCTTTGCCTTGAGAAACTCTTGGGTAGCTTTTGCTGTATGTTTTGGGTCATTCTCCATCTGCAATATGAAGTGGTGTCCTATCAGTTTGGCAGCATTTGGCTGAATCTGAGCAAAAGATATAGCCCTATACACTTCAGAATGCATCCTGCTGCTTTTATCAGCAGTCAGGTCATCAATAAACACCAGTGGCCAGGTTCCATTGGCAGCCATACATGCCCATGCCATAACACTGCCTCCACCATGTTTGACAGATGATGTGATATGCTTTGGATCATGAGCTGTTCCTTTCCTTCTCCATACTTTTCTCTTCCCAACATTCTGGTGCAAGTGAATCTTGGTTTCATCAGTCCAAAGAATCTTCTTCCAGAACTGGGCAGGCTTTTTTAGGTGTTTGCTGGCCAAGTCTAATCTAGCCTTTCTGTTCTTGACCATTACCTTGTACCTTGTTGTGAAGCCTCTGTATACATTCATAAAGCCGTCTCTTGACTGTAGATGTTGACAATGACATACCTACCTTCTCAAGAGTGTTCTTGACTTGGCTACATGTTGTGAAAGAGTTCCTCTTCACCATGACCAGAATTTTATGGTCATCCACTTGAGTTGTCTTCTGTGGTCTTCCAGGCCTTTTGCTGTTGCTGAGCTTGCCAGTAAATTCCTTCTTTTTCAGGATATTCCAAACTGTTGTATTGACCACTCCCAATGTTTTTGCTATCTCTCTGATAGGTTTATTTTCTTTTCTCAGCCTAATGATGGCATCCTTCACTCTCACGGACACCTCTTTGGACCTCATGTTGAGAGTGCCAGTGAACAGCTACCAAATGCAAATGTAACACTCAGAACCACCTCCAGGCCTTTTATCTGCTTGATTGGTCATGGGGTACCTAGGAAACAGGCCACACCTGGCCATGCAACTTCTTCTCAGCCATCGTTCCATTACTTATGAGCCACCAACAATGTGTGTGTGTGTGTATGCCACTGGCTGAACTTCCTGAATGGTTAGTGCCCCACTTTTGTCAAACCCCTTGAATTACAGCTGAAAGTCCTGACTTTGCTCCCATCTGGGATTGTTTCCTTTCAACTTCAGTGTGGTGGTGTACAGAGGCCAAATGCCAAAAGTTATCCATGTTCCAAAATTTCTGGTCCTGACTGTATATAAAGTATCTGTATATGTTTATTGTGTTAAATGGTAGGCTGACAGTTACACATTGGCCCTAGTCTGTGGGTTGCCCATTTTTCTGTTAAGGCAACTCCATTTCTTTCTGGTAGTAATAAATTAATCCTATCACTAATCCATATTGAAAATTCAATTTAGAATTTTAGAAACAGGAAGCAACCTTTGCCCCCTGATTTTCTCCTACCCTTGACTACTACATTTTAAATATAGAAATAAAGAAGATCAGTCCAAGGCATGGGAGGACAGAAGGCTTCATACAATTGGTGAATTGTTTATTGATGGAAACGATTTGTGTTGAATGTATTTTGTGGAAGAAATTACCACAGGTTGTAGCTTGGTTTCAAATGAGAAAAAATGCAATCTTCTTTCACTCAGGAGATCTTCCACCCATTATGGAAGAACACTGAGTCACACTTTTGTTTCTGTCTCTTAGCAAAGAAAAGCTTTTGTGAGAGAGCAAAGTGCTAGTGGGGAGAAAAAACACAGGGATTCCCTAAAGTGATACAATCTCCTAAATTCAGACATTCAGTGCACCAAATATAGCAGTCCTTATTGCACTGGAGCCAAAAGAATTTATTCAGCAAAGAATAAATATTGCTTCCATATCTTGTGTTGCTATTAATCTGTTCCTCGATGATTAATTCAGAATTTGCAGGACAGATACCAAAGAAGAATATGAAGTCAGACAACCGAACAGTAATACATCTTGAAAAGGGTTTATTAAGACCTCATCCCTGAACATACTGACAGCATCAGAAGGATATGACCCCAAACAGCTGGGTGAGCCCAAACAGCGGGAAGTTTTTGTTCTGGAACTCAAACCATGAGGAAGCTGAGAAAAAAGAGGAAAATCATGTAGCCCTTTTTCCCCACTCCCCCGCCCTTTGGCATCCTCGCCTGGGTTCTGGGATCACTAGCAAGGGGAGAGTCCTGTTTGTATTAAACTGACTGGAGAGGAAGGGATGACACAAGAGTAAGCAGGCACCCAATGGGGAATACCCATTGAAAGGAATGTCTTAGCAAGGCTAAAGAAAGCCTTGAGAGAGAAACCGATTCAGGTCTTGCCAATTTCAGACAGCTGGGCAACCCAGGTGCTAATTAACTAATTAAGGTCACAGAGCTGAGTTTGTTAAACTGCATTTGGGGAAGGAAAGCAGTTTAGGAAGAGATCAGTTGTTTAAGCAATCTCTCCCCTCTGCAAGAGGGGGGAGATAGGAAAAAAATACAATACAAAAATATGGCCAGGGAGTCAGGCACAGGATATCTCAGTTTCTCTTTTATCAGTACATAACTGATTCCCACCACCTTGGTTTAGCGGGAAAAATGCAGACAGCTTGTGAATGGTTGTTGGTTAAACAAAATCTGTCTGGGCTCCTTCCCCATGATTTCTGGAACGGCTTCCTTGTTTCTGCAATGTTTGTTTTGGATCATATCTATGTTTGTCTTCAGCCACCTGCAGTGAGTTAATCAGTCCCCTCTCAAAAGGACCAACCAATATTTTTCTGACCATGATAGAGTATGGCTTGCAGATGTCAACTGGTACTCTGTTTTCAATACTGAATGTTTCAGGTTTGGTTTCTCTATATTTGAAATATTGTGTCTGTATTTTATTCTTCTGGGACCATCAATACATAAAAAGACACAGTGGTTTGGAGCATGTGAGCTGACACAATCCTATTTGGGAAAAGTTTCACATTGTGATCAGTGAACACCTGGATGGAGCAATTCCAAAAGTCCTTGGAAAAGGTTCTCATTTTTAAAAGCATTGATGGTATTCTTGATGAAAAACAACTGAATCCATTTTCTACTGATTCTATTCGGAAGCTGATTAATATCAACAAGTCAATGGCAGGAAGTTAGACAGACAGACAGACAGTGAGAGTCCTAGCTCCATTCATGCAATTCTTTTTTTCTTTCTGGGGGGGAAGGGATGTCAAGGGACAGTTTCAGTCCCATGATCTACACACACTGAGATGAACTAAGGGAACCATCTGCCATTACTGGCAGGGAGAAGAATTCATTGATTAATCAGACTAGATTCCATGACAATCAGCAATAGTTTGTCTTGACTGGCAAACATCCCAATCTTCTCCACCACTGAACCCAATGGGAAGTACTTTTATTGACATCAAAATAACCACAAACAGAGAAATCAGATATTAACCATAATGCAGGGTGTGATAAATGCGCTCCCAGGTTCGCTCACTCACAGCCTGTTGAGGCACACACATCTTGTAAGCCCCCCTTGTTTTCTACCTGGGTTTTGCAGATAGGTGTGGCTAGAGCAGACAAGACACACAGCCCTGGTCAACAGCTGGGAAATAATGAGGGACACACCCAAATCACTTTCAAACAAACATTAAGGCACAACAGGTTCTTTGAAATACACAGAGACCAGTGAATACAAAGTAACAGTAAAACATTACTGGTTACAATGTTCTTTTGCTGTTTCTCACATGCACACACACTCACCCACACTTACCCACGTCCTTCTTAACTAGGCTGCCAGGCGCTAGCTAGAGGGACAGAAGCCGCCAAGTCTTTATCCCCCAAAGCTCTTGCTTTGTTGATTAGCTGGGATTGGGGTTTATTCCATGTGCTCAGGCCCAACTCCCTTTGGTTCAGGCAACATTAAGTTATATGTTTGGAATTTAAAACGTGAAGGTTTCGTTTAGGAAGGGTAGCATATCCAATTTTTCTCTACAGAAGAGGGCAACCCTTTGTGATAAGTGAGTGGAAAGCTGTCCACTCCAAGCACTAGAAGATTAAACCAGAAGTTGGAAGTTTTCTATCTACTTTTCCTTGCTGCCCTGTAGTGTACATTGTAGAACAAGGCTTTTTTTTTTTTTTTTAGTGAGGGAGAATCTCTGATGCAATATTTGTTCAAATGTTTTGGAAGTCCCTTGACTAGTATCTGGAACCTTTCCCCTACATTTCAAGAGCCCTTTACAAGAGGGTTTATTTCAGTCAAGGACTTCAGAGAAAGCCTGCTTAGCCACACTGTGAAAGAGGTGGCTTTCTGCTCCATCCGAAATATCTCAATTGAGGTATCACTTTCACCAGCATTGTCGTGCAAAGCTTGGCTGTGACTTGCATAGATTCATCTGCCCCAATTTGTCATAAAACAAAAACTCTCAATTCACTCCAAGACCCAAGCTATTAAATTCTTCCTCTGGTGCTTATCCCATCCCCTGTGCCGAATCCTCCATTGGCCCCTTTGCATTCCCCCCTCTCAGTATCCAGGATCCAAAGACCAATGAAATGGTAAAAAGTTTCCTCTCCCTTTTCAGATAAAGCTGAAGTTCCAGTTTAACTGGCCTGGAGCTTTTGCTGGCAATTGACCTTTGCCCACAACATCGGCTTAAACGCTCTTGAAGGAATCAATGACAAAGGGGAAGAGGCCAAGAATAGCTTTCCCTGATCCATTAATCTTTATTCCATACAATAATTTCAGTATTAATCTTTACTCCATTCAAATAATTCCATAGAACTTGATTTCTTTTCATTTTTTTCTTTGTCCCTTCTCATGAGTTTCTTCAAAACTTTAACAATCCAACATAGGAAAATTATCCTGGTCACTCTCTTGGTTTAGTATATCCCTTTTAATTATCAAGACATCAGCCGGTTTGTTTTGTATGTCCAGTGTAACATCTTTTTCCATGTCATTCTTGTAGCCTGTCATTTGTAAATCCACTCTCAACTCAGTCTCAATCTTCTCAAGTAGAACTTGTTCCTCTTCCAGAACCTATGTTGGACACAGACTCTCCATAGAGGGAGATGTATCTGTTGACACTATTGAAATTAATTTCTGAGTCCATTGTTCAAAAATATCCTTCAGGATACCCAATGTAAGAATATTTTGCTTCATTCTGTAATTGTAAGTCGATTTTATGTGTTCTTCTTTAATTGCAATCTTTAGTTCCCTCTAGTTCCCTCTAGTATCCAATTTTTAAAATCTTATTATATTTTAAAAAAAAATTCAAAGCAAAAGCATTTTCCCATGGAAAGGATTCTTTATAATTAATTCCAAAATCTTATTTCAAATTCTGAAATTGAAGTTTTAACCACCTGTCTGCTGTTTATTCCAAAAGAAAAAAAGTTCTTACATTTGTAGTTAAAACTTGTTTTCGCTAAGGATTGGAGGAAACTCACCTGGTACTGTCAAATTTGTCGAACCAAAGATTTCTAATAGCTAAAAAGCAGTTGGTTATGCTAGTTATGCTATTTCCAAAAGTGATTAGAAAAGGAAGTATGCAAACCTAGAGCGCCAACCACCATGTGAGCAAGGTGGCTATTCCCTTGTCCCCCAGAGCTCTAACCCCACTGGAGACCAGTATCTTGTGGTCTCCTTGCAAGGAGCAGCTGTCTGGAGCACTTGTGGGCAATCTCAAGACCTCTCCTTGTCCGGAAAGGAAATATCAAAGGGCCGGTCTACTTGCCCGCTCTTCATTCTGCTGCAGTCACTGGCTCTGCCTTTCACCCACCATTCCTTCCTCAAGTTTCCACTTTTTCTTTCTGCAGATATTATAATAAGGAAATATTTAAAAAACAAAAGAGGCCATCATGGTATCACCTCTGAGAAATGTAAAAAATCAGAAGAATGTTCTAAGAAAGGATGCAGACCTATTTATGAAAAATTTGGTGATTTCCAACAGCAAATACTGAAATAATATTTATGAATGAGCACAGAAATAAAGAACTTCAGTAAGTAAGAAACCACACTTAAGGTGTTCTCTAAATGGATAAAGGATTGGGGAAATTGGGTATCTGAGCAATTGTTTTGGTTTATCATATCTGATTTATATACAGCTGAGTCATTCTGTCTAGAAATAAGTTGTTCTAAGCCAATAATACTAGATAATATTCCAATTGCCCATTGTAAACAGGTGCTTGCATTCACATGCAATTTGCCCATTATGCACCTATTTCCATGAATCATTTACATTGTCATTGTTGGCTGCTATCACATCTAGGTTGACTCATGGAGACCCTGTGGAGATCTGTCTAGGACTGTGTTCCTTCTTCAGTCAAGCTGCTGCTAAGTGTTACTAAAGTGGCATCCATGGCTGTTGTTGTATTAACAATCTGCTGCAATGCCAGCCTCACTGCTTGGTGTCTTCCTTCCACCTTATCAAGTACATCTTTCCCTAATAATCTTTCCCTTTGCATGTTGTCTCTGTAATATTTCAAGTCATAGTCTTCTCATTTGAGCTTCTAACGAACTGTACTAGTCATGATTGGATATTGATCTTAGCAAGTTGTTTCAGCACTCTGGTCTGAGGTTGGAATTTTCTCTTTAATTTGCATACATTTTGGAGAGCTGAATGTGTTCTTCCTCTAAGATTCTATTTTCTTGCATGCTTTGTTGTAGTAGCCTTCTCATGTCTTAAAGCAGGTTGGAAATTTCGTTTCAATTCTGTATCACCTACAGGAAGTAACAAACATAGATAATTGTAAGATTTTTAATTGTAAGCTGCTGAGACTCATCCTCTGGGGCACATGGGCAGCACATAATAGATAGATAGATAGATAGATAGATAGATAGATAGATAGATAGATAGATAGATAGATAGATAGATTTAACTCTCTCTGTACATATATACGTGTGCATATCTGTATCTCTATGTCTCTCAACACAAGCACCACCACAAGGACACAGATGCACAAACATGCTCATGCAACTAAGCCTATTTAGCCTGTTTAGTACATGGAAAGGAGACCCCCCCCCCAAAAAAATCCCTGGTCTCCTTTCCAAGTTCCAAGGAAAAGGGAGGAAGGGAGGAAGTCCATCAAAGCATTGATCTCTCTTCTCTACTTTTTTCAGGTGTCTTTTTTGCATGGCAAACGTGAGAATGCCTCTTAAAGGATTTGAATGTATTACCTACAGGAAGTAATAAATATAGATAAGTATAAGATTTTTAATTTTCAGCCACCCAGAGTCACCCTTTGGTGGAGATGGCAGCATATAATAAATAAAAAAACAAATAAATAAAATATCTAACACTCTGTGTGTGTGTGTGTGTCTGTATGTTTGTGTGTGTGTGTGTGTGTGCGTGCCACCGGGGCAAGTACACAGATGGATAAACAGCCAGTTTAGCCTGTTTAGTACTTGGAAAGGAGGCCACAAAAAATTCTTGCTCTCCATTACAAGTTCCAAAGAAAAGGGAGGGAAGGAAGGAAGGAAGGAAGTCCATCAAAGCATTGATCTCTCTTCTCTACCTTTTTCAGGTGTCCTTTTTGCACAGCAAACATCAGAATGTCTCTTAAAGGTTTGATGGAAGACATGAGCAGGGAGGACTCTGGAATGGAGCTTCAAGGTTGCCAGGAGGGGGAAGAGAGATTCCAGGGAAAGCACCTCCTCAGCCCCCAGCAGGAGTGTGGGAAAGTCAAGAGAAGGAGACTGGCCCCTCCCTAAGGGCATCATGGTTATAGCTGCTGTTGTTGGGGATAAGAATTAGTCTGGCGAGATTCTGTCTATTAGGTGTAAGCTAATAAAGGAGCTGAACTGATTCTGGACTGTGTCACTATTGTTCTTGGGCTGAACCTGACAAAAGGATTTGAATTTGTACTCTTCTTAGTTCTGGCTGTGGTGCTGTTACCAGGCGCCTATGCTCCTGATTATGGAACCTTCTTGAGACAGCACTATGATAATCCGAAGAGCAATGTCAGAAACCGCTATTGTGATACCATGATGGAAAGATGGAGAAGACCAGGCCAAACTGCAAGGTAAAAAATTTCTTCATCAATGACACCAAGAAGAGCATCCATAATGCATGTGGTTCCGAGGGTGAACCTTATGTTAATGGGCTCCAGTGTAGCCATAGGCAATTCTCGGTCACCACCTGCACATACAGAGAGGGCTCCCACCGCCCACCTTATCGGTTCTCTGAGAACACCTCACAAAATTTCATTATTGTGGGTGGTGAAGGTGGATGTCCCAAGCTCCCTCAATTTGGCGTGGTTTTTTTTTTTTACCTTAATAAACTTTACTAATCAGAGCTCTGAGAGACTTCTTCCTTGGATTACTGGTTTCTTTTGCAGATGCTAGATATCTTTCAGATATCTGTCTAAAATTTTGGGTGTCCCAAGCTCCCTCAATTTGGCGTGTTTCTTTTTTCTTTTTTTACCTTAATAAACTTTGCTAACCAGAGCTCTGAGGGACTTCTCCCTTGGATTAGTGGTTTCTTTTGCAGATGCTGCTGGAGAACTCGGATGCATCATTGGGTCTGAAATACCAGGAAGCCAGATACACCAAATAAATGGGCAGGCATCACAAGACTAATGGCAAGAATCAGACATGTACAGAAAATGGAAAGAACCAGGTGTACTTTCAGAGAACTCCAAATGTTCCAGGCCTACCCAATTACTGTTTATTTATGAAACCCTCTATTTCCTCTGATCCCTTTTGTTAGCAATGTGAAGTTCAGGGCCAGTATATGCACCGAGTTACTGACATGCACTCTATGCAATGCTGCATTTTAAGACCGTCCGGAAGTTGGAGGGGAAAAGAATACCTCTGAACTGATATGTATAACTCCTATTTCTTAACTCCCTGAAGAAGTCCAGTATGGCAAATATCCTGAATGTCTCCACAGGTCAACCCAGCTACTAACTTGGATTGTCTTAAGCCTTGAAGCAATCATGGTATTTCTAGGAGACTGGCCTGAATCCCCACTTCAACCTGAAACTTTGAGTCAGATCTCCAAGGCAACTCTGAGCTTTAAACCTAGGACTTTCAAAACCCTTTAAAGACACTCAGAGAGAATTCAGAGTATTAGTGAGTTTTCTGATGTTTTCTGCTTTTGCAGAATCTCAAAAATAGTGTTGTTCTTCCTGCAGTGAGGGTATCTGGTGAGGATGGCCTTTATTTTTACTGAGAGGCATAGTTGGCCAATGATCGCCTATGCAAAATCTACCTAAGAGAACTCTTGGGGAAGTATTCAAAGATGTCTATATATAAACATGATGACTAAATGATGAAGGTGTGTGTCTTGTTAGTCATAATCATTAGTGTGCTGCAGCACCTCATACCAACTTGCAAGAGCCAACTGTTAAATTTTCTGCAATTTTGTGAACCAGTTGAGAGCAGACACCTAATGGACTGATCACTTGTTTGGCAGCTCATGATGTGGTAGTGACAATGGAGCCAATAGAGCCAGTTTTTATAGATTTATCTGCACACCACTGGTCATAATGTGACCTGTCGTATAGTCCCTGTTTGTCTGAAGTTCTTCACCTCTTTAAATTCAACCTTTCCTTTTTACTTTTTGTTTAACCCTTACACTTTTTTTTTTTCAAACTTGGCATCTTTAAAATATGTGGACTTCGACTCCCATGCTGGCTGGGGAATTCTGGGAGTTGAAGTCCACACATCTTAAAGTTGCCAAGTTTGAAAAACATTGGGTTACTCTAGTAGCTGGGGGTGTTGATCTCTGTCCAGTCTGTTCCTGTACAATCATGTCTCCAGCAGATCCTCCCAAAGTTGGAGGCCTCCCTGGCTCCTCTTTGCTAGACTTAGTTGATCCTTTTGCAGTGGAAGCTGCTTCTTTTTTCTACTCATTCCACTTAGGGAAATATGAAATAGTCACCAGTCATGCCTTTGCTCCACATTGAAGTGCAGATTTTGATCACTTTGCTTTTCATGCACTCTAGAAGAGTGTGTTTTGGGTCTGACTGTAATCGTGATTTCTGCCAAATAAATCTTCTCATTTTGTAAGCATATAACTACATCTTCCCTTTTCTTATTCATAACTCTTACCTCAGTATATCAAATCCCCAACACAAGAGTAGGGAGACAGAGAAAGCAGGCCACCTATCGGAGCTTCAGCCTCCGATTCTTATTCTGTGCAGTCAGATTTCTGGTCAATCTTGTAGTACCTCTTCCCTCATTCCCTTCTGCAATGCTTCCCCTCCTCAACCATGTAAAGAAAAGAATTCTCTTATGGGGTTTGTTGATGGTTATCTCTCTGGCCCTGGTGTAAACATCACAGTGCTGCTGAGATTTCATCTGATCTAAGAAATTAACAGCCTGCCTCCCCTCTCTCAGTCTTTCTGGAGAATCCAGCTTCTGGGGACACTTAAAGTTACTCAATTCTCATAGCTCTGAGCTTAAACAATGCTTCAGCCCCTTTTGCCTAGGCAACAAAGCCTGCATCTCTCTCTCACGATCATCTTCCTTACTCTCTACAGTATGCCTGCCCGTGCATGAATTTGTCCCTTTCAATCTGCTACACTGCTGAGCACCACTCGGGCAGCTTGCCTAGTTCTCTTCGTTCTAGGCCTGTATAAGAGTGTTCTGGAAAATCTTTCAATAGTGTTGATGCTCGTAAAGTTGATGAAGTTCCTTGAGAGCCTCCCAATAAAACCAACCTGAGTCTTTAGGGATGACTCTCTACAAACATACTTTACTGAACAACGAAGAGAACCATTAGTGTCTCAGAGTACTTATCCGGATAGACCTGCTGCCCAGAATAATCATTCAGAAAATGGAAGAAGACCCATTAGTACTGGTTTCCACGATCACAAAAACCTTTCTCAGAATCGGTTCATTTGAGAGACTTTATGACCAGAGGGAGAAAATGTCCATTCAGAAAGAATAAGTGATGCAACAGCCATAATGGCAGTCTATACTTAGTTTCCTGTATAATTGTTGCAGAAATCCTGTATGATAATCTTCCTGAAAACCTACACAGGCACATGTAACATATGAAATTAAATGAAATTGACCTTTTTGTTTCACTTGACCCCTATTTAAAAATAATTGCATCTTTTATTTGAAAACTTTGAAATGCTTCAGATAATTAAAAAAACTTTTTTTTTTACTTGAAATTCTGCAGAACTGATGAGCATGGACTGACAAAGTTGGCTTAGATGTGGGGTTAGGGATAGTGGTTCAGGCACTGTGAAGGCATAGCAAAGAATGTTTAAATTTGCCAGATGAAAAAGGAAGAACATCCTGCCTCCCAGGATGTTTATAGACGTTGCGGAAGCTCATGGACCATCTAACATTGCATCAGAGAAAAATGACCAGCTGCTCTTATTAAGGAATAATAAATGCGATATCTATCTTTATCTTTATTAACTTGTCTGACCTTTGATGATGTATTCTTTCAGTTTATTTCCCATGGTGCCTGACTGGATTCTCCCTATTTAAGCCACCATTGAAAACACTCAAGCAGAAGACTTTCAGCCTTCTGCCCGGAAGACATCTACTGTAACTTGCAACAGGGAAAAAGCTTTCCTTGTGTTCATGGGTGAAGCAATTTTCTTCCTTGCAGTGAAGGGACAAAAAGTGCAAGGTGGGATAGACCTGCTGCCCAGAATAATCATTCAGAAAATGGAAGAAGACCCATTAGTACTGGTTTCCACGATCACAAAAATCTTTCTCAAAATCGGTTCATTTGACAGACTTTGTGCCACCTGACCAGAGGGAGAAAATGTCCATTCAGAAAGAATAAGTGACATGGCAGCCATACTGGCAGACTTTTCTTCATTTCCCCAATAATTGTTGCAGAAATCCTGTATGATAATCTTCCTGAAACCTACACAGGGACATGTAACATACAGTCATGTGAAAAAGAAAGTACACCCCCTTTGAGTTATATGGTTTTACATATCTGGATATAATAAAAATCTCTGGTCCTTAGCAGATCTCAAAAGTAGGTAAATACAACTTCAGATGAACAACAACACATGACATATTACACCATGTCCTCATTTATTTTACAAAAAGAAAGCCAAAATGTAGATGCCATGTGTGAAAAACTAACTACACCTTATGTTTCAATAGCTTGTACAACCACCTTTAGCAGCAATAACTTGAAGTCATCGTTTTCTCTATGATTTTTTATCAGTCTCTCACATCATTGTGGAGGAATTGTGGCCAACTCTTCTTTACATCCCTGCTTCAGTTCATTGAGGTTTGCAGGCATTCTTTAATTCACAGCTCTCTTGAGGTCCTGCCACAACATTTCAATTGGGTTGAGATCCGTACTTGGGATCCATTGCAACACCTTGATTCTTTTCTTTTTCAGCCATTCTGTTGTTGATTTGCTGGTGTGCTTAGGATCATTGCCTTGTTGCATGATTCAATGTCAGCCAAACTGTAGCTGTTGGACAGATGGCCTCACATGTGACTCTATAATACTTCGGTATACAGAGGAATTCGTGGTCAACTCAATGACTGCAAGATGCCCAGGTCCTGTGGCTGCAAAACAAGCCCAAATCATCACCCCTTCACCACCATGCTTGACGGTTGGTATGAGAAGTTTGTGCTGATATGCTGTGTTTGGTTTTTGCAAAACGTGGCACTGTGTGTTATGGTCAAACATTTCCACTTTGGTCTCGTCTGTCCAAAGGATAGCGTTCCAGAAGTCTTGCAATTTGTTCAGATGCAACTTTGCAAACTGAAACTGTGCTGCCATGTTCTTTTTGGAGAGAAGAGGCTTTCTCCTGGCAACCTTTCCAAACAAACCATACTTGTTCACTCTTTTTGTAATACTACTGGCATGAACTGTAACATTTCATATGCTAACTGAGGCCTGTAGAGTCTGAGATGTGACTCTTGGATTTTTTGCAATTTCTCTGAGCATTGCACGGTCTGACCTTGGGGTGAATTTGCTGGGACGTCCACTCTTGGGAAGAGTGGCAACTGTCTTGAATGTTTTCCACTTGTAAATCATCTCCCTCACTGTAGAATGATGGACTTTAAATGGTTTGGAAATGGCCTTATAACCCTTCGCAGATTGATGGGCAGCAACAATTGCTTCTCTAAGATCACTGCTGATGTCTTTACTCTTTGGCATTGTGTTAACACACACCTCAATGCTCGAGACCAACAAACTCCTAAGTGATGGGGCAGCCATAATGACAGTCTATACTTAGTTTCCTGTATAATTGTTGCAGAATCCTGTATGATAATCTTCCTGAAAACCTACACAGGGACATGTAACGTATAATTAAATGAAATTGACCTTTTTTGTTTCATTTGATCCCTATTTAGAAATAGTTGCATGTTTTATTTGAACACTTTGAAATGCTTTTGATAATTTTTTTTTTACTTGAAATTCTGCAGAATTCATGAGCATGGACTGACAAAGATGGCTTAGACGTGGGGTTAGGAACAGTGCTTCCCGCAGTGTGAAGGCATAGCAAAGAATGTTAACATTTGGCAGATGAAAAAGGAAGAACTTCCTGCCTCCCAGGATGTTTATAGACATTGCACAATGTACAGCACATGGACCATCCAACATTCCAAGAGAGAATAATGAGCAGCTATTATTATTAAGGAAATATAAGTGGCATATCGTTCTTTATTAACTTATCTGACATTTGATTTCTTTCAGGTTATTTCCCATGGTGCCTGATTGGATTCTCCCTATATAAGCCACCATTGAAAACACTCAAGCAGAAGACTTTCAGCCTTTCAGCCTTCTGCTCTGAAGACATCTACCACATCTTGCAACTGGTAAGAAGCTTTCCTTGTGTTCATGGGTGAAATGATCTCCATCCATGCAGTGAAGGGACAAAAGGTGTAAGGTGGGGAAAGATGAGAAGAAAAGTGCAAAGATTGTCCACTGGAATTCCGGAGGGAGGACACTTGAATGTTAGGATATTAGCTCAAAGAAAGAACAGGGCAACTAGTGGCATTTGTGATTTGAAGAAACACAACTCCAGAATCAGAACTGAACTGATTTGGAAAGAAAGGTCACAGCTGAATTGGGCATGCCTAAAGAGGAATCTATAAGGCAGGAATCGGTCATTACTTACAATCATAGATTCTACATTCACCTTCTACTTTGGGAGGTTGATTTTGTCTATTATAGCAGATGAAAATCATCCTAAACCTAATGTGAGATTGCAAATGAATCTAGGGTGAAATAATGCTGACCAGATTGAACTTCCTCCTTTTGAAGTGTGGTTAGGCTCTTCACTCTGGGCATGGCTGGCAGACTTACTATCTTTGGAACATAGGTTTTTATGGCTCTTAACTGCAGGGTCATGACAATTCATCATTTTTCCAGTGATGGTCTGTGACAGTAACAAAGATTTGATTTGACACTTTCTAGTAGAACAAGACTACCAGCAGTATCTGGCACTTGAAGAAACACAACTCCCTATAAGAATTGATCCGATCTGGACAGAAAGCATTCAGTTGTGTTTTGAATACTTGAAGAAGCATCTATGGAGCACAAATCTTCCATTTTTATGGGTCCTGAAGGGAACTGTTACTCATTTCATTTTCTAAATTTCTTAAGAAAACTAAGAAAACTCATTCCTAAATGGTGTACTATAATATTCAACTACATGTTTCCAGCTCTGTATTTGACTTGCAGACCCATCATTTGTGGTCTTAAAGATGTTCAATTTTAGCTTCCACAGAGCAAGTAGAAGAGATTCAAGAAATAGCAACAGTGATACTGAGAGGATAAGAAATGAAGTTCTATGAAGAGAGGGAGGGAGGATGGTTAAGAAGAGAAGCTTCAGAAGGAACCGGATCGAATTCTTCAGTTACATGAGCAGGTTTCAAGGGAGGAGTGTCATTATGACCTCAAAGAGGAAGATGCTAAATAATGGCATTAAGGCATTTGAAAATAACCTTGAATTTAGATGTTCAGAAGTAATCCTACCACTATGCAATTCAATGATGGAAGGAATTCTCTTCAAACATAGTGTGCCCTGTTTGACTGATATGTTGAGAGAGTTTGGAGAGAACAGATGAAGGGGAAAAAAATTACCTGTATAGAAAAGGGAGGAAATTACAATAACCAAAGCATTATGGACAAATACTATATAAGAACATTCAAGTCAGATTTTCTACATTTTAAAACAGGGCAAAGAGAAGGGTGTTCAAATATTTCAGAGACATTTTAATAGAAAAACCATTTCTGAATATTAGTTTTATTTTGGGCCTACATGTCACAGAGGATTTAGTCCTAATTCTGATTCTGCTTTGTCTTCATCCCCATTAGGGAATATCTGCTATCCGGCATTTCTTCCACAACCAATTCTGTCAAATACACCACCCTGCCTAGGTATGTTTATCAAGACTCTGTGGTCATACCCGATTCAGCATGCTCATCCCCTTTTCTTTTTTATCACAATATATGATTGTACTGTACTTTATAACTCACATTATTATTTCCAGTAAGAAATAAACAACATAAAAGGATATCTATTCTGTGGTATGATACAAAGATTCAGACATAGTTCTAAAAGATCACCAAACTCCCTGATAAATTGGAGAAAAAGATGACATGAAATGTTTCTGGAATTCCTCCTGAAAGAAAAGGTGTCCCATCCCACCCTCTCCAAGTCCTGGGAAAGCAGGTTGACCCTCTTCACTGTTTCATATTTTCTTCTTTCCTATCTATTCAGAAGGGCAACACGGGAGAGAGAAGCCATGGCTGTGAAGGGATTCCACCTACACTGGATGCTGTTTGCAGTCGCTTGGATAGTCTTGGAGACAGAAGGTGACAGTTTTGAAGTCTTCAAAAAGAGGAGTGTAGATTATCCAAAGACAGATCCTCCACAAGGTGTCAACTACTGTAAATATATGATGAAGTCCAGACACCTTACCTACTTAATAAGTAATACATTTATCCATGTCTCAGAAAGTGGTTTAAAAGGCATTTGTCCTAAGCAATATACTGGTCGATGGACATCTGGCAATCGTGTTCCATTGACTACATGTTTGAAATTTGATGATAGATATTTTCCTTTCATAAACACTTTAAAGATTATTGTTTATTGTCAGGATGGTTGGCCAACTGAATATAGAACATTTGGTATTTAGATAGGACCAGAAGTTCATTTGATCAAGGCCTTTCTCTTGCTGATGTTCTGCAATAGACAGAGAGGTAGACTGGGAATTCAGCTCTGCCTTAGACCCAACATGATTTTTTTCAGAGGGTCACATTTCCACTCCATTCTTTTCAGTTTATTTCTGTCTTCTTTGTTCCTGACTTTCTTTCTCTTACAATTAATGCAGCATCAACCACCCTACATCTGAAGGGAGATCTGTCAGTCTTAATGGGTAGACATGACCAGGGAATGAGTTCTACATGCAGCGTAAAACTAATTTGTTGAAATTTGCTATAATAAAAGAATCCTTCAAGTCTGATTGTGCTGTACCTCCTAGATTCCTCTTCACTATAGCCTGTGGGATTTGAACTTGTTGTTTATTACTTAGTTTATATGATGTGGTTGATCTTTTATTCCAGGGGTAACAGAAATAACCTCCTAATAATACTGCAATAAATATTTATTCAAGCATCCTATTATATAGGTATTTTGCAGACAGACCTTGGGCCTGATCATGCAGGGGGAAGAGGGGATAGCAAGGGGGGAGGGGCGATCAAAAAATTTGATCTGGCTGGTACAGAATGAACAGTGACATTATCCTTTTTCCTGGGATTGAATAGTTCAGTCATCAGGTTGTTTTCTTTCCTGTGATGAACTTACCATATTTTTTCCAATGTCGAAGATTCTGGAGTCCTCTCTAAAGATGAAGTTGGTAGCTGTGGTTTAAACCCAAACTGAGCATCTCTTCCATGAGGACTTTCCTTCCTCCTGTCTATTTGGCCCTTGCTTTCAGGGCAAATTTGGGATCCTCAGAAAATGCCCTCCAGATGTAAACTCTCCATAATGCTGCTTCATTCCTTCCCTCAGAAACTGACCCCGCTACACGAATAGGAAAATACTTTACTTTCAAAAAATGAAATCAGGACATCTTTCCTCTCATTTGTCGTAGACCTCATGGGAAGGCTTGGCACATAGCCATCCCATGATACTGTCCTTTTAGAATTAACAATGCTAGGAACTGAGGCCTTCTTGTAATTCTAAAGTCTGATCAGATGCTGCCAGAAAGATGTCTGTGTGGAAAACCATACAACCCCGATTCAGTCAGCCTTCATGAGTAGGAGCCCTGTAATTCCCATCTCATTAGATCTTTGGATGTGTTCTCCAAAGAAACCACCGGACAACTTTTTGTGAAGTTGGGGACATTTGGCAGAGATGACAATGCTTCTACACTAAGAGCAACTTTTGGGTTTCTATCAGTCATAGTACAGAAGAGCAATACATTAATTTGAAGGCTGTGATTGAGAACTAGGATAGTAAACTAATAAAATGTTCTCTGAATTCTTAAATCAGCTTTTGGTTCTGTTAATCACATACAACAAGGATATTTATTGGCCAACTTTTGATTTAATTTTCATATTTCATAATTAATTACTTAGTGACTTTCTTTCTCCCTCCTTAAATGGCCACAAAATCTTTCTATTCATGTTGCTCATAAGGCACCCTCATGTCCTCAGACTTAGAAGAATGCTGTAAAGATTGGCCCATTCAGGTGAAAGGAATCAGTGACAACCACAGGCCTTTCTGTTGTGGCACCTACTCTGTTGAATGATCAACCCCTAAAATTTGACTGGCCCCTCCCCTGTTAGCCTCCAGGTAGCCTTTGAAGTCCCATCTGTTCCCTCAAGTGTTGGGACATGGAGCTTCGATGACCTCATCCTGCAGCTGTCACATAAATTGGGATGTCCCACCTGTATGTTTTGTTAGCTTTGCTGATTATTGATAGTTTCTGTCATTGGAGGCACTGTAATTTTCCTTTTACTGCTGCACACTGCCTGAAGTCACATTTTGTGAGTTGGGTGGCCATATAAATCCATAAATAAATAAAGTCTTTGGAAAGAAAGCCAATAATTATAGAGGAATATTAACATTCAAGAAATACAGTAAATATTTCAAATATCTGGATGTTTTGTTGGAGAAATCTTTATCATCCTGGAACGTATATTCCAATGTAGTTTTAGGGAGAAAGCTGTTTTCAGAATTGTGCCATCACATGAAAGGGTCAACAGCCAGGCCGTCACAGTACCTGAAGTTTGGAGTATTGTATATTGTAATTTTAATTGATTTTAACTGTCTTGTAAACCTCCCAGAATCGTTTGAATGAGATGGGTGGTGACAAATTTGACATATAAATAAAGAAAATAAAAATAATGCACTACGAGTAGGGAGCCACCACCAATTTGTTTTCCATCACCTGAATAACTCTGGGCCTGCCCCTTTATTAGATTAGCAAACCTCCATTAAAGTTGCCTTTCACTGGTGGCAAATTGCTCTTTAGCATGCAATCCCTGCTAGGGATCTAGCTCTGCTGATTAGTGGCCAGGTTCATGCAATACGTCAGCCTTGGCCATGATGGGTTTGGATCGTTTGTGCGATTGGGGTCATCAGATTACCTTGCAACTTGTTTGGCATAGGATGGTATGTAGACCTCTCGCTGTCCTCTACAAGCCACAAAGAAGTCTCCTGCACCCTGACTTCATGACACAAATAACACGACTTTCATCAATTGCAGCAGACATAAATTGCAATGCTGTTTGTATGATGACATCTCTTCTTTCCTTGCCCACCAACAGATGCCTATGAATGTACAGGAACTGTGTTTAACTTAGCTGTTGTTCATGATATACACTATAATATTATTACCGTTTAGTTAATAATTCTGGGGTCTGTAGATTTTTTCCTGTAGGAAAAGTGATCTTCCACTTGGTGGTATTAGTAAGTAAGGAGATAAAAGAAATCACCAAAAATCTTCAAGGCTCTCTGAAATACCCACAGTGTGGGGGGCATCTGGATTTTGGGGGGACCACAATCCAGGGGGTGGGCACTGCAGCAGAGAAGGCATTCTTCTGGGGTCCCAAAAGATGACGTGGTTTAATTGAAGCAACCCGGAGCACACCAATGCTGCCAGATCAAACTGGCCAGGCAAAACCTATGGAAGATCAGCAGTCCCTCCATTAACCAAGCCCCGTGCCATGTATACTTTTAGAGAGAACAACCAGCACCTTGAATGGCACCCAGAAACAAACCGGCAAGCAGTGCAACCTGGAGACCAGAGATGTTACATGGGCATACTGTGGAATGCCCATGACTCCATTCTGGACCATTCAAAGTTTCCAGATATTCTTCAAGGGCAGCCCCATGTAGAGCACATTGCAGTAGTCAAGCATGAGGTGACCAGGGCATGAAGGCAGCCATGATCTAGGAAATGGTGCAAGCTGTGAGAATGCCTTCCTGGCTATAGCTCCCAGCTGCTCATGAAGCAGGAAGTGTGAGTCCAGGAGGAGCTCTAAATTGTGCACCACTCTTGAATGGGGAAGTGCTACCTCCCCATCTTCTCAACACCCTTCCCCAGAAAGGGAGGGATTGAGAGTGGATTATAATTATTGAGAACACTGAGTCGAAGGCAGGAGATACCACCCCTTTCCATCCAGTAGGTTGATCCCATAGAACAGAGCCAATCACAAGTCACCTCGCTAGCTGATTTATCACCCAGGAGGGGCCAAGCCCAAATACAGTAAACAGGTGGCCGAGCTGATAGCCCAGAGAATCTTGTCTACTTCCTCAGGAGGCACCAGCTCAAATTCATCTAGATCATGTCACCAAACCATGTCTCAGGCACTTCAGCCTGCCCAGTTAGAATCCACGTCAGAGTGGATCAGAGTGACTTTATCTGTCAGATAGCCTGAATCATCCTCACAGAAGCCCAGCAGAGGTTCCGATTGGCCCTCTTACCCAATAGTGACAGGGTCACCCTGAACAGGGCTGCTGGATGATGATCAATGGATACAAGGAGGGTGGAGAAATATTGACATTTCACCACTCTTATCACCATGAGGTAATCCATAATTGGGCTGTTACCCATGTCATCAGACTCTTCGGGTTTTCCTTCCATGACATTCTAGGAGTTCCTTCTAGGCCTTCAATTCCCAGAGCTCCTCAATGAACAAAGAAAAACCCCAGGATTGGCACACAAGGCAAGACTACATAGGGGCGATGTGGTCCAAGGCCCAAGCCACCCACCCATTCCAGGTTTAGCTAAGGCCTCAGCTGAGCCATTCATCAAATCCTTGAGGAAATCCCCAAGTTCTCTTTGAAACTCCACTGGGTCCATTAATTCTATGGGGCAGGCCAATCAAATGGGCCCTCTCTCCCTGCAGGGAGGGGCAACATCAGTGAACCAGAAGACAATCAGTGAGTGATCTGTCCATGGCAATGGACTGATGTCAGTGTCCTCCACTGTCGGATTTACGTATCATCTGGCCCACGACAAAAACCAGATCTAGTGTGTGGTACTCCCAGGGATTTGCAACAGATCAAGGGGCCAGTAAGTCGCATAATGATTCCCCCCTCCCCTCCCCCTCATTATCTGCAGATGATGTTGATGATGATGATGATGAAGATGATGATGATGATGATGATATTTTTTTATCAGCAGGAACTGAAAGTGATGGCTTGGACATGGGGTCAGGGACAGGACTTTACATCCTGCATGCAGATGTGATTGATTGCTCTCGCCTAATAGAATGATCAGTTGCATGACAATCCCTCCAGCATATCCTGTATCATTTTATTTAACCTCTCATGATGTCTGAGTGGTTTCTCCTGTATAAGGCACCGTCAGAGACACTGAGGCAGAGGACTTTCACCTGCAGTCTTAGCACAGATATCTCTTACATCGGGGAAGAGGCTTTCTGTTGTGCATAAGCATAAAGTATTTTTGGGGGGAGGGGTGCCCATGTACGCCTTGTGTTGGTTTAAACCAATCATATTGTTACACCATACATTTATACTGATTAAAAGTATCATGTAATTTGCGTAAGCCTACATCAAGGATTTGCATCCCTGCCTACTTTAGGGTCGTCTCTTGCTTCGGCTACCAATCAATAAATTAATTTCTGTTTCAATGAAATTGTGTGCTGGGCTCTGGTCCAAATAAATTCCTAAGAAACACGTATCCTATATCCGGTTCTGTATTCCAAGTCTTCCCCAGCATGGTGTCTTCTATACTGAATGGTGTATACCTGCCATCCTTAGTGCTACTGTCCAGGTCTGCATATTTTCACTCTGACACCTAATAAGGAACAGCTTGAGAATGTTGATATATGATTTTGCTGTGTTTTTCTTTTTGTCTGGTTTTCTAGGAAAATCACGCAACCTTTCATTGTAGATTAATGCTGCAATTTCAAGGCAGATTGCATCTTGGGCCGGGAGGGGCAACTGACTTTGTCCAGAAGAGACTGGTGAGACTTTAGAGTCAACCTTGGGGGCTTTCACACATAATAATATCTCAGGGTGATCCCAGGGGAGGGCTGTACCAACTTCTCAAAGCAGACAGGTCTCCTACCCATTGCATGGAAGTAACATGATAAAGAAATGAAATCCAACTGCATTGGATGTGTATTGATAGGCTTCTCATCTGAACACAAATTATTCTCTAGAATTCTTGAACTGTTATTCTCTCCTTTAATCTCTAATAAATGTTTCTAAATCAAAGTTCTGACTTGTTCCTTGGATGAAACATTTCTACTCAGCACCCTTCAGAGAAATCTGACATATCACTGCATCTGAAAGAAGCAAACAAAAACTGCCAGATATCTTTGAGGAATTGGCAGGAATCCGAAAAATTCGGCTGGGCATGGCAATGAATCAGAATTGTGTAAGAAAATGGAGAGAACAAGACATTTTGTAGATGACCTAAAATGTTCTAGAATTCTTCTAAGGTCTTTTATTACCAGATATCCTCTCCCTTTACTTCTTCTTCAAGGCATGCATTTGAAGTTCAGGGCCAGGGATGTTTATCACCTCTGCAAAAGTGGGCTAAGGGACATAGTTTCTGTCATTGGGGACATTGTAATTTTCTTTTTATTGCTGCACACTTCCTGAAGCCACATTTTGTGAGCTGGGTGGCCATATAAATGCATAACTAAATAAAGTCATTGGCTAGAAACACAATAATGATAGAGGGATGTTAACATTCAGCACATACAGTAAATATTTCAAATATATGGAAGTTTTGTTGGAGAAATGTTTATCATCCTGGAAGGTATATTCCAATGGATATGGATATGGATATCATACATGACTTGTGCACATTCTCATCAAGACAGCCTAGTAAGAACAAGCAATCAGGTCTTCTTTTTGGTGTTATACTCAGCTTAGTGGGGCTTTATGTAACCACTTTTGGAACACTAGTTCCAGCAAGACCAGGAGTGGTTCTGTCTTACAGGGCTTGGTCAGACATAATATGACTCATCCCACCCCATCCCTTTCTTAACTCCCTATTTGCTATCTAGTTTTATAATGCACCTTTCTTTCTACCTGATCTGATAAAAGATTGGCATTTAATAACTGGATCTCAATCTCTTCTTACTGAAGTTCAGTAAGCAAAGTTGGGGAGTGTTGTGTCTGATATTCCAGGGAATCCTGGAAGGAAGATACAGCAAAAATGTCTTCAGGGGTTGAAAGAAAGCAGACTACATTGAGAGACAGAAGGTCTAGTGTTACAAAAATGCAATTTATTTAGGAGCATGTAGAAATCTTGTGTCCAGTAGTAATGTATGGCTGTGAGAGCTGGACCATAAAAAAGGCCGAGCGCCGAAGAATTGATGCCTTTGAACTGTGGTGCTGGAGAAGACTCTTGAGAGTCCCCTGGACTGCTAGGAGGTCAAACCAGTCAATCTTAAAGGAAATCAACCCTGATTGCTCATTGGAAGGATCAATAATGAAGCTCAAGCTCAGATATTTTGGTCACCTAATGCGAAGAGAGATCTCTTTGGAGAAGACCCTGATGCTGGGAAAGATTGAAGGCAAAAGGAGAAGAGGACGGCAGAGGATGAGATGGTTAGATAGCATCACTGAAGCAATGAGCATGAAACTGAGCAAACTCAGGGAAGCAGTGAAGGACAGGAAGGCCTGGCGCAATATGGTTCATGGGGTCACGAAGAGTCGGACACGACTTAACGACTAAACAACAACAAGAAATCTTGTGAAGCTCAGTGTGACTTTTTTCTCGGTGAGGAGGCTCTTTAGATGGCTTGTAAAGGTCTGAAAGACCATGATCATATTGTTTTCCTCCAAGTATTGCCTTTGAAATTCCTTCCTTAGTGTTTGTTACCATATTTTTACCATTGTCAGAGGACTACATCTCCTCTGTGTCTCAAGAGGTAAATCTCTTCTCATTCCTTAAAATGAAGTAGCTTTTGCTTCAGAATGACTAGAAATAATTCTTTCATTATATTGGACTGGACTTTTTTAAGATGAAAGAGCAATATGACACCCTGCAATCAGCATGTATCCTGGCTGAGGGATAATGACATTTACATAACGACATTTAATGGTTTTAAATTTTAAGATTCTCTTGGTTCAATTTTGACTTTTTAATAGCTGTCTTCCATCTAGGGTACGAGGATGAAAACTGAAAAAAATAACATCAGAAGGATGCTTTAGTTCAACAAAGTTTCCAACACCCCCTTGAACAAGTTCAAGAAGCCACGTGCTGCTTTCTAAAGGCCAGCAAAGCAGCCTCCTTGCTTCTCTGCACCTGCCCTGTTGCCCCCTCTGGCAAAGGTCTCTGCACATGCTCAGTGGGCATCCTCTTCTCATGCTTCCAGATGGCTAAAACACGTGCTGCAGGAAGATGCAGTCCCATGAAAGCAAGCAAATTTGTTCAGGCTTGATAAATAATAAATGGATGCTCCTCCATTTGGATAAGAGCTTGACACCCTGTCACAGCGTTCACTTGCCAGGTTTGGACTCAACTAAACTAAACTCAGCACGACTATGAGAGCCAAACTCCTTCCAAAAGTTTTGCTGAAGATTACAATAAAATAGGGATGGACAAATGATACAATATTCTTCCTCCTTAGAGAAATTGCTAGGATTTAGAAGTCGTATAGAGTACCTGACTCCCAAGATCTGATTTTGATCATAAGGATTCTGTGGTTTCAAGATGTGCAGCTACCTAACTTTGAAGGTTACTGGTGTGCTATTTTTCATACTCCCCTCTTTCTATTCTGGCATGTCTAAAATTTTGGGTGTCCCAAGCTCCCTCAATTTGGCGTGTTTCTTTTTTCTTTTTTTATCTTAATAAACTTTGCTAACCAGAGCTCTGAGGGACTTCTCCCTTGGATTAGTGGTTTCTTTTGCAGATGCTGCTGGAGAACTCGGATGCATCATTGGGTCTGAAATAACCAGGAAGCCAGATACACCAAATAAATGGGCAGGCATCACAAGACTAATGGCAAGAATCAGGCATGTACAGAAAATGGAAAGAACCAGGTGTACTTTCAGAGAACTCCAAATGTTCCAGGCCTACCCAATTACTGTTTATTTATGAAACCCTCTATTTCCTCTGATCCCTTTTGTTAGCAATGTGAAGTTCAGGGCCAGTATATGCACTGAGTTACTGACATGCACTCTATGCAATGCTGCATTTTAAGACCGTCCGGAAGTTGGAGGGGAAAAGAATACCTCTGAACTGATATGTATAACTCCTATTTCTTAACTCCCTGAAGAAGTCCAGTATGGCAAATATCCTGAATGTCTCCACAGGTCAACCCAGCTACTAACTTGGATTGTCTTAAGCCTTGAAGCAATCATGGTATTTCTGGGAGACTGGCCTGAATCCCCACTTCAACCTGAAACTTTGAGTCAGATCTCCAAGGCAACTCTGAGCTTTAAACCTAGGACTTTCAAAACCCTTTAAAGAGACTCAGAGAGAATTCAGAGTATTAGTGAGTTTTCTGATGTTTTCTGCTTTTGCAGAATCTCAAAAATAGTGTTGTTCTTCCTGCAGTGAGGGTATCTGGTGAGGATGGCCTTTATTTTTACTGAGAGGCATAGTTGGCCAATGATCGCCTATGCAAAATCTACCTAAGAGAACTCTTGGGGAAGTATTCAAAGATGTCTATATATAAACATGATGACTAAATGATGAAGGTGTGTGTCTTGTTAGTCATAATCATTAGTGTGCTGCAGCACCTCATACCAACTTGCAAGAGCCAACTGTTAAATTTTCTGCAATTTTGTGAACCAGTTGAGAGCAGACACCTAATGGACTGATCACTTGTTTGGCAGCTCATGATGTGGTAGTGACAATGGAGCCAATAGAGCCAGTTTTTATAGATTTATCTGCACACCACTGGTCATAATGTGACCTGTCGTATAGTCCCTGTTTGTCTGAAGTTCTTCACCTCTTTAAATTCAACCTTTCCTTTTTACTTTTTTGTTTAACCCTTACACTTTTTTTTTTTTCAAACTTGGCATCTTTAAAATATGTGGACTTCGACTCCCATGCTGGCTGGGGAATTCTGGGAGTTGAAGTCCACACATCTTAAAGTTGCCAAGTTTGAAAAACATTGGGTTACTCTAGTAGCTGGGGGTGTTGATCTCTGTCCAGTCTGTTCCTGTACAATCATGTCTCCAGCAGATCCTCCCAAAGTTGGAGGCCTCCCTGGCTCCTCTTTGCTAGACTTAGTTGATCCTTTTGCAGTGGAAGCTGCTTCTTTTTTCTACTCATTCCACTTAGGGAAATATGAAATAGTCACCAGTCATGCCTTTGCTCCACATTGAAGTGCAGATTTTGATCACTTTGCTTTTCATGCACTCTAGAAGAGTGTGTTTTGGGTCTGACTGTAATCGTGATTTCTGTCAAATAAATCTTCTCATTTTGTAAGCATATAACTACATCTTCCCTTTTCTTATTCATAACTCTTACCTCAGTATATCAAATCCCCAACACAAGAGTAGGGAGACAGAGAAAGCAGGCCACCTATCGGAGCTTCAGCCTCCGATTCTTATTCTGTGCAGTCAGATTTCTGGTCAATCTTGTAGTACCTCTTCCCTCATTCCCTTCTGCAATGCTTCCCCTCCTCAACCATGTAAAGAAAAGAATTCTCTTATGGGGTTTGTTGATGGTTATCTCTCTGGCCCTGGTGTAAACATCACAGTGCTGCTGAGATTTCATCTGATCTAAGAAATTAACAGCCTGCCTCCCCTCTCTCAGTCTTTCTGGAGAATCCAGCTTCTGGGGACACTAAGTTACTCAATTCTCATAGCTCTGAGCTTAAACAATGCTTCAGCCCCTTTTGCCTAGGCAACAAAGCCTGCATCTCTCTCTCACGATCATCTTCCTTACTCTCTACAGTATGTCTGCCCGTGCATGAATTTGTCCCTTTCAATCTGCTACACTGCTGAGCACCACTCGGGCAGCTTGCCTAGTTCTCTTCGTTCTAGGCCTGTATAAGAGTGTTCTGGAAAATCTTTCAATAGTGTTGATGCTCGTAAAGTTGATGAAGTTCCTTGAGAGCCTCCCAATAAAACCAACCTGAGTCTTTAGGGATGACTCTCTACAAACATACTTTACTGAACAACGAAGAGAACCGTTAGTGTCTCAGAGTACTTATCCGGATAGACCTGCTGCCCAGAATAATCATTCAGAAAATGGAAGAAGACCCATTAGTACTGGTTTCCACGATCACAAAAACCTTTCTCAGAATCGGTTCATTTGAGAGACTTTATGACCAGAGGGAGAAAATGTCCATTCAGAAAGAATAAGTGATGCAACAGCCATAATGGCAGTCTATACTTAGTTTCCTGTATAATTGTTGCAGAAATCCTGTATGATAATCTTCCTGAAAACCTACACAGGCACATGTAACATATGAAATTAAATGAAATTGACCTTTTTTGTTTCACTTGACCCCTATTTAAAAATAATTGCATCTTTTATTTGAAAACTTTGAAATGCTTCAGATAATTAAAAAAACTTTTTTTTTTACTTGAAATTCTGCAGAACTGATGAGCATGGACTGACAAAGTTGGCTTAGATGTGGGGTTAGGGATAGTGGTTCAGGCACTGTGAAGGCATAGCAAAGAATGTTTAAATTTGCCAGATGAAAAAGGAAGAACATCCTGCCTCCCAGGATGTTTATAGACGTTGCGGAAGCTCATGGACCATCTAACATTCCATCAGAGAAAAATGACCAGCTGCTCTTATTAAGGAATAATAAATGCGATATCTATCTTTATCTTTATTAACTTGTCTGACCTTTGATGATGTATTCTTTCAGTTTATTTCCCATGGTGCCTGACTGGATTCTCCCTATTTAAGCCACCATTGAAAACACTCAAGCAGAAGACTTTCAGCCTTCTCCCCGGAAGACATCTACTGTAACTTGCAACAGGTAAAAAGCTTTCCTTGTGTTCATGGGTGAAGCAATTTTCTTCCTTGCAGTGAAGGGACAAAAGGTGCAAGGTGGTGAAAGGTGAGAAGAAAAGTGCAAAGATTGTCCACTGGAATTGCGGAGGGAGGACACTTGAATGTTAGGATATTAGCTCAAAGAAAGAATAGGGCAACTAGTGGCATTTGTGATTTGGAGATCACACAACTCCAGAATCAGAACTGAACTGATTTGGAAAGAAAGGACACAGCTGAACTGGGCATACCTAAAGAGGAAACTATAAGGCAGGAATCGGTCATTATTTACAATCATAGATTCTACATTCACCTTCTACTTTGGGAGGTTGATTATGTCTATTATAGCAGATGAAAATCATCCTAAACCTAACGTGAGATTGCAAATGAATCTAGGGTGAAATAATGCTGACCAGATTGAACTTCCTCCTTTTGAAGTGTGGTTAGGCTCTTCATTCTGGGCATGGCCTGCAGATTTACTACCTTTGGAACATACGTTTTTATGGCTCTTATCTGCAGAGTCATGACCATTTGTCTTTTTCCCAGTCACGGTCTGTGACCGTAACAAGCATTTCATATGACACTTAGAAGTACAACAAGGCTACTAGCAGTGCCTGCCACTTGGAGAAACACCACCCCGCATAAGAATTGATCCCATTGGGACAGAAAGCATTCAGTTGTGTTTTGAATACCTGAAGAGGCATCTATGCAGCACAAATCTTCCGTTATTACAAGTCATGAAGGGAATTGTTACTCATTTCATTTTCTAAATTTCTTAAGGAAACTAAGGAAACTCATTCCCAAATGGTGTACTATCATATTCAACTACACGTTTCCCGCTCTGTGTTTGACTTGCGGACCCATCAATTGTGGTCCTTAAGATGTTCAATTTTAGCTTCCACATAAGGACTCAGAGCAAGTAGAAGAGATTCAAGAAATAGGAACATTGATATTGAGGGAATAATAAATGAAGTTCTATGAAGAGAAAAAGAGAGATTGGTTAAGAAGAGAAGCTTCAGACGCAACCGGATTGAATTATTCAGCTACATGAGCAGGTTTCAAGGGAGGAGGGTCTTTATGATCCCAAAGAGGAAGATGTTAAATAATGGCATTAAGGCATGTGAAAATAACCTTGAATTCAGATGTTCAGAAATGATCCTACCACTATGGACTTCAATGATGGAAGGAATTCTGTGGAGTCCTTGCAGTTCTCTGAGCTTGGTTCTTTTCTTGCAGATATTTCATTACCCGTTTTAGAGGGTTGGGACCTGTAGACATTTTAGATATTGGGATATGTAGATTTTTTAGATATTTAGACATTTATTTTTACCTGCTTGTATATCCTGAAGTAGAAGCAGGCCCAGCAATATGCCAATATTGCTTTTCCTGTATGTATGGTTGACCTCACAGTAATTGGCCTTGCTTTAGATTATCAAAAGGTTGCATTCTTGAGGATGTGACCCTCAACACTTTTCAATATCTCAAGGATGTGCTAATTGTTGTCCATTCATGTAAGCAGATAAACTGTTGTGACCTGACAGTCTTTTCCTGTTCAGATGACCCCTCACAAAGAAAGATAAACGGTCCTGACCTTGTTTCTTAGGGATGCAAATCGGGGCAGCGCCTCGTGGACAATCAGAGTGATAAAGGATAGTTTACATATGGCTGTTAACACTCAAGGTGATAGAAATTAGTTTACATACAGAAAGGTATGTATGGTACTTAATCAGTACCAGAGAAAGGGGTCCTGGGTAAGGGGAGGAGTATGGATCAAGGTAACTGGCTTTGATTGGATCAGAAAGGTCATGACATCTTAACATGGGTCTGAATGTAACAGAAGGTATATAATGTGCTGTATGGAGGGGGTCCAGCACGGCCGCCCACCTAACTGCCTGCTGTCATTGCTTCTGCTCTTGGGTGAAGAATAAAACCTCCTAACTTCATGCAACTCGTCAGTGTCTTTACTCCCAGCTTAGAAATGGACCTGGTAAGATAAATTTTCAATCCAACACCTGGCTAGGTGATGGGATGGAGTTTGCTCTCTGTTTATATACTGTGGCAAGCCCTGCCATTGTTGGTGTGTGTGTGGGTTTTGTTTTGTTCCTCCGGGAGTTCCTTGATTTGGGTATTGTTCACTGCTTGATTGCGTGCCTGGTGGTAACCTCTGCTTATCTGGGTGATAATTTCTGGTGAGGAGATATTCTGGTTTTTGTTTTCTTTTCTGTTGTCTCTTTTGAATAGTGTGTAGATGCCGTTTATCTCTATGTGTCTGTTGACTGCGGCCTTGTCTGAATACCAAGCTTCCAAGAATTGCCTTGCATTTTTGGATTTAGCTTGGTCTAAAATGCTGACAGCTTCCCAATTAAAACTATGGTTCAGTCTGTCCATGTGTTGTGAGATTAAGGAGTTTTCATTGTGTCTTCTGACTGCTAGTTGGTATTCATGGATGCGCTCTGCCAACCTTCTGCCTGTCTGTCCTACAAAGCGTTTGTTACAGTCCTTACCTTGTATGTTGTAGATGGCTCCTGTTTTTTCTTCATGTGCTCCTGGGTCTTTTGGTTTACTTAAGATATTTTGAAGGGCTTTAGTTGGTTTGTGTGCTACAGAGATGCCATGTGGTTGTAATAGTCTTCCAACAAGATGGATATCCATGCAACTTTATCAAAAAGTGCCTGACCACTCAACCTATTACAACACAACCTACACAAGCTATGAAAAGGTTCACATTGCCATACATCAGAAACATCTCAGAAACCACCAACATACTATTGCAACCACATGGCATCTCTGTAGCACACAAACCAACAAAATCACTCCAAAATATCTTAAATAAACCAAAAGACCCAGGAGCACAAGAAGAAGAAAAAGGAGTCAGCTACAAGGCATGCCACAGTATATAAATAGAGAGAAAAGCCCATCCCATTTTAGCACTGAAGATGTTACCTAGCAGGGTAATGAAATGTTTGCAAGAAAAGAACCAAGCTCAGAGAACCCCAAGGACTCCACAGTTCAACCCTGAGCTACACATATTCACCTTTATTGGAAGGAATTCTCGTCGAGGAGAATTCCTGTTTAACTGATGGCTTGAAGCAGTTTGGAGAGAACAGATGAAGGGGAAAAAAAGACATGTTCAGAAAAGGGAGGAAATTACGATAACCAAAGCATTATAGAAAAATGTATGAGCATTCAAGCTGGATTGTCTACATTTTAAAACAGGGCAAAGAGAAAGGTGTTCAGATATTTCAGAGGCATTATAATTGGACAATTGTTTTTGAATATAGGTTTTATTTTGGGCCTACATGTCACAGCAGGTCTAGTCCTAATTCTAATTCTGCTTTGTCTTCATCCCCATTAGGGAATATCTGCTATCCAGCATTCCTTCCACAACCAATTCTGTCAAATCTACTGCTCTTCCTAGGTATGTTTATCAAGATTCTGTGGTCATACCCGATTAAGCATACTCATGCCTTTCCTTTTTTATCACAATATATGAATGTACTGTAATTCATAATTTACATTATTATTTCCAGTAAAAATAAAACAACATAAAAGGATATTTGTTCTGTGGTATGATGCAAAAATTCAGAGATAGTTCTAAAAGGTCACCAAACTCCCTGATAAATTAGAGGAAAAAATGACATGAAATGTTTCCGGAATTCATCCTGAAAGAAAAGGTGTCCCATCCCACCCTCTCCAACTCCTGGGAAAGCAAGTTGATCCTCTTCACTGTTTCATAGTTTCTTCTTTCTTATTTGTTCCAAGGGGCAACAAGGGAGAGAGAAGCCATGGCTGTGAAGGGATTCCACCGACTCTGGATGCTGTTTGCAGTCGCTTGGATGGTCTTGGAGACAGAAGGTGACAGTTTTGAAGTCTTCAAAAAGAGGAATGTAGATTATCCAAAGACAGTTCCTCCACAAGGTGTCAACTACTGTAACTATATGATGAAGTCCAGAGGCATCACCCACTTAAGAATTAATACATTTATCCATGTCTCAGAAAGTGGTTTAAAAGGCATTTGTCCTAAGCAATATACTGGTCAATGGAAATCTCTCAATCCTGTTCCATTGACTTCATGTTACAGATTTAATGGTAGATATTTTGTTGATAGTGACACTAGAAAGATTACCGTTTATTGTCGGGATGGATTGCCAATTGAATTCAGAATTATTAATCCTTAGCTAAAATCAGAAGTTCGTTTGATCAAGGCCTTTCTCTTGTTGATGTTCTGCAACAGAGAGAGAGGTAGACTGGGAATTTAGCTTTGCCTTAGACCCAACGCGATTTTTTTCGGAGGGTCACATTTCCACTCCATTCTTTTCAGTTTCTTTCTGTCTTCTTTCTTCCTGGCTGTCTTTCTCTTATGATTAATGCAGTATCAATCACCCTACATCTGAAGGAAATCTGTCAGTCTTAATGGGTAGACCCGACCAGGAAATGAATTCTACATGCAGGCCAAAACTAATTTGTTGAAATTAGCTATAATAAAAGAATCTTGCAAGTCTCATTGTGCTGTACCTCCTTGATTCCGCTTCACTATAGCCGGTGGGATTTGAAGTTCTTGTTATCTACTTTATGTGATGTGGCTGATCTTTTATTCCAGGGGTAATGGAAATAGCCTCCTGACTACGATACAATAAATCTTTCTTTCAGCATCCTAATATATTTTTCTTAGTCTTTTTACAGACAAACCTTGGGCCTGATCATGCAGGGGGAAGAGGGGGATAGCAAGGGAGGAAGGGAGACCAAGAAATTTGGTCTGGCTGGTACAAAATGAGCAGTTACATTAACCTTCTTCCTGAGACTGAATAGTTCTATTGGCAGTTTGTTTTCCTTCCTGTGATGAACTTACCACCCTCAAAGATTCTGGGCTCCTCTCTAAAGATGAAGTTGGTAGCTGTGGTTTAAACTTAAACTGAGCATTTCTTCCATGAGGACTTTCCTTCCTCCTGCCTATTTGGCCGTTGCGTTCACAGGAAGTTTGGGATCCTCAGAAAATGCCCTCCAGATGTAAACTCTCCATAATGCTGCTTCATTCCTTCCCTCAGAAATTGACCCCACTACACAAATAGAAAAATACTTTACTTTCAAAAAAAAAAAATCATTGCATCTTTCCTCTCATTTGTCTCAGACCTCATGGGAAGGCTTGGCACATAGCCGTCCCATGATACTGTCCTTTTAGAATTAACAATGCTAAGAACTGAGGCCTTCTTGTAATTCTAAAGTCTGATTAGATGCTGCTAGAAAGATGTCGGTGTGGAAAACCATACAATCCTGATTCAATCAGCCTTCATGAGTAGGAGCCCTGTAATTCCATCTCATTAGATCTTTGGGTGTGTTCTCCAAAGAAACCACTGGACACGTTTTTGTGAAGTTGGGGAGATTTGGCAGAGATGACTATGCTTCTACACTAAGAGCAACTTTTGGGTTTCTATCAGTCATAGTACAGAAGAGCAATATATTAATTTGAAGGCTGTGATTGAGAACTAGGATAGTAAACTAATAAAATGTTCTCTGAATTCTTAAATCAGCTTTTGGTTCTGTTAATCACATACAACAAGGATATTTATTGGCCAACTTTTGATTTAATTTTCATATTTCATAATTAATTACTTAGTGACTTTCTTTCTCCCTCCTTAAATGGCCACAAAATCTTTCTATTCATGTTGCTCATAAGGCACCCTCATGTCCTCAGACTTAGAAGAATGCTGTAAAGATTGGCCCATTCAGGTGAAAGGCATCAGTGACAACCACAGGCCTTTCTGTTGCGGCACCTGCTCTGTGGAATGATCAACCCTAAAATTTGACTGGACCCTCCCCTGTAAGCCTCCAGGTAGCCTTTGAAGTCCCACCTGTTGCCTCAAGTGTTGGGACGTGGAGCTTCGATGAGCTCATCCTGCAGGTGTAGCATAAACTGAGATGTCCCAATTGTGTTTTGTTAGCTTTGCTGATTATTGATAATTTCCATGTTTGGGAACACTGTATTTTTCTTTTTACTGCTGCACCCTGCCTGAAGTCACATTTTGTGAGTTGGGTGGCTGTATAAATCCATAAATAAATAAAGTCTTCTGAAAGAAACCTCAGGGTGATATAGGAGTACCTCTGAACTTCACCAACATTGGGGTGAAGAGAGAAGCTGAACCCAAGGCAGAATATAAGCCCTCCAGAGCAGTCCAGTTTTTTATGCCCGTAATGCCAGCCTGTGTGCAGTGATAACAATCTTACCCAGTTCTGGGGCTGGCTGGCACCTTGATCATGCTCCCTGAGTGACTACCAATTTTATATCTATTCTTGGATCTATTTATTTTCTATTCATTAAGAGTATTGCATATTGTAATTTTAATTGATTTTAATTGTCTTGTAAACCTCCCAGAATCGTTTGAATGAGATGGGTGGTGACAAATTTGACATATAAATAAAGAAAATAAAAATAATGCACTACGAGTAGGGAGCCACCACCAATTTGCTTTCCATCACCTGAATAACTCTGGGCCTGCCCCTTTATTAGATTAGCAAACCTCCATTAAAGTTGCCTTTCACTGGTGGCAAACTGCTCTTTAGCATGCAATCCCTGCTAGGGATCTAGCTCTGCTGATTAGTGGCCAGGTTCATGCAATACGTCAGCCTTGGCCATGATGGGTTTGGATCGTTTGTGCGATTGGGGTCATCAGATTACCTTGCAACTTGTTTGGCATAGGATGGTATGTAGACCTCTCGCTGTCCTCTACAAGCCACAAAGAAGTCTCCTGCACCCTGACTTCATGACACAAATAACACGACTTTCATCAACTGCATCACATGTAAATTGCAATGCTGTTTGTATGATGACATCTCTTCTTTCCTTGCCCACCAACAGATGCCTATGAATGTACAGGAACTGTGTTTAACTTAGCTGTTGTTCATGATATACACTATAATATTATTACCGTTTAGTTAATAATTCTGGGGTCTGTAGATTTTTTCCCGTAGGAAAAGTGATCTTCCACTTGGTGGTATTAGTAAGTAAGGAGATAAAAGAAATCACCAAAAATCTTCAAGGCTCTCTGAAATACCCACAGTGTGGGGGGCATCTGGATTTTGGGGGGACCACAATCCAGGGGGTGGGCACTGCAGCAGAGAAGGCATTCTTCTGGGGTCCCAAAAGATGACGTGGTTTAATTGAAGCAACCCGGAGCGCACCAATGCTGCCAGATCAAACTGGCCAGGCAAAACCTATGGAAGATCAGCAGTCCCTCCATTAACCAAGCCCCGTGCCATGTATACTTTTAGAGAGAACAACCAGCACCTTGAATGGCACCCAGAAACAAACCGGCAAGCAGTGCAACCTGGAGACCAGAGATGTTACATGGGCATACTGTGGAATGCCCATGACTCCATTCTGGACCATTCAAAGTTTCCAGATATTCTTCAAGGGCAGCCCCATGTAGAGCACATTGCAGTAGTCAAGCATGAGGTGACCAGGGCATGAAGGCAGCCATGATCTAGGAAATGGTGCAAGCTGTGAGAATGCCTTCCTGGCTATAGCTCCCAGCTGCTCATGAAGCAGGAAGTGTGAGTCCAGGAGGAGCTCTAAATTGTGCACCACTCTTGAATGGGGAAGTGCTACCTCCCCATCTTCTCAACACCCTTCCCCAGAAAGAGAAGGATGGAGGCTGGATTATATTTATTGAGAACTGCTGGGTGCAAGGAGGGCCTCTTGAAGGGGAGGCGCACCACTGCCTCTTTCAAGGCAGGAGGTACCATCCCTTTCTATCCAGGAAGCTGACACCACAGCACAGAGCCAACCACAAGTCATCTCCCTAGCCCATTTACGACCCAGGAGGGGCCTAGCCCAGATGCAGTAAACAGGTGGCTGAGCTAATAACCCAGAGAATCCTGTTTACTTCCTCAGGAGGCACCAGCTCAAATTTTTACACCATACATTTATACTGATTAAAAGTATCGTGTAATTTGCATAAGCCTACATCAAGGAGTTACATCCCTGCCTAGTTTAGATTGCTTCGGCTACCAATCAATAAACTAATTTCTGCTTCAATGAAATTGTGTGCTGGGCTCTGGTCCAAATAAATTCCTAAGAAATACAGGTGAAACTCAAAAAATTAGAATATCGTGCAAATGTTCATTTAGGTCACTATGGCAACTCAAAAGGTGATTCCAATATATGAGATAGACACATTACAGGCAAAGCGAGATATGTCAAGCCTTACTTTGGTATAATTGTGATGATTATGGCGTACAGCTTATGAAAACCCCAAATTCACAATCTCAGAAAATTAGAATAGTGTGAAAAGGTTCAATATTCTAGGCTCAAAGTGTCCCACTCTAATCAGCTAATGAATCCATAACACCTGCAAAGGGTTCCTGAGCCTTTAAATGGTCTCTCAGGCTGGTTCAGTAGGAATCACAAGCATGGGAAAGACTGCTGACCTGACAGTTGTGCAGAAAACCATCATTGACACCCTCCATAAGGAGGGAAAGCCCCAAAAGGTAATTGCAAAAGAAGTTGGATGTTCCCAAAGTGCTGTATCAAAGCACATCATTAGAAGGTTATGTGGAAGTGAAAAGTGTGGTAGAAAAAGGTCACAAGCAGGAAGGATGACCGCAGCCTGGAGAGGATTGTCAGGAAAAGGCCATTCAAAAGTGTTGGGGACTTTCACAAGGAGTGGACTGAGGCTGGAGTTAGTGCATCAAGAGCCACCACACACAGACGGATCCTGGACATGGGCTTCAAATGTTGTATTCCTCTTGTCAAGCCGCTCCTGAACAACAAACAACGTCAGAAATGTATTGTCGAAGGCTTTCACGGCCGGCATACGATGGCTGGCGTGGGTCTTCCAGGCTGTGTAGCCGTGTTCTTGAAGTTTTGTTTCCTAACGTTTCGCCAGCACCTGTGACCGGCATCTTCAGAGTGCAGGAGCACAGACAGGAGCAGCTCTCTCTGTGCCCAGGGTGATGTGACCCTTCTGTGGATATTTATAGAGATCTGGGGGGGGGGGGGATTGGGGGTGTGTGGGGGGTTGAGTTACTGAGTGGCTGCTTGTTTTGGTGTCACCATCGGTGTGTATCTTCCTGGGGATTAGGCAGGGTTTCTTCTTCTATTGAAATGTTAACGAGGGGCTGCTGGGGGTGATTAGCAAGTTCATTGTGTGAACTGTTCACATGTCCTGGTGGTTGAGCTGAGTTCGTTGACCTTTTGCAGGCTGTATTTTTCAGGATTGGTAGCCAGGTTTTGTTGATTTTTACACTCTCCTCTTTTTTATTGAAACTGTGCTGGTGTTTGTGAATCTCAATGGCTTCCCGGTATAGCCTGGTATAGTGGCTGTTGGTGTTGTCCAGTATCTCTGTGTTTTCAAATAGGATTTTGTGTCCAGTGTGCTTGAGAGCATGTTCAGCTACTGCAGATTTTTCTGTTTGCTGTAGTCTGCAGTGTCTTTCGTGTTCTTTTATCCTGGTATGGATGCTGCGTTTTGTGGTCCCGATGTATACTTGCCCGCAACTGCATGGTATGCGGTATACTCCTGCGGCGGTGAGGGGATCCCTTTTGTCTTTTGCTGATTTTAGCACTTCTTGTACTTTTCTGGTGGGTCTGAAGATTGTTTGGAAATTGTGTTTTTCCATCAGTTTTCCCATGCGGTCTGTGACCCCTTTGATATAGGGCAGAAATACTTTGTTGGTGGGTGGCTGTTTTTCTTCTTCAGTCGCATGTTGCTTTCTTGGTTTGATGGCTCTTTTTATTTCATTCTTGAAGTAGCCATTCACTTGTAGGACCCAATTAAGGTGGTTAAGTTCAGAGTTTAGGAATTGGGTTTCGCAGATCCGATTGGCACGATCCATGAGGGTTTTGATAATGCCTCTTTTTTGACGTGGGTGGTGGTTGGAGTTTTTGTGTAGGTACCGGTCTGTGTGGGTGGGTTTTCTGTAGACTTTGTGTCCTAATTTGAGGTCTGGTTTGTGTATCACCAACGTGTCTAGAAATGGAAGTTGGCCGTCCACTTCTTTTTCTATGGTGAATTGTATATTGGGGTGGACGCTGTTTGGGTGGTTCAGGAACTTCTCTAGGTCTTCTTCATCCTGACTCCAAATTACAAAGGTGTCATCCACAAATCGGAACCAGACTGTTGGGGTAGCGGGTGCGGTGGGGTAGTGGGTGCGAAACCAGCACAGTTTCAAATCTGGTATGCAGATTTGATTGATTGCCCTCACCTGATAGAATGATCAGCTGCCTGACAATCCCTCCAGCATATCCTGTATCATTTTATTTCACTCTCATGATGCCTGAGTAGTTTCTCCTGTATAAGCCACCATCAGAGACACTGAAGCAGAGGACTTTCACCTTGCACTCTGGGCACAGATATCTTTTACATCAGGGAAGAGGCTTTCTGTTGTGCATAAGCAAAAATTAGAACAATGAGGAAATTAAGTTAATCAAAGACTTATGGAAAAGTGTATGAACATTCAAGCTAAATAGTCTACTTTTTAAATCAGGGCAGAGAGAAGGGTGTTCAAATATTTCAGGGGCATTTTAATAGGACAATCACTTTTGAATTGAGTTTTATTCTGGGCCTACATGTTTCAGGTTGTCTTCAGGTTGCAGTAACAGAAGAATTTGAGGTCTAACCCTAATTCTAATTCTGATTTGTTTCCATTTCCATTAGGAAATATCTGCTCTCTGGCATTTCTTCCACAACCAATTCTATCAAATATACCACACGCCCCAGGTACTTTCCTGTTTATCGAGCTTTTGTGGTCATGCCTTATTCAGCATACTCATCCCCTTTCCTTTTTTATCACAATATCTGATTCTACTAGAATTCATAACTCACATTATTAGTTTCAGTCATAAATAAAGAAGAGAGAGAGAAGCCATGGCGTTAAAAGGATTTCCCTTATTCTGGAGGCTGTTTTCAGTTGCTTGGATAGTCTTGAAGACCGAACCGGACAGTTTTGAAGTCTTCAAAAAGAGGAATGTAAATTATCCAGGGACCGATCCTCTACAAGGTGTCAGATACTGTGAACATGTTAGGAAGTTCAGAGGCTGCACACACTTGAAAGTTAATATGAATATCCATATCTCAGAGAGTGATTTAAAAGACATTTGCCCTAAGCAATTTAGTGGTCAGTGGAGATCTGTCAATCCTGTTCCACTGAGTTCATGTTTAAACCTTAGTGGAACATACATTAGTTATACTGACACTAGAAAGATTACCATTTATTGTTGGGATGGATTGCCAATTGCATTTAGAACAATTAATCCTTATCTAGAACCAGAAGTTCATTTGATCAAGGCCCTTTTCTTGTTGATGTTCTACAATAAAAAGAGAGGTAGACAGGGAATTGAGCTTTGCCTTAGACCCAGCCTGAGATCCCCTTCATGGATCACTGCCTTGTTGTGGCGAAGGGGCTTGCGTAACTCAGTGAAGCCATGAGCTATACCGTGCAGGGCCACCCAAGACGGACAGGTCGACAGAGAGTTCTGACAAAATGTGGTCCACTGGAGAAGGAAATGGCAACCCACTCCAGTATCCTTGCCAAGAAAACCCCATGGACAATGTTAAAAGGCTAAAAGATATGACGCCGGAAGATGAGCCCCTCAGGTCGGAAGGTGTCCAATATGCTACTGGGGAAGAGCGGAGGACATTTCCAAGTAGCTCCAGAAAGAGTGAAGCGGCTGGGCCAAAGCCGAAAGGATGTTCAGCTGTGGCTGTATCTGGAAGCGAAAAGAAGGTCCGATGCTGTAAAGAACAATATTGTATAGGTACCTGGAATGTAAGATCTATGAACCAAGGCAAGCTGGATGTGGTCAAACATGAGATGACAAGATTGAACATCGACATGTTGGGAATCAGCGAACTGAAATGGACGGGAATGGGTGAATTTAATTCGGGTGACCATTATATCTACTACTGTGGGCAAGAAACCCTTAGAAGAAATGGAGTTGCACTCATAGTCAATAAGAGAGTGGGAAAGGCAGTAATGGGGTACAACCTCAAAAACGACAGAATGATCTCAGTGCGTATCCAAGGCAAACCATTCAATATCACAGTCATCCAAGTCTATGCCCCAACCACTGATGCTGAAGAAGCTGAAGTTGACCGCTTCTATGAAGACCTACAACACCTTCTAGAACTAGCACCAAAAAAAGATGTCCTTTTCATCATAGGGGATTGGAATGCTAAAGTAGGAAGTCAAGGAGTAATTGGAATGACAGGCAAGTTTGGCCTTGGAGTACAAAATGAAGCAGGGCAAAGGCTAATAGAGTTCTGTCAAGAGAACAAGCTAGTCATAGCAAACACTCTTTCCAACAACACAAGAGACGACTCTACACATGGACATCACCAGATGGTCAATACCGAAACCAGATTGATTACATACTTTGCAGCCAAAGATGGAGAAGCTCTATACAGACAGCAAAAACAAGACCAGGAGCTGACTGTGGCTCAGATCATGAGCTTCTTACTGCAAAATTTAGGCTTAAATTGAAGAATGTAGGGAAAACCACTAGACCACTCAGGTATGACTTAGATCATATTCCTTGTGAGTACACAGTGAAGGTGATGAATAGTTTTAGAGGATTAGATTTGGTAGACAGAGTGCCTGAAGAACTATGGACGGAGGTCCGTAACAATGTACAGGAGGCAGCAACTAAAACCATCCCAAAGAAAAAGAAATGCAAGAAAGCAAAATGGCTGTCTGATGAGGCTTTACAAATAGCTGTGGAAAGAAGGAATGCAAAAAGCAAGGGTGAAAGGGAAAGATATAAGCAACTGAATGCAGATTTCCAGAGAATAGCAAGAAGAGATAAGAAGGCCTTCTTAAATGAACAATGCAAAGAAATCGAGGAAAACAATAGAATGGGGAAGACTAGAGATCTCTACAAGAAAATTGGAGATATGAAAGGAACGTTTAGTGCAAAGATGGGCATGATAAAGGACAAAAAAGGCAGGGACCTAACAGAAGCAGAAGAGATTAAGAAGAGATGGCAAGAATACACAGAAGAACTATACAAGAAAGTTCTTAATGTCCCTGATGTCCACGCTGGTGTGATCACTGACCTTGAGCCAGACATCCTAGAGAATGAAGTCAAGTGGGTCTTAGGAAGCATTGCTAACAACAAAGCTAGTGGAGATGACAGTATTCCAGCTGAGTTATTTAAAATATTAAAAGACGATGGTGTTAAAGTGCTGCACTCAATATGCCAGCAAGTTTGGAAAACGCAACAGTGGCCACGGGATTGGAAAAGGTCAGTTTATGTTCCAATTCCAAAGAAGGGCAACGCCAAAGAATGCTCAAACTATCGCACAATTGCACTCATTTCACCTGCTAGCAAGGTTATGCTCAAAATCCTACAAGCTAGGCTTCAGCAATACATGAACCGAGAACTACCGGATGTACAAGCTGGGTTTCGAAGAGGCAGAGGAACTAGAGACCAAATTGCCAACATTCGCTGGATCATGGAGAAAGCACGAGAGTTCCAGAAAAATATCTACTTCTGCTTCATTGACTATGCAAAAGCCTTTGATTGTGTGGATCACAACAAACTGTGGCAAATTCTTAGAGAGATGGGAGTACCAGACCACCTTACCTGTCTCCTGAGAAATCTGTATGCGGGCCAAGAAGCAACAGTTAGAACCGGTCATGGAACAACCGATTGGTTCAAAATAGGGAAAGGAGTACGACAAGGCTGTATACTGTCACCCTGCTTATTTAACCTATATGCAGAGTACATCATGAGAAATGCCAGGCTGGAAGAATCACAAGCCGGAATTAAGATTGCAGGGAGAATCATCAACAACCTCAGATATGCAGACGATACCACCCTAATGGCAGAAAGTGAAGAAGAACTAAAGAGCCTCTTGATGAGGGTGAAAGAGGAGAGTGCGAAAGCTGGCTTGAAACTCAACATTAAAAAAACTAAGATCATGGCATCTGGACCCATCAATTCCTGGCAAATAGAAGGGGTAGAAATGGAAGCAGTAACAGACTTCATTTATCTGGGCTCCAAGATCACCGCAGACGGAGACTGCAGCCATGAAATTAAAAGACGCTTGCTCCTTGGGAGGAAAGCTATGGCAAGCCTAGATAGCATATTAAAAAGCAGAGACGTCACCTTGCCGACAAAGATCCGCATAGTCAAAGCTATGGTTTTTCCAGTAGTAATGTATGGCTGTGAGAGCTGGACCATAAAGAAGGCTGAGCGCCGAAGAATTGATGCCTTTGAACTGTGGTGCTGAAGAAGACTCTTGAGAGTCCCCTGGACTGCTAGGAGGTCAAACCAGTCAATCTTAAAGGAAATCAACCCTGATTGCTCATTGGAAGGATCGATAATGAAGCTCAAGCTCAGATACTTTGGTCACCTAGTGCGAAGATCTCTTTGGAGAAGACCCTGATGCTGGGAAAGATTGAAGGCAAAAGGAGAAGAGGACGGCAGAGGATGAGATGGTTAGATAGCATCACTGAAGCAATGAGCATGAAACTGAGCAAACTCAGGGAGGCAGTGAAGGACAGGAAGGCCTGGCGCAATATGGTTCATGGGGTCACGAAGAGTCGGACATGACTTAACAACTAAACAACAACAGCCTGAGATTTTTCAGAGACTTGCATTTCCACTCCATTTTTGGGGGCTTCTTTCTGTCTTCTTTTTTCCTAGCTGTATTTCTCTTATGATTAATGCAGTTTCAATCACACTACTTCTGGAGGGAGATCTGTCAGTCTTAGTGGGTAGACCAGACCAGGAAATGAACTCTACATGCAGGCTACAACTATTTTGTTGAAATTTTCTATAATAAAAGAATCTTGCAAGTCTGATTGTGCTGTACCTCCTTCATTCTTCTACACTGTAGCCTGTGGAATTTGAACCTGTTGTTTATTATCTAATTTATGTGATATGGTTGATCTTTTATTCCAGGACTAATGGAAATAGCCTCCTGACTATAATACTATAAATCTTTCTTTAAGCATCCTGTTATACTTTTCTTAGTCTTTTTACAGACAAGCCTTGGGCCTGATCACGCACAGGGAAAGTTGACCAAGAAATTTGGTCTGGGTGGTACAGAATCAACAGTTAAACGTACTTCTTCCTGGGCCTGAATATTTCCATCGTCAGGTTCTTTTTATAACCCTAACCTCTCTCAAATTAACACAGAATTACAAATAAATCTGAGAGATTTATTTATTTGAGAGAGATTAGGGTGTGGTGTTTCTTCTTTTGTTTTGTTTTGGGGTTTTCTTGGTGCCTTCGTGTCAGTGTTGACTCCTGGTGAATACACAGACAGCTCCCTGCAGTTTTCTTGGCAGCATTTTCAGCAGAGGTTTGCCATTGCCGCCTTCTTTCTAGGGCTGAGACTGAGTGACTGGCCCAAGGTCACCCATCTGGCTTTGTCCCTAAGGCAAGACTAGAACTCATGGTCTTCCAGCTTCCAGTCCTACGTCCCGAAACACTACACCAAATGACTTCTTGGAGTAATAGTTTAAAAAAAAAAAAAAGTCATAGTAATACCTTCAGCCTTCTCCTTCTTCGAACCTGGAGGAAGTGCTTGGCCAAAACCTCATTATTTTACTGTTTCCCCTGACTCTTGCTTTCACTGAAACTGTTACTGAGATTGATCATTCAGAATAGACACAGATCTCCTCTTGCCACTCTATCTCCAAGAGCTTCCTCTATCTACAAAGACAGATATATTGAGAGATAAGCCAGGTATTATGGAAGAGTTGATACTCCCACTGATATCAAGTCTCAATGCAATTCCAAAGTAGAGAAGGGCTGCACCACCATGCCAAAAGAGCAGACCTCCTGCTCCTTGCAGAGAAAGAATGCGAGAAGGAAAATGAGAATCTAAATGCTTTAATTCTGGATCAAAGCATTCTTGAATTGCTACCATATCCTTTTTTCCCTAATCAATCTTCCTAATCAGAGCTCCAATGGATTGCTTGGATGGATCATTTCCAGTCCAGCAGCTTCTAGAAAATTCTGACAGAACATTGGCTCCGAAACAAAATATTTCATATATCCTAGAGGATTTGGCAGGAATTGGAAAAATCAGGCTGAGCATGGCAATGAATTGGAATTGCCTAACACAAAGAAGGGAACAAATGTTTATGTTTTGTTTTTCAGGTGGCCTTAAAAATCTTCCAAATCTCTTTTAATTTCAGGTTTATTTACTGGATTCTTCTGTCTTTTCTGATCTCTTTAGCATCAAAATCAACTACAGGTAGTCCTCGTTTAGTGACCACAATTGGGATTGGCAACTCAGTTGTTAAGCAAAGCAGTCACGAAGTGAAACCACGACAGTGCTTATGAATTTACTACAGCTTTCCTTTGCTTTTCAGACCTGTGAAGGTTATAAATGTGAGGACTGGTTCTAAAGTCTGTTTCATCACCATTGTAATAGTCACTCAATGAGTTGCTAAACAAGGACTACCTGTACAGGGCTAATGAAGTTCATCACCTCTACAAAAGTTACTTCATGCTTCCTTTTCCAATTGCTAACCCAAGTTGAAGGTATATCTCTTCAAGCTGTAGGAATAAACTGCCTATTGTAAATGCCTTCAGAACTCAACCTAGACAAAGAGCAATTCAGGTCAAGACTGAATTCACCATCACAGAGAGAAGGAGTACAGAAATACAGAAGGAATACAGGAGTACAGATGAAGCTTTGGAAAGAAGGCTGATGGACTCTTTTGGAGCATTGCCAAATTCTGAGCTAGATAAAATACTGAAAAAATTAGAAAATCTTAAACAGACACTGTTGGAAACATGTATTGCAATGGAAACTTTGATTGACCTGGTGGCCACAGCTTTAAAGAGGGACTGCAATAATTATAACAACCAACAGATATTGCTATCACATGTTAATACAACAGATGACACAGAGCAGGGGAGAGGGGGGAACAGAAGGAAAATGAGATGGCAGGCTTAAAGTTGAAGATCGGTCAACTTTGTAGCAGGACCATGGACCAACATCTTCAATGACCATACCCAACTGTTATAAGTTTGGACATACGATATTTTGACAGCCTGCCCCTACTAAGGCCAAAGCTCCATCTGAACGATTCCAGGCTCTAGCAAGGTTACAAGAACCAATTTCCAACACTCTGGAGGTGAATGTATTATTTAGAAAACCACTATTTGTGTGTATGTGTCTACAGCATAATACACATTCCACATCCCAGGGCTGGAATCTCCAGACTCGTTTCTCCCCTCCATATTAACCAGGGGTAATAAGGGAAAGCGTCCTCAGGGTCGAGTCACCCCTTCCTCCGAGTTACTTCAGTTCTGAGGTAACCACACCTGTGGGTGAACAGCAGTTGGCAAAGTCAGTCTCCTTGCTGCCACTTCCCTTCTATGTAAACTGGCTTCCCCCTTCCCCACCAGCCCTCTGGGGATCCAGGAGAGGATTGAAGGGCCTGGCCTGTATTTAGCCAGACCCCACCCTGGGCCTGGCTAAATACAGAAGGGAAACCAAACCACAATTTGGGGAGTCTGTAGCTCAGCCAAGCTGAGGCGGGTGCTAGAAGGCCACCAGTCCACTCCAGGATTGAAACAACAATCAACTTTATTAAAAGCACCAAAAGAAGGTCAGTCACACAACACCCAGCTTAAACACACACAAAAAACCCTAACCCAGTTCTAAATAGAGCTAAACTACTCAGTTTCTAACCTTGCTGAGGTAATTCCTCCTCCCGGTCTCCAGCCAACTCCCTCACAAAAGGCGCCCCAAACTCTTCCCGCCAAAACCTGAAAGAACCACCTTCTTCAATTGGCTGTCAGGGGTCAGGTGACTCCCTCTGGGTACTTCTCCACTCCCTCAGTCTGCCCTGTGGCACAGTTGGCTTAGCCTTCCCTGAAGGTGACGAAGGAGCACAGCTGCCTCCGTGAGCTTCTTTGGGCCCACCTTCTGTACTTCCACCATGACAGAATTGGGAATAGTAGACACATACCGGGGGGCGCGGTGGCGCAGCGGCTTAATGACACTGAAAGTTGCCAGCCAGAAATGGTCGACGCTTCAGCGGTTCAAGTCCAGCCTTCGCGTTAGCAGGGTGAGCTCCTGTTTCCTCCCCAGTTCCTGTCAACCCAACAGTTCGAAAAGTCACGTGAGTAGATAAATGGGTACTCTCACTCCGGTGGGAGGAAAAATGCTGGCAGCGCCTTGCAAAAAAGGAGTCGGGAGCAGTTGCCGGTAAGCGCGAAAAACCACGCGCGCCCGAAAAGGGCACGAAGCAATGGAAACCCCGCCTCTTGCGCTCGCCAGCTGGGCTCTACTCTAGGAAGGAGGCTCTGGCAAACCACTTCCGAAACACTTGCCTTGAAAACTGCAAGGAGTCGTCCAAGCAGTCACTGCAGAGTCGGTAACGACTGAGCGCAGATTAAAAAAAAAAAAAAAAGACACATACCGCTCGAGAAGGAAAAGCTCAATTATTTCCTCCCTTGTCACTGCACTGCTGGCTGACATCAGTACTGTGCTGCTCAAACTAAGCTCTGGGGGAACCCCAGTTCACTTTCTGTATTCCCCCTCCGCAGTGAGAGAAACCTCCTTCTAGCTTCTTCTCCTGGGAGACCAGTTTCTTCAAGTACCTGTTTATTAAATTGTTGGTAGTCCTCCTTTCCTTCACTGCACAGGTCAGCCACATATGAACCATATAGTGGCCTCTGGGATGGTGGAAGCTCGACAGGTATCTTCAAAGTTAGTTAGAAATGCCTTAGCATCATCTCCTTTGTTGCATTATAACACCCCATCACATGCTAGGCATTTCTGTTAGTGCAGACTAGTAAAATCAGTTGTACGCTAACAAGGAAGCTAGCATGGAAAGTACCAGCAACAACCTGGGGAAAAGCCTCAAATTTCAGGAGGCAAGCCCCCGCAGCTTGTCACGTGCTCAATCGGAGCACATGATCCCTTGTGTTTCATGTATTACCATATATGGTTATGGGCTTGTATTAGGTAGTGTGACGTATATATGCTTAACCCAGCCCTCTGATGTACTCAATAAAAGAGGTTTCCAGACTCCGGTCTGGGCGCTCTCATCCCCCTCAAAGGAGAATCAGTTTGGTGTCTTCTTTCCCCTCGCTCGTGAGAGGCCCGCGGTAACTGCGTGAATGTTACACTCCTTCATAGTACTTTGCGAATTTCTCCTTCCATTCCCCTGACATTTGGGTTGTATTGGGAAGGGAAGGATTAGAGAGGATGAGCTGGTGTTGTAACTTTAAGAGCTCTAACTGGTGTTGGCGTTCCTTCTCTTTTTCCTCATCTTTTTCTCTCAGTGATCTCCATTCATTTTAGCTCCAGATCAAGTTCCATCATCTTTGTGGCTTCTTCTCTCCCAGACTCCAAGTCCAGCTTCTTAAGTTCAAGCTCCTTTGGACTGAGGTGCTGAACAGACACTCTGGTTTCTGCTGAGGAATTCCTTGTAGCAGATATTTTTATGGCCTGTGCCTTCCTTGCAAGGTTGGTGTACCAGTACTCTTTGCCACTTCTCAGCCAATTGACTGCCCTAACACTACCTAACCTATCTTTTGTTCCCAGTTTCTAGAAAAATTCTAAAAGCCTGTAGTTGGTGCATGTGACCTCTGCTGGTTGATAGGAGAAAACAACTTAAAAAAAAAAAAGGAGGAAAATCTACTTGACTCTCTGATGCCACCTATTGCTTAATACCCCACCTCTGCCATCATGTAATAAGGAAACAGGCACTCAAAGGGTCAAACCAGCTCCTCCTCTGAGGTCCTTCAGGTTTGAGGTAACCACACCTATCGATGAACAGCGACTGGCAAAAGAGGTCTCCTTGCTGCCAGCCCCCTTCCCTGTTAACTGGTTTTCCCTTCCACATCAGACCTCTGAGGAAGCAACAGAGGACTGAAGGGGAGATCCTTGCCTCACCCTGAGTCTCACTAAACACAGAAGGAAAGCAAACAAAAACTTTGGGAGTCTGTAGCTCAGCCAAGATGAGGCAAGTGCCAGAAGGCAACCAGTCAACTCCACGGTTTAAACAATAATCAACTTTATTAAAGGTACAAAAATAAGTTTCCACATACACAACACACAGTTCAAAAGAGAAAATACAGGGGGGGAAACCATCGAGTGCAATTCTGACTAGAACTAAATAACTCAATTTCCAACCTGGCCTGAAGTAACCCCATCCTCGCGGATCCCAGCCAATTCTCCCAAAAGTAGGATTGTCAGGTATCTGAACAGGCAAAGGAAGACACAGATGAGTGGAAAGGAGGGGAATGGGGGGGGGGGGAACGGAGACATAAACTGTGTAACTTCCTTGCCATCCATGTTACAAATTAAAGCGAGAAACTGCAAAAAAGGGAAGAACAGAACTTAGGCCTGCATGTATACGAAATTATTTTCTCCAGCATCAGAAAGACTGGTGAAGTGAAGAAATGAAAGGTGTTAAGAATGAGTGGTGTCACTGATGATTGAACAGTCATTAACTTTCGAAGGTGGCAAGTTGTAGCCCCAGAGTTAGCAACCTTACATGTATGACCTACATTTCTCTCTGCACACGGATACAATCAATTCCAGAATGTCTGTAAAAGGATTTAAACTAACATGCCTGGGCCAAATTCCAGGAGTCCAGGAAGTAATTTATTTATTTGTTTGATTAGTTTGTGTTGTTGATTTTGGAAGTAAAGATATTATCATTATTATTATTATTATTATTATTATTATTATTATTATTATTATTTCTGATTTCAAAGAACAAAGGCCTTCATAGTCAGAGGACTGGGAAATCTCTCTGATTCAGTTTTGCCCTGTTTGTGAAGGAAGGGAACAAAATTGAAATGGAGGAAGTTTCAACGTCATCAAGCCCAATTTCTATTAGAATTCAGAGGACAAGGGAAGGGGGGGGTCACCTTCCCTTTCTTAGTATTTGTTCTCTTCTTTTTTCCAAAGGAAAAGAAAAGAGGTATTTCCACATGGTTGCTGTTTGCAAACTTCCCACTTTTATCCTCCATCTTCATTATGGTTTTAGGAAGCGGTCTTTGGAAATGGTCAAGTAATGGTCACCTGGATATGCAGTGTGGTGCTGTAGCCGTGGAGATTCTACAACATGGTGTGGTCACCACATAACTGCATGTTCATCTGATTATTTCCTAAGAAGATAACAAAGATGAGGGGAAGAAAAATGAGCTCTGCAACAGATAGTCCTCCCGACCCTCTCTGCTCTTTTAGAATTCTTTGCAGAATTTTTTTATTCCCTGCAAAATGAAAGACATTTTTTTTTTAAGTTGCAGGCAGGCAAGCCTATCAGGCTTGACTTATTTCAATTTAGAGCAGATTCAGCAACTGATATACTTCAGGTATATTGAGGCTAACATTTCAAGGATTTTCAGCTAGTACCCCCATGTGCAACATATAATATTTCAATTTTTTTTCTAAGTTTATATTTTAAGATGGCTGGTGTGGGTCTTCCGGGCTGTGTGGCCGTGTTCTGGAAGTTTTGTTTCCTAACGTTTCGCCAGCACCTGTGACCGGCATCTTCAGAGTGCAGGAGCACAGACAGGAGCAGTTCTCTCTGTGCCCAGGGTGATGTGACCCTTTTGTGGGTATTTATAGAGATCTGGGGGGGGGGGGGAAGGGGGGATTGGGGATGTGTGTGTGGGGGGTTGGATTACTGAGTGGCTGCTTGTTTTGGTGTCACCATCGGTGTGTATCTTCCTGGGGATTAGGCAGGGTTTCTTCTTCTGTTGAATTGTTAACGAGGGACTGCTGGGGGTGATTAGCAAGTTCATTGTGTGAACTGTTCACATGTCCTGGTGGTTGAGCTGAGTTCGTTGACCTTTTGCAGGCTGTATTTTTCAGGATTGGTAGCCAGGTTTTGTTGATTTTTACACTCTCCTCATTTTATTGAAACTGTGCTGGTGTTTGTGAATCTCAATGGCTTCCCGGTATAGCCTGGTATAGTGGCTGTTGGTGTTGTCCAGTATCTCTGTGTTTTCAAATAGGATTTTGTGTCCAGTATGCTTGAGAGCATGTTCAGCTACTGCAGATTTTTCTGGTTGCCGTAGTCTGCAGTGTCTTTCGTGTTCTTTTATCCTGGTATGGATGCTGCATTTTGTGGTCCCGATGTATACTTGCCTGCAACTGCATGGTATGCGGTATACTCCTGCAGCACTGAGGGGATCCCTTTTGTCTTTTGCTGATTTTAGCACTTCTTGTACTTTTCTGGTGGGTCTGAAGATTGTTTGGAAATTGTGTTTTTCCATCAGTTTTCCCATGCGGTCTGTGACCCCCCCCACCCCCGCCCCAGATCTCTATAAATACCCACAAAAGGGTCACATCACCCTGGGCACAGAGAGAACTGCTCCTGTCTGTGCTCTTGCACTCTGAAGATGCCAGTCACAGGTGCTGGTGAAACGTTAGGAAACAAAACTTCCAGAACACGGCCACACAGCCCGGAAGACCCACACCAGCCATCGTATGCCGGCCGTGAAAGCCTTCGACAATACATTTATATTTTAACTTAGAGAATATTTTATGGAATAAGCTAAAACATGAATGCACAACTTGATCACATTATGTTGTAACTGATTTGTGCATCGCTCTGAAATGCACATTCTCATCAAAATAGACTAGTAAAAACAAGCAATCAAGTCTCCTTTATAGTGTCACACTCAGCTCAGTGGGGCTTTATCTGACCATGTTTGGAAGACCAGTTCCAGCAAGAGCAGTAGGAGTGGTTCTGTCTTACAGGGCTTGATCAGCCATAATCTGATTCGTCCCACCCCATCCCTTTCTTAACTCCCTATTTATTATCTAGTTTTAAACTGTACCTTTCTTTCTACCTGATCTGATAAGAATTGGCATTCAATGAATGGATCTCAATCTGTTCCTTAGCATAGTTCAATAAGCAAAGTTGGGGAGTGTTGTGTCTGATATTGGGGATTCTGGGAGGAAGATACAGCAAAGAGCTCTTCAGGAGTTGAAAGAAAGGAGACTACATTGAGAGACCGAAGGTCTAGTGTTCCAAAAAATGCAAATTATTTAGCAGCACGTGGAAATCTTGTGAAGCTCAGTGTGACTTTTTTCAAGGTAAGGAAGCATTTTAAATGGCTTGTAAAGGTCTGAAAGATACTGGGATAGTGTTTTCCTCCAAGTATTGCCTTTGAAAATCCTTCCTTAATGTTTGTTATGATATTTTTACCATTGTCAGAGTACTACAACTCCTCTGTGTCTCAAGAGGTAAGTATATTCTCATTTCTTAAAATGAAGTAGCTTTTGCTTCAGTATGATTAGAAATCATTCTTTCATTATATTGGATTGGACTTTTTTAAGATGAAAGACCAATATGACACCCTGCAATCAGCATGTATCCTGGATGAGGGATAATGACATTTACATAATGACATTTAATGTTTTTAAATTTTAAGAGTCTCTTTGTTTAATTTTGTCTTTTTGGTAACGGTCTTCCATCTAGAGTAGCAGGATGAAAACTGAAAAAAATCACATCAGAAGGATGCTTTAGTTCAACAAAGTTTCCAACACCCCTTGAACAAGTTCAAGAAGCCACGTGCTGCTTTCTAAAGGCCAGCAAAGCAGCCTCCTTGCTTCTCTGCACCTGCCCTGTTGCCTCCCCTGGCAAAGGTCTCTGCACATGCTCAGTGGGCATCCTCTTCTCATGCTTCCAGATGGCTAAAACAGGCTGCAGGAAGATGCAGTCCCATGAAAGCAAGCACATTTGTTCAGGCTTGATAAATAATAAATGGGTGCTCCTCCATTTGGATAAGTGCTTGACACCCTGTCACAGCCTTCGGTTTCCAGGTTTGGACTCAATCATCAAGTGGATTTAACTCAGCACAATTGTGAGAGCCAAACTCCTTCCAAAAGTTTTGCTGAAGATTAAAATAAAATAGGGATAGGAAAATGATAAAAGTGCTCTTCCTCCTTCAAGACATTGCTAGGATTTAGAACATTGGTTCTCAACAGGGGCGGTACCGCCCCCCGGGGGGCGGTGGGATGATGCTGAGGGGCGGTGAACTTGTTTTGGGCGGTAGAGGGGCGATGAGCATGTTTTGGCATTCGAACTTAATTTTAAAACTCCCCAAAAATTTATTAAATCGATTATCCGGTTTACAGCATTTGTACCAGCAATAAAACAAACTTACGCGACGGCTGCCCTCACGCACTTCTAAGAATGGTGAGACGAATTTGTATTCTAGGTAGGCTGACCTTGAAGAACTCGACACCACGATTCTTCTCCAATCCCAACCAGCACAGCGCATGCGTCAGCTGTTTTCCCGCGCGATTAATCGCAGTGCGTGCGTTGAGCGTCCTTTCAATATGAATGTTTGATTCATCTCTCTAACAATATTGAACCGAACGTTCAGAAAATGGCAAAATGGCTCTGAACCATCAAGCACAACCGTCCCACTGACATAATCAAGCATGTTTCATTGATATTACTCTTTTAGCGTATTTTTTGCTGTTTTTTTTAATTATCTAATTAAAAATAAAGAATTTTTAAACATTAAAAAAGCATTTGCAAAAAAAATTAAAAAATAAAATAAAAAATAAAAAAAATTTAAAAACGAGCATCAAAAAAATAAATAAATGTATTCACAGCATTGTGAAATAAACATATTTACATAAAAGAGCATTTAAGCATTTTTTTTTTTTTTTGCATTAGTCATTTTAATTTTAATAAAAGGAATGCAATTACCTTCCAGGGCAAAAGTATCAAGTTAAATCGAACAAATTTGGTATGTAAGTCTATTGAAAAAAATTACTTAAAATTTTTGCCTTTTATAATTCAGTAACTCCCCCCCCCATACCCTAAATTACAGGATTTTCACAAAGGGTTGCGTTGAAAAATTTTCCGCTCCTTAGGGGGGGCGGCAGCTTCAAAAAGGTTGAGAATCACTGATTTAGAAGACGTATCAAGTACCTGAATCCCAAGATCTGATCTTGAGCAAAAGGATTCTGTGGATTCAAGATCTGCAGCTACCTAACTTTGAAGCTGACTGGTGTGCTATTTTTCGTACTCCCCTCTTTCTACTCTGGCATGTCTAAAATTGTGGGTGTCCCAAGCTTCCTCAATTTGGCGTTTTTTGGGTTTTTTTACCTTAATAAACTTTGCTAACCAGAGCTCTGAGGGACTTCTCCCTTGGATTAGTGGTTTCTTTTGCAGATGCTGCTGGAGAACTCGGATGCATCATTGGGTCTGAAATACCAGGAAGCCAGATACACCAAATAAATGGGCAGGCATCACAAGACTAATGGCAAGAATCAGGCATGTACAGAAAATGGAAAGAACCAGGTGTACTTTCAGAGAACTCCAAATGTTCCAGGCCTACCCAATTACTGTTTATTTATGGAACCCTCTATTTCCTCTGATCCCTTTTGTTAACAATGTGAAGTTCAAGGCCAGTATATACACTGAGTTACTGACATGCACTCTACACAATGCTGCATTTTAAGACCGTCCGGAAGTTGGAGGGGAAAGGAATACCTCTGAACTCATATTTATAATTCCCATTTTCTACTCCCTGAAGAAGTCCAGTATGGCAAATATCCTGAATGTCTCCACAGGTCAACCCAGCTACTAACTTGGATTGTCTTAAGCCTTGAAGCAATCATGGTGCTTCTGGGAGACTGGCCTGAATCCTCACTTCAACCTGAAACTTTGAGTCAGATCTCCAAGGCAGTTCTGAGCTTTATCCCTCGGACTTTCAAACCCCTTTAAAGACACTCAGAGGGAATTTAGAATATTAGTGAGTTTTCTGATGTTTTCTGCTTTTGCAGAATCTCAAAAATAGTGTTGTTCTTCCTGCAGTGAGGGTATCTGGTGAGGATGGCATTTATTTTTATTGAGAGGTGTAGTTGGCCAATGAGTTAGATCGCCTAAGCAAAATCTGCCTAAGAGAGCTCGTGGGGAGGTATTCAAAGATGTCTGTATATAAAGATGATGACTAAATGATGGAGTGTGTTTTGTTAGTCATAATCATTAGTGTGCTGCAGCCAGCTCATACCAACTTGCAAGAGCCAATTGTTAAAATTTCTGCAATTTTGTGAACCAGTTGACAGCAGACACCTAATGGACCGATCAGTTGTTTGGCGGCTTATAATGTGGTAGTGACAATGGAGACAAGAGACCCAATTTTTATACATTTATCTGCACACCACTAGTCATAATGTCACCTGTAGTATAGTCCCTGTTTGTCTGAAGTTCTTCACCTCTTTAAATTCACCCTTTCCTTCTTACACTTTTTTTTAACCCTTACATTTTTCTTTTTCAAAGTTGGCATCTTTAAGATATATGGACTTCAACTCCCATGCTGGCTGGGGAATTCTGAGATTTGAAGTCCACACATCTTAAAGTTGCCAAGTTTGAAAAACATTGGGTTACTCTAGTAGCTGGGGGTGTTGATCTCTGTCCAGTCTGTTCCTGTACAATCATGTCTCCAGCAGATCCTCCCAAAGTTGGAGGCCTCCCTGGCTCCTCTTTGCTAGACTTAGTTGATCCTTTTGCAGTGGAAGCTGCTTCTTTTTTCTACTCATTCCACTTAGGGAAATATGAAATAGTCACCAGTCATGCCTTTGCTCCACATTGAAGTGCAGATTTTGATCACTTTGCTTTTCATGCACTCTAGAAGAGTGTGTTTTGGGTCTGACTGTAATCGTGATTTCTGTCAAATAAATCTTCTCATTTTGTAAGCATATATCTATGTCTTCTCCTTCCTTATTCATAACTCTCACCTCAGTATATCAAATCCTCAATACAAGAGTAGGGAGACAGAGAAAGCAGGCCACCTATGGTATCTCAAGCAGCCTCAGCCTCCAATTCTTATTATGTGCAGTCAGACTTCTGGTCAATCTTGCAGTACCTCTTCTCTTAAAGGAAGGTGAACATATAAATAACCATTGTGCAAAGCTTCCCCTCCTCAACCATGTAAAGAAAAGAATTCTCTTATGGGGTTTGTTGATGGTTATCTCTCTGGCCCTGGTGTAAACATCACAGTGCTGCTGAGATTTCATCTGATCTAAGAGATTAACAGCCTCCCTCCCCTCTCTCAGTCTTTCTGGAGAATACGCTTCTGGGGACACTTAAAGTTACTCAATTCTCATAGCTCTGAGCTTAAACAATGCTTCAGCCCCTTTTGCCTAGGCAACAAAGCCTGCATCTCTCTCTCTCATGATCATCTTCCTTACTCTCTACAGTATGTCTGCCCATGCATGAATTTGTCCCTTTCAGTCTGCTACGCTGCTGAGCACCAAGTCAGCTTGCCTCGTTATCTTCCTACTTGGCCTATATAAGAGTGTTCTGAAAATCTTTCCATACTGTTGATGCTCGTAAAGTTGATGAAATTCCTTGAGAGCCTCCCAATAAAACCAACCTGAGTCTTTAGGGATGACTCTCTACAAACATACTTTAACATACAACTAACAGAACCATTTGTGCCTGGGAGTGCTCATCCAGATAGGCCTGCCACCCAGAATAATCATTAAGAAAATGGAAGAAGACCCATTAGTAATGGTTTCCACAATCACAAAAATCTTTCTCCAAATCATATCATATGCCAGACTTTGTGCCACCTGACCAGCGAGAGAAAATGTCCCTTTCAGAAAAAATAAGCGACAGATAAAAAGCAGACTTTTCTTAATTTCCCGTATAATTGTTGCAGAAACCTTCCTGAATAATCTTCCTGAAAACCTACACAGGCACATGTAACATATATAATTAAATGAAACTGACTTTTTCGTTTCATTTGACCCCTATTTAGAAATAGTTGCATGTTTTACTTGAAGACTTTGAAATGCTTCAGACAATTAAAAAAAAATTTTTTTTTACTTCAAATTCTGCAGAATTGATGAGCATGGACTGACAAAGATGGCTTAGACATGGGGTTAGGGATAGTGCTTCAGGCAGTGTGAAGGCCTAGCAAGCAATGTTGAAATTTGGCAGATGAAAAAGGAAGAACCTCCTGTCTTCCAAGATCTTTAAGGACATTGCACGGTGTACGGGACACGGACCATCCTACGTTCCATCAGAGAAAAATGACCAGCTGCGATTATTAAAGAATTATAAATGGCATATCATTCTTTACATTCATTAACTTGTCTGACATTTGATGATGTATTCCTTCAGTTTATTTCCCATGGTGCCTGACTGGATTCTCCCTATTTAAGCCACCATTGAAAACACTCAAGCAGAAGACTTTCAGCCTTCTGCCCGGAAGACATCTACTGTATCTTGCAACAGGTAAAAAGCTTTCCTTGTGTTCATGGGTGAAGCTATCTCCTTCCTTGCAGTGAAGGGACAAAAGGTGCAAGGTGGTGAGAGATGAGAAGAAAAGTGCAAAGATTGTCCAGTGGAATTGCAGAGGGAGGACACTTGAATGTTAGGATATTAGCTCAAAGAAAGAACAGGGCAACTAGTGGCATTTGTGATTTGGAGAAACACAACTCCAGAATCAGAACTGAACTGATTTGGAAAGAAAGGACACAGCTGAATTGGGCATACCTAAAGAGGAATCTATAAGGCAGGAATCGGTCATTATTTGCAATCATAGATTCTACATTCACCTTCTACTTTGGGAGGTTGATTATGTCTATAGCAGATGAAAATCATCCTAAACCTAACCTGAGATTGCAAAATGAAGCTAGGGTGAAATAATGCTGACCAGATTGAACTTCCTCCTTTTGAAGTGTGGTTAGGCTCTTCACTCTGGGCATGGCTGGCAGATTTACTACCTTTGGAACATAAGTTTTTATGGCTCTTATCTGCAGTGTCATGACCATTTGTCTTTTTCCCAGTGATGTTCTATGGTCTAACAAAGATTTGATCTGACATTTACTAGTAGAACAAGGCTACCAGCAGTATCTGCCACTTGGAGAAACACAACTCCCGTTAAGAACTGATCCCATTTGTATAGAAAGTATTCAGGTGTGTTTTGAATACCTGAAGAGGCATCTATGAAGCACAAATCTTCCATGAAGTCATGAAGGGAACTGTTATTTCATTTTCTAAATTTCTTAAAACTAAAAAAACTCATTCCTACATAGTGTACTATAATATTCAACTACATGTCTCCCGTTCTGTATTTGACCTGCAGACCCATCAATTGTGGTCCTTAAGGTGTTCAGTTTTAGCTTCCACATAAGGACTCAGAGCAAGTAGAAGAGATTCAAGAAATAGCAACAGTGATATTGAGGAGATAAGAAATGAAGTTCTGTGAAGAGAGGGAGAGAGGTTGGTTAAGAAGGGAAGCTCCAGATGGAACAGGATAGAAATCTTCAGTTACGTGAGCTGGTTTCAAGGGAGGAGGGTCTTTATGATCTCAGAGAGGAAGATGTTAAATAATGGCATTAAGGCATTTGAAAATTACCTTGAATTTAGATGTTCAGAAATAATCCTATCACTATGCCATTCAGTGATGGAAGGAACATAGTGAGTCCTGTTTGACTTATGGGTTGAAGCAGTTTGGCGAGAACAGATGAAGGGGGGAAAAATTACATGTTTAGAAAAGGGAGGAAATTGCGTTAACCAAACAATTGTGGACAAATGCATGAGCATTCAGGCTGGAATGTCTACATTTTAAAACAGGGCAAAGAGAAGGGTGTTGAAATATTTCAGAGGCATTTTAATAGGACAATTGTTTTTTAATGTTTTATTTTGGGCCTACATATCACAGAAGGTTTAGTTCTAATTCTAATTCTGCTTTTTCTTCATACCCATCAGGGTATATCTGCCATCCGGCATTTCTTCTACAACCAATTCTGTCAAATATACCCTCTTCCTAGGTATGTTTATCAAGATTCTGTGGACATACCTGATTCAGCATGCTCATCCCCTTCCTTTTTTATCACAATACATGATTGTACTATAATTGATAACTCACATTATTATTTCCAGTATGAAATAAGAAACATAAAAGGATATCTGTTCTATGGTATGATGCAAAGATTCAGACATAGTTCTAAAAAGTCACCAAACTCCCTGATGAAGAAAAAAATGTCATGAAATGTTTCTGGAATTCATCCTGAAAGAAAAGGTGTCCCATCCCATCCTCTCCAAGTCCTGGGTGTAAGGTTTACCCCGTTTGTCCCCATTCATCTAGAGAAACTCTCGTGACACGTGTGTTCAACAAAGAAGTTTACTCAAGCGTAACGCAGTACTTACAAACAAAGCCAGGACTGGCTTGGCACATCTTATGATACAATTTATAGTTCTCCCCTTCCCGCGCTTTGCCCCGTTGCTATGTTACATATTGCAGATTACAGATTGCCCCAGTCATCCCCCCTATTACTCCAATGGCAGGTTCAGCCCAGTTCTCATTGTCCCTTGATTGCTCTGCCCCGCCGGCATGGTCGAGTTTCCTCTTGGTTCTTTCAGTTGCGTGCAAAGCCGGGGTTTTCCCAATGAGCCACGGCTCAGTCCTTTGTCTCTGCACTCGCAGCTAATCAGTGTTGATACAATACATCCACTCTGCGGTTTCTTGTTAAGCAGGTGCAGGTGGCTCGTTAATCAGCCGCGGCTTTCACTTCCTCTTTCCCCGGCTTGCGAACAGGCAGTCAAACTGACTCAGCGCAGCTGGGCAAGTTCCTAACCGTGCCGCGCCGGCTGAACCTGACACTGGGAAAGCAGGTTGACCCTCTTCACTGTTTCATATTTTCTTCTTTCCTATCTGTTCAGAAGGGCAAAGCGGGAGAGAGAAGCCATGGCTGTGAAGGGATTCCACCGACTCTGGATGCTGTTTGCAGTCACTTGGATGGTCTTGGAGACAGATGGTGACAATTTTGAAGTCTTCAAAAAGAGGAATGTAGATTATCCAAAGATGGATCCTCCATAAGGTGTCAACTACTGTGAATATATGATGAAATCCAGAGGCCTTGCCTCAAGAATTAATACATTTATCCATGTCTCAGAAAGTGGTTTAAAACGCATTTGTCCTAATACTGGTCAATGGACATATGTCAATCCTGTTCCATTCACTTCATGTTACAGATTTAATGGTAGATATTTTGTTGAGAGTGACACTAGAAAGATTACCGTTTATTGTCGGGATGGATTGCCAATTGAATTCAGAATTATTAATCAATAGATAGAACAAGAAGTTCATTTCATCAAGGCCTTTTTCTTGTTGATGTTCTGCAATAGAGAAAGAGGTAGACTGGGAATTCAGCTTTGCCTTAGACCCAACCTGATATTTTTCGGTGGGTCACATTTCCACTCCATTCCTTTGGGTTTCTTTCTCTCTTCTTTCTTCCTGGCTGTCTTTCTTCTGTGATTAATGAAGTGTCAATCACCCTGTTTCTGGAGGGAGATCTGTTAGCCCTAATGGATAGTCCAGACCAGGAAATGAATTCTACATGCAGGCTAAAACTAATTTGTTGAAATTTGCTATAATAAAAGAATCTTGCAAGTCTGATTGTGCTGTACCTCCTTGATTCCTCTTCACTGTAGCCTATGGAATTTGAACTTGTTGTTTATTATCTAGTTCATGCAATATAGTTGATCTTTTATTCCAGGGGTAATGGAAATAGCCTCCTGACCATAATACAATAAATCTTTCTTTAAGCATCTCATTATATTTTGCTTAGTCTTTTTACAGACAAACCTTGGGCCTGATCATGCAGGGGGAAGAGGGGATAGCAAGGGGGGAGGGGAGACCAATAAATTTGGTCTGGCTGCTACAGAATGAACAGTCACATTGTCCTTTTTCCTGAGATTGAATAGTTCTATCATCAGGTTCTTTTCCTTCCTGTGATGAACTTACCACATTTTTTCCACCCTCAAAGATTCTGGAGTCCTCTCTAAAGATGGAGTTGGTAGCTGTGGTTTAAACCCAAACTGACCATCTCTTCCATGAGGACTTTCCTTCCTCCTGTCCATTTGGCCATTGAGTTCAGGGCAAATTTGGGATCCTCAGAAAATGCCCTCCAGATGTAAACTCTCCATAATGCTGCTTCATTCCTTCCCTCAGAAATTGACCCCACTATACAAATAGGGAAATTCTTGGCTTTCAAAAAATGAAATCATGGCATCTTTCCTCTCATTTGTCGTAGACCTTGTGGGAAGGCTTGGCACATAGCCTTCCCATGATGCTGTCCATTTAAAACTAACAATGCCAGGAATTGAGGCCTTCTTGTAATTCTAAAGTCTGATCAGATGCTGCCGGAAAGGTGTCTGTGTGCAAAACCATACAAACCCGATTTAATCAGCCTTCATAAGAAGGAGCCCTGTAATTCCCATCTCATTAGATCTCTGGATGTGTTCTCCAAAGAAACCACTGGACAGGTTTTTGTGAAGTTGGGGAGATTTGGCAGAGGTGACTATGCTATTACGCTAAGAGCAACTTTTGGGTTTGTATAGGTCATAGTACAGAAGAGCAATACATTAATTTGAAGGCTGTGATTGAGAACTAGAATAGTAAACTTTAATGAAATGTTCTCTGAATTCTTAAATCAGGTTTTGGTTCTGTTAATCACATACAACAAGGATATTTATTGGCCAACTTTTTTATTTAATTTTCATATTTCAAAATTAAGTACTTAGGCATTTTTTTTCTTCCTCCTTAAATGGCCACAAAATCTTTTTATTCATGTTGCTCATAAGGCACCCTCATGTCCTCAGACTTAGAAGAATGCTGTAAAGATTGGCCCATTCAGGTGAAAGGCATTAGTGACAACCACAGGCCTTTCTGTTGCGGCACCTGCTCTGTGGAATGATCGACCCTAAAATTTGACTGGCCCCTCCCCTGTTAGCCTCCAGTTAGTCTTTGAAGACCTGCCTGTTCCCTCAGCTGTTGGGACCAGGAGCTTCGATGAGCTCATTCTGCAGGTGTAGCATAAACTGATATGTCCCAACTGTGTTTTGTTAGCTTTGCTGATTATTGATAATTTCCGTGTTTGGGAACACTGTATTTTTCCTTTTACTGCTGCACCCTGCCTGAAGTCACATTTTGTGAGTTGGGTATACATCCATAAATAAATAAAGTCTTTGGAAAGAAAGCCAATAATTATAGAGGAATATTAACATGCAACAAATACAGTAAATATTTCAAATATCTGGATGTTTTGTTGGAGAAATCTTTATCATCCTGGAAGGTTTATTCCAATGTAGTTTTAGGGAGAAAGCTGTTTTCAGAATTGCACCATCACATGAAAGGGTCAACAGCCAGGCTGTCACAGTACCTGAAGTTAAAAAAAAAAAAAGGAAGAAAATTGAAAAGATGGGCCAGAGACAATGCCCAGTTGCCTAACCTTGTCTAATATCACTTGACTTTACACTGGAGATCAGAGAATGAATGTGAGTCAGTCCTATTCTCACCCTCCCAAAAGAAATAGCAACAGCACACCTGAGTTACTTTCCTGCATTTCTTTTATTTTAAAAAATCTCCTCACACTCAGGGTGATATTAAAATCACTTTGGGGTGATGGGGGAAGCTGCCCCCAAGGCAGAATATAAGCCCTGCAGAGCAGTCCAGGCTTTTTATGTCCATAATGCCAGCCTGCGTGGGATAATAACACTCTTACCCAATTCTGGGGGTGGCTGGCACCTTGATGACGCTCCATGAGTGACTACCAATTTTATATCTATTCTTGGATCTATTTATCTTCTATTTATTAAGAGTATTTCATATTGTAATTTTAACTGATTTTAACTGTCTTGTAAACCACCCAGAGTCATTTCAATGAGATGGGCAGTGATGAATTTGACATATAAATAAATAAAAATACCACACTACCAGTAGGGAGCCACCACCAATTTTGCTTTCCATTACCTGAATAACTCTGTGCCTGCCCCTTTTTTACATTAGCGAACCTCCATTAAAGTTGCCTTTCACTGGCAGCAAATTGCTCTTTAGCATGCAATCCCTGCTAGGATCTAGCTCTGCTGATTACTGGCCAGTTCATACAATATGTCGGGTTTGGCCATGATGGGTTTGGATTATCCGTGCGACTGGAATCATCAGATTACCTTGCAACATGTTTGGCATGGGATGGTATGTAGACCTATCACTGTCCTCTACAAGCCCCAAAGTTGTCTCCTGCACCCTGACTTCGTGACACAAATAACATGACTTTCATCAACTGCATCACACGTAAATTGCAATGCTGTTTGTATGATGACATCTCTTCTTTCCTTGCCCACCAACAAATGCCTATGTACGTACAGTAACTGTCTTTAACTTAGCTTGAGTTCATGATATACAGTATCATGATATCTATGATAATAATTAAAGCAAAGAACTGCAAAAAAGGGAAAAGAAAAGAACTTAGGCCTACATGTATATGAAATTACTTTCTCCAGCATCAGAAACATTGGTTAAGTTCAGAAATGAAAGTTGTTAAGAATTAATAGTGTCACTGATGATTGAACAGTCATTAACTTTCAAAGGGGCCAAATTCTAGCCCCAGAATTAGCATCTTACATGTATGACCTATATTTCTACCTGCGGATGGATATAATCAATTGGACAATGTTCCAATGTAAATTCAGGGACAAGAGGTCCTCCTGGAGATAAATTCTCTGCTTGGAATTGCAGGCTATTGCAGTAAAGAGTGGGTCGGGGGTAGGGTGGCGAATTGCTCTACCTTGGACTCATGTACTCCAACACCTCACAACAGTGGAGATGTAGAAGGAACAAGAATCCTTATGAAAACATGAGGATAATAAAAACAGAGAGTCAAAGAAAACTAGTCAGAAAAAGGGAATATTATTCAAAGTGTTCTTGACAGAATGGAAAATTGGGCTGATGCCACAAACAGAGAAGTATTTTGCATCACATTGGGAGTTACAGAAGATCAGATATTGGCGACCAAGCTTTGGTCGCTCTTGCAGATGACCTGTCGCACAGCCAGGACAGTGGTGAAGCATCCACCCTTGTGTTCCTTGATCTCTTGAGGGATTTTGATTCCAATGACCTCGGAATCCTTTTGAGCTGGCTCTGTGGGTTGGGGATTAGGGGCCCTGTTTCCTGATGGTTCTCGTTCCTTTCTGGGGACAGTTGAAGTCATGGTTGGTTAGGAGGGAGAGATTATTCGTAGGCCCCTTTGTGGAATGCTGCAGAGTTCTATATTGTCTCCTCTCCTTTTCAAAATCTACATGAAACCACTGGTTATATGCCAGTTTACGATTCAGAATCATCATTACTCTGAAGATCCCCAATTGTATTTTTTGAGCTCAGGCCAGCCAAGTGAGCCTCTCAAGGTTCTGTCCCAATGCATGAAGGCTGTGAAGGTTTGGATGGGAGGAGCTGACTCTGACTTAATCCTAACTGTTTGACCACCCACATCTGGGAATATTCCATCTTTGACCTTGGATGGGGGTCAGTTCCCATTCAAGGGTGGTGGACAACTTGGGAGTCTTCCTGGACTCACACCTGCTGTTCATTGAGCAGATAGCAGCTGTGAGCTAGAAGGCTTTTATCCAGCTTCACTCGATGTACCAGTTGTGCCCTCTCCTAGATCAGGGGTCCTTCAGATAGCCACTCATGCCTTAGTCACCTCATGGCTTGACTACTGCAATGCTCTCAACATGTAGCAGCCCTTGAAGACCACCTGGAAGCTTCCGCTAGTCCAGAATGAAGCAGCACAGGCAATAAGGGCATTCCTCAGTATGCCCATGTAACACTTCTGCTTTGTGAACTGCACTGGTTTCCTATCTTCTTTTGGGTGCAAATCAAGGGCTTGTTGCTACCTATAAAGCCGTACATGACATAGGGCCTGGTTATCTGAGGAACTGTCATAGCATCTGCCCAGCCAATTTGATCTGACAGGGTTGGTGCACTCTGGGTCCCATTAATTAAACAATGCCATCTTTCAGGACCCTGGAAGTGTGCCTTCTCTGCAGCAGCACCTAACCTCCAGAATGAAGTTCCCCCCAAGATTCAAACAGCCCCCACCCTACTAGTATTTTGAAGGGCCCTGAAAACATGGCTTTTTGCCCAGGCCTTTGGTGAGGATGATTGATGCCCCATTCTCCCTGTCCCTTGTTCCATCTGGGTTTGTATTCTTTGCCATCTTGTTTCTTTGTTCTGGGGTTTCTATTGTTATTTGTTTTTAATGTTTTTAATGTTTTTAACAATTCGTAAACTGCTCAGATTTGCTGGGAGTTGGGCAGCATAGACATTTTTCATCATTATTATTATTATTATCATTATCATTATCTTGCATCATACTGGGAGTCACAGTAGATCAGACACTGGTAAGCAGGTTCCCAAGAGCTCCACTTCCTGAATCTTTAGTGGATGAGGGCCACAACAAGAAAATAGGTGGGGATCTTTTCCCCCAATGAATTAAATAACCCAACAGATGCCCAAGGAACTCCATTTTGATCATTAAAGAAGAACTCTGTGCAAATGTTAAAAGAAACAAACAGCAACTTCTCCATCTTTTCCATCTCGAGTATGGATCATTTCCCCAAATGATGAAAAGAACTACTGAATGGCAAGAGACAGAGGTATTTGTACAAATCTGACATTCCACAATATCTAGCTTGTTCTGGGAAAATCCAGTTCAGGGACTGACTCAGGGAAGGTTTTGTTCTACTTTTGAAAATCAAGGCATAGCTAGTGAAGAACAGGTGAAAAGAGGTGGGGGGGGGCAAAACAATGCTCTAATATACCCCAAAGGGGAGCAATCTGGGAAAAGGCCCTTCACCCCATTTCTGTGACTCTGCCTGATCAGAAAAAACATCTTCTGATCCAGACAGTGATCGCTTCCAATTCCTGGTGGGTGGTTTTCCGAAACTCAGTGACAAGATATAAAAACCTTCACCCTCACATCCATTATGACCTAGGCCTAATACTTATGGCTATTGTCTATAAATTGTGTGATGGCCTATACAGGCTGGGAATGATGGGGTTGACAGTCCCAGCCTACAGTAGGTTGAGATTGGCCAACCTGGAGCTTAAGCTCAATCAGTGAATAGGGCAGATCCATTGTTACTATGATAGATACAGGGGTTGTTGCCATGCTGCACGAAACACACAGGGAGGCAGTCAAACACAAGGAAATGATGACAGAAGCACATGGATGTTGCAACTTTATTTGCATGGACACATGTGGAATTTAAAGACACTGCCAAGGCTATTGTGGCTGATCTTTGGAAGTCTGATGAAACCACCAAGCTGGACTTGGTGGGAAAAGGAAATCAGATAAATCCAAAAGGCTATAGCCTGAACTGGAGAAAACTGCTTATGCCAAGCCATGCAGACAGCTCAGTGAGTGTGTGAGGATGTGGGAGAGCAGAACAAGTGAGGGAAGGTTGCCAAAGCAACGTAGAATAAGATCTTTGGTTCTGCTACATTTCTCTTCTTCTTTCAAGCATGGGTAATGTAGTGGACCGGAAGGCCCCTACAGCAAGTGACTCGGATTTTCCTGATCTCACTCTTCCCTTTGTACTTGCAGAAGATTGTCTTGCGTTTGTTACTTTTGATGCAGATGGTGATTGGAAACAGGCTTTTGCTGGTCTGATTGCCATCCAGTTTCCTTCCCCTGGACTTGCAGATGGCGGTCAGCCGTTCTCTGCTGGCATGGATGAAGGTGTTGCTCCGTTGACATTTCAAGCCCTTGCGGCGCATCATCCTGTTGCAGTAGTTGTGGTCATTCTGGAGATCGGTTTTGGGGTTGTCCACATGCCTTCTCAGGAAGTCTTCATAGGATGAGGCTTCACTGCAGGGGAAGAAGGAAGTCGCTGGGAGGAAAAGCAGCAGAAGGAGGGCCCAAAAGCAGTAGCCATTAAGAGCCATGATTCGCTCCTGACTCAATAGCTGCAAAATAAGAAATAATCCCCAGATAAAGAATATCTCTTATTCAGAAAGCAAATTGACATAGTGTATATGGAAGAACGTAGTTGCATTGAGAAGGCCAGATTTAACTAATAGACCGGATTCCTCTGTTCTGACAGGCGCAGATGGCTCTCTCTCCCTGTTTTTTATTTATCTGTTAAGTGCCTATCCTGCTTCTCTTGAGTTTTTAGCTGTCAGTTAGCTTTATGTCCCACTTTTCATTCAGCAGCCCAAGGAGGCATAAGCAGCACTCTTTCTTCCCGTTTCCCCCCGTAACAATCTTGTGAGGTGGTCTGGGCCGAGAGAAAGAGTCCATAAGTGAACTTCTGTGGCTGAGGTGGGACTAGAACTGGGTCTTCCCAGTAGCGATCCAACATTTTAACAACCAGTACAGCACACTGGCTTTTATAATGTTAAACCATTAAAATAATGTCTTCAAAAGCTAGAGAAGTCTCCCTAAGATGGACATCCTCTAGATTTGTTGGACTGTAATTCCCATCACCCCAATTGTTTCAGGATGATAGATGTTGTAGTCCAGCACATGTACAGGACTCTAGGTTGGGGAAAGCTGGCCTAGATGTGGAACTCAGCTGCCCTGTTTTCTGCACCATTTAAATCAACCCAGAACATAAGCATTCTTCTATGGCCCTGACACCTTTTGGTAGTAAAGCTGTATATGCCCAAGATAAGTGAGGTTTGGAAAGCTATCTGGCATGTTATGGAGAAAGATGCAATTTGAGCTGGCTACATTTAATGGGTGGAAGGAGTTATTTTATTTATAGATTTAGATATAGATATGGATATAGATATATTTCAAAATTTATTATAGCCTCCCAAATCCAATGTGTACAAAACTAAAAAAAGAAAAAAAAACCATAAAACAGATAAAACCTAGAACGGCTAAAATCAAACTATAGCCTCCCAACTCCAATGGACTCTGGGAGATATACAAAACTTTAAAAAATATCCATAAAAACAAATAAAACCTAAAACCACACAGACAGCCCGGACTAAAATGATCTAATAACAACACAGATCAAACGAAACAAAACAGCCCTTCCCCCACAAAAAACAACCACAATACGTCAATCCCAGGCCTGGGACCAAAGTCAGGTTTTAAGAGCTGTCCAGAACTCTAGGGGAGAGGACCCTGTCCTTATCTCAGGGGGGATGCTGTTCCAGCAGTGGGGTCTGTGACACAGGACACTTCCTCGGTCCCTCAAGATGACAATGTTTAATAGAGGGGACCTGCAGCACACCCACTCTACCAGAATGTACTGGATGGGCAGAAATGATTGGAAATGAGCTGTCCCTCACATATCCAGGCCTTGTGCCATACAGGGCTTTGTAGGTAATAGCCAGCACCTTGAAGTTAATTCTTCCAAACGTATCAAAGTTAAACAATAATGAATGGGACCTAAGATGCTGCTCTAGCTCAGCTGTGCATCACAAGCTCCCAAGCATCATATTTCCATGCCTTTAAATACTATACTTTCAGTTACCATCTTTGGATTCCACCACCTCAGAGTGTTATTTATTAATAGATGCTAGCAATTTGGTTAAATCTCCGCTAGAAAGTTATGCCCATTGCTGTCATAAGCTCTCTGTTTCTATATCCTCTCTGCAACTGATCTGGGTCTAAACTCACCCGATCTTTCAATTTGCCCCCTTTCAGGCTCCCTCCAAGAAGGATGGATCCAAGGTCCAGAGAACTGAAGATGCCAGCCAGACCCCTTTCCTCCTCTCGAACTGGCCGTTACACACTGCAAGCCTGTGGTTGAATGAAGAAGTTTGTACATCCTTCTTAGATGTTCCCTATTTTTGTAACCTTTCATGTAGCAACCTTCTTGAGGAGAATATCTGCTGAACTGTACCATGGGGATAGATGAGCACAGTGAAAATGCCTCATGACATACATACATACATTTTTATATGATTTGAGGGAATCATCCTTAGCATTTAGCCCCTAGACCTATTATTGCTAGAGGTACACACTTCAAGCAAAATGTGTAGCTCAAATGAACTGCTTTCCTTTGTCCAACAAGAGAAAGGTCTCACTTGCAGCTAACCATAGCAGAAATGTGTCCTGGCAACGTATTTTTTTATGATGTCCCAAAACGTTTCTTCATCTTGTCCTCAGATCTTGAGGAAAACAGTCTTAGGTTGTCCATAGTTGCACTGATGCTGAAGGAATACTTCCCCCCTTATTCCAATACAGTTCAAAGGTGAGCAAAGGTCACTCAAAACCATGGCGGAAGGTCACTATTGACAGTGACTTCAAACAGAATCATTAGAGATGGGTTAGGGAATCCCCCATGGGAATAGCAACATTCATGCTAGTTTTGTTTTTCTGCTGATGCAAGGATGAGTGGAGAGTTATGTAGCATCTTCCTAATGGCTGAACCTATCAAAACATAGCACAGCCTTCATTGATGGGACTTACAGGAGGTACATGTGGTTTCTATGTTTGGGATGTGTTCTTAACTCAGGTGGCATTGCTTGTGACTGTTGTTTTAATCCTTATATGCCACCCAGAGTCAGTGTGGTGAGATGGGCAGTCATATAAACTATATATATTAATGAATAAACATTATGCAAAGGAAGTCTTCTGCTTTCTCAGAAGCTTACTATCCCTGAGAAATAGGCTGATCTTTTCGCTCACTCCTAGATTGCTTTCTAATCTCTTGAGACCTTCCTTGGGTGGTCAATTCTAGCTTAGCACATTGTAAGATAACAAAGAATAACCTTCCTTACTTTCGTTTGTTCACTCTTCAAACATCTCTCCATTATTCTGCAACTGTGAGCACCTGTGAAGAAGGTAAGGATGACAGGCCACGTATGTTGAAGCTGTCATGCAAACGCTGTGATATACACACTCGCGTCAGCGGTCAGAGCACAAGTACATAATGGCCACGCTAGTGATATCACTGTGCAGATGCCACCATTTGGGCACTATTGTGGCTTGGTGTGGTTGCTGCTGCACGAGGCCCCCTTGGTTTGCCCATATTCTGACCTGAAAAGCCATTCCGTTCACTCAGAGTAAAACTACAAAAAATAAAGAACCTAATCTTTTCATTCGTTCTTTTCTGTTTTTATTCTATATCTTCAAAACCTAATAAAGTTGTTTGTAAAAACATAGAGAACATGATCTTTCCTCCCATACAGGGTAGAAATCTATTCTCATTCTGCACCCTCACATTGCCTTTATCTCAATTTGGTCATAATGAATGTTAAACACGTTTAACATTGCTACTTTATTCTCACTTTGCTCTATAACAATTATAGAGGGAAAAAGTCAGGAGAGATTAAAAAAAGTTTAAGCAAGAGAATAAGATTCCAGGTTCAATCTTCTTCCCCTGATCCATCTCCACCTAAACATGTCTTTTCCTGCTTCTCAAAGAATTGGAAAAGATGGAATATTTGCGCAAATACATATATATTTGTATTAATTTCTTTATAGTACAATTAATAGCAGTTAAAAGCAAAACATTAATTTCATTCCAAACAGGTGATTGCATCGTACAAAGTAGAAAGGAGTACGGTGGTACAATATTTCTCTACTTTTCTACAATGTTAAGAATAGAAATGTCGTGATTATGCAAATCTGTACAACCTAACCTCTAAACAACCTATTAAAACTAGATTCATATATGAAATCATATTGTCTGATCTTCTACAGTGATAAAGAGCTACTTTGAAAGCAGAAAGCTGATCACTTTCAATCAGCCAATCTTAGCATTTTGCACTTATATGTTCTTCCAACAGCCAGGATAGCTTGCCCACTAATCTCCTATATCCTGACATCCTACCTTCTCCAACATCTTGGGCAAATGGCAGGTATGTGGACCTGAATTAGATCAGGCTATTGCCAGCCATCCCCATAAAGTAGAAGTGCCTGAGGCCCTGTCAAAATGGCTGTGAAAGTAAACTTTTTCACAAACTAGAACCAGGACATTATGGAACTTTCGGGCTGTGCAGAGATCTGGATTCAAAAGGGAAAAGATGGTTGGAGTGTGTGGGGCCCACATAGCTTCCATCAGCACGTCCTTAGCTCAATTTAAGAAATTGCTGACAAGTCTACCCCTGTACACTACAGATCTCCTTTTTCCCTTTGAATCCCTACACAGCCTGTTTAAGCACTCTGCAGCGTAAATGTATATATATTGTTTAATTCATTTCATTTTAATTCATTTTCATCCTGGCCCAATTTTGCATGCCAGCCAGAGGCCAACTGTGATCTGCATTCCTTTCATAAAGCTTGGCTGACTCACATTCTTTAATACCTGGATTTTTTAAACTGCACTGAAATCATCTCAGAAATGGTGTCTGCTGTTTACAGAGATAACAAATCTTGGGTTTTGGTAACAAAGCGTTCAATTAAAACATACTGTATAAACACATCTAATCTAATGTATGTCAGCTGCAAAATACAGGCCAAGGCTATCACAGGAATGAGCCCCCAAAGGAAATGTCCTAACTGCCATTGGTTCTCTTCCAGTTTCTTCTGGGTAAGCAACTGAGGCCTACTTTACCTCAGGTAGTGTTGTAATTTTCTTCTGTTTCAACACAGAAACCACAATAACCTTCATTAAGACACACAGGTGGAAGGGGAAGTTCTCCCTAGATGCCTTAAAAGTAGGGCCCCCAGACCTGGGCTGCAAAAGTCTAGATAACCATTAGATGGCAGGAAATTGCAACATAAATCTCTTGTTCTCATCTAATGGTCATTTAAAGCTTTCAAGCTTAAATTTTGTCGTTCTTATTACCAAAACAACAGACTCAATAGTCATGAAGGCCTCCTCCCTCCCCAAGGCCATGACACAAACAGGACAATTAGATGGTGGCCTTTTCTTTCTTCTTTTATGTTTACCTGAGCCTCCCTTCCTGCATTCCTGCAAAGAAATTAAAACTAAGACAGCTTCAGATTAAAACAGAAGCCATCGCTTGAAAAACTAATTGAACATTGAAATAAAACTCAAAACCAACATCTTATAAAACCAGATATAGCCTACTTCAGCTGACTGCAAATAGCTAAACAGAATTATACACTGTGTTGGTAGAAACATAGGAGTGCTGCTGATCTGAATATTTTTGATATAAAACAGAATAAAACCCAGCCATTCGCACTGATGTTTAATAACAATACCCTTTTATTTAATTTATCTCAATCACTGTTCCATTTCTCTCAGGGGGTACATGTCTCTTTTGTCCTTCTTCTCTTTGCCACGTTCCTCCTTCCGTGTTCCATCCCGGCTCTAATCTGTGAAACAAACATGGCAAAATGCCTAGAGCTACTCATGGCTTCGCTCATGGCTAATTCAAAATACTGTTTCAGAATTCTTATCAAGAAGGGGCAATGAAGACTAGTTCCCCAACCACCGAAAAGAAGAACAATCACTTTGTGTGTATTCCTCTTACAGGTAAAAAAAGGGCAAACATTTTCCTGATAGCTTCCATTCATTTTTCTCACCCCTTATTCCCACAAAGTTCCAGGAATGATTTCGCACAATATAATTACAAGGGATGTTGTAATATAACTACAGGAGTGATGTTGCTGGGCCTGTAAATTAGTCCTACATTTGAAGCTTATGAAACAAGTTGATTATGTGGCCCCATTGAGCGTCAAACCTGCGCCATGCTATGCTTGGAAGGAAGTTTGAAGGTGATTGGGATTAGTCAGCTCATCATTAATAGTAAGCTTGGTAGTAGAGAAAAGGTGGGAGGATTTTTACAGGTGATAGAAAGCCACCTTGTCTGTCTTCCGTTAAATGGGCATTTGGGGACTAAATACACCTAGCACAGCAGCCATTTTGTGAATAAACAAACCTTCCCAAGGACATTTTCACAACAGCTGCAGTTTGCTCCATATTGAAATGTGTCCCCCCCCCCCCCAGAATTGCCTACTTTGGCACTCATCTATCCCAGCTTTATTGCGGAGTGTGACCCGGTGTGATGTAGTGGTCAAGCAGTACACCAGATTCTGTAGGTCTAGAAATATGAAGGTCCTTGGAGAAAAAAATGGGAGAAGAGGGGTAGGAGCCTTTTTCTCCATTTTTTTTTTCTTTTTCTTGGTTCTTTTTTTACCATGGTGTTTCCCAGGAGTTCACCTGCCCAGTCAAATGCGAGTTGAAATCTTTCTAAAACATGGGACAATTCTTGGCCCATCAGTATTCAGTAGGGGACAAGTGACAAAACATGTGTCATGATGCAACTATTCACATTTCATTATCTTGCCATTAACATGATTACGAATGGACCCATATGGTTTGTCCTTGGACTCTCTTGCTATTTTACAGAGTATTTTGCAATCTGCCTATGCTACCTTGAGTTCTTGAAAGAAAAAATAAAATATAGCTGCAAAATATAAAATAAAAATTTACAAATAGGGTCCATATGGTTGAATAACTGTGTGGTGCAAGATTATCTTCCTTCTGTTGTTCTTACCTGAGCCCATTGCAGAAGCTCACCTGAGTAGCCAACAGTCAAAGCTTCAGTGGTTGAAGAATTGGGACATCGTCATTTCTGAGGAGGCCCTCAAAGCCAGGCAGGAGGCCGGGTGATATTCCTCACCGCTATAAGGAAGCAAGGTCACAATTTATGCATTGGGGTGTCCTGCACCAGTTTGCTTGCATACACCACCTGGCTAAATACAGCAATAAAATAATTCCTCAGGGACGGTGGATCGAACATAGGAACAGTGGGATTCATTAATACATTCAGTTTTCCCAGAAGGTACCCATTTTATATAAAAAGCTTGATATCTCCATTTTCCAACTCAATCACCCAAAGAACAGAAGAAAAGTAAGCCACATGCCTTTAGATAGGCATACAGAGTATCTGCATCTGCATCTGCATCTGCATCTGCATCTGCATCTGTATACCTTTATTATGTTAAATGATAGGCTGGCGGTTACACATTGGCCCTGGTCTGTGGGTTCCCCATTTTTCTGTTAAGACAATTCCATTTCTTTCTGATAGTAATACATTAATCCTATCACAAATCCATACTGAAAATTCACATTAGAATTTTAGAAACGGGAAGCAACCTTTGGCCCCTGATCTCCTCCTACCTTTCACTACTACGTTTTAAATACAGAAATAAAGAAAATCAATCCAAGGCATGGGAGGACAGAAGGCTTTATACAATTGCTGAGCTGTTTATTGATGGAAACTTTTTGTGTTGAAGGTATTTAGCGGAAGAAATTGCCCCAGGTTGTCGCTTGGTTTCAAATGAGAAATACTGCAACCTTCTTTCACTCAGGAGATCTTCCACCCATTATGGAAGAACACCGAGTCACACTTTTCTTTCTGTCTCTTAGCAAAGAAAAGCTTTTGTAAGAGAGCAAATTGCTAGTGGGGAGAAAAAACACAGGGATTCCCCAAAGTGATACAATCTCCTAAGTTGAAACATTCAGTGCACCGAATATAGCAGTCCTTATTGCACTGGAGCCAAAAGAATTTATTCAGCAAAGAATAAATATTGCTTCCATATCTTGTGTTGCTATTAATCTGTTTTTTGATGATTAATGAACAATTTGCAGGACGGATACCAAAGAAGAATACGAAGTGAGATGACAGAACAGTAATACATCTTGAAAAGGGTTTATTAAGACGTCGTCCCCGAACATACTGACAGCATCAGAAGGATACGACCCCAAACAGCTGGGTGAGCCCAAACAGCGGGACGGTTTTGTTCTGAACTGAAACCAGAACAAAGGAAGCTGGGAAAAAGAGGAAAATCATGTAGCCCTTTTTCCCCACTCCCCTGCCCTTTGGCATCCTCACCTGGGTTCTGGGATCACTAGCAAGGGGAGAGTCTGGTTTGTATTTCACTGACTGGAGAGGAAGGGATGACACAAGAGTAAGCAGGCACCCAATGGGAAATACCCATTGAAAGGAATGTCGTAGGGAGCCACTGAGGAGGCTAAAGAAAGCCTTCAGGGTGAAACCTATTCACATCTTGCCAATTTCAGACAGCTGCGTAAGCCGGGTGCTAATTACCTAATTATGGTCACAGGGCTGCGCTTGTTAAGCTGCGGTTAGCAGCTTTTAGGGAAGAAAAGCAGTTTAGGAAGAGATCACTTGTCTAAGCAATCTCCCCCCTCTGCAAGGGGGGGAATTCTGCAAAGGCGGGTGGGGGGGAAAGGTAAAAAATATAATACAAAAATACAGCCAGGGAGTCAGGCAAAGAACATCTCGGTTTCTCCTTTATCAATACATAACCGATTCCCACCACCTTGGTTTAGCTGGGGAAAGGCAGGCAGCTTGTGAACGTTTGTGGGTTAAACAAAATCTCTGTCTGAGCTTCTTCCCCATGATTCCTGGAACAGCTTCCTTGTTTCTGCCACGCTTTCAGTTTGGGATCATATCTCTGTCTTCAGCCACCTGCAGTAAGGTAATCAATCCCCTCTCAAAAGGACCAGCCAATATTTTTCTGTCCACCACAGAGTCTGGCTTTCAGAGGTCACCTGGTAATCTTTTTTCAGTATTGAATGTTTCAGGTTTGGTTTCTCCGTATTTGAAATATTGTGTCTGTATTTTATTCTTCTGGGACCATCAATAAACAAAAAAACACAGTGGTTTGGAGCATGTGAGTTGACACAATCCTATTTGGGGAAAGTTTCACATTGTGATCAGTGAACACCTGGATGGGGTAATTCCAGAAGTCCTTGGAAAAGGTCCTCATTTTTCAAAGCAATGACAGTATTCTTGGATTGCTGAAAAACAACTGAATCCATTTTCTACTGATCCTATTTGGAAGCCAAATAATATGAATAAGTCAATGACAGGATGTTGAACAGACAGATAGACAGACAGATGGTCAGAGTCCCAGCTCCTTTCATGTGATTCTTCTTTTCTTCCTGGGGGGAGGGATGTCAAGGGACAGTTTCAATCCCAGGATCTACACACACTGAGATGAACTAAGGGAACCATCTGCCATTACTGGCAAGAAGAATTCATTGATTAATCAGATACGATTCCATGACAATCAGCAATAGTTTGTCTTGACTGGCAAACATCCCAATCTTCTCCACCACTGAACCCAATGGGAAGTACTTTTATTGACATCAAAATAACCACAAACAGAGAAATCAGATATTAACCATAATGCAGGGTGTGATAAATGCGCTCCCAGGTTCGCTCACTCACAGCCTGTTGAGGCACACACATCTTGTAAGCCCCCCTTGTTTTCTACCTGGGTTTTGCAGATAGGTGTGGCTAGAGCAGACAAGACACACAGCCCTGGTCAATAGCCAAGAAATAATTAGGTTCACACACAAATCACTTTCAAACAAACATTAAGGCACAACAGGTTCTTTGAAATACACAGAGACCAGTGAATACAAAGTAACAGTAAAACATTACTGGTTACAATGTTCATTTGCTGTTTCTCACATGCACACACACTCACCCACACTTACCCACGTCCTTCTCAACTAGGCTGCCAGGCGCTAGCTAGAGGGACAGAAGCCGCCAAGTCTTTATCCCCCAAAGCTCTTGCTTTGTTGATTAGCTGGGATTGGGGTTTATTCCATGTACTCAGGCCCAACTCCCTTTGGTTCAGGCGACATTAAGTTTGGAAATAAAAATGTGAAGCTTTCAGTTAGTCAGGGTAGCATATCCAATTTTTCCCTACAGAAGAGGGCAACCCTTTGTGAAAAGTGAGGGGAAAGCTGCCCACTCCAAAGACTGGAAGATTAAACCAGAAGTGGTAAGTTTTCTATCTGCTTTTCCTTGCTGCTCTGTAGTGTACATTGCAAAACAAGTTTTTTTCTTCTTTTTCTCTTCAGTGAAGGAGAATCTGTGATGCAATATTTGTTCAAATGTTTTAGAAGTCCCTCGACTAGTATCTGGATCCTTTCCCCTACATTTCAAGAACCCTTTACCAGAGGGTTTATTTCAGTCAAGGACTTCAGAGAAAGCCTGCTTAGCCACACTGTGAAAGAGGTGGCTTTTTGCCCCATCGGAAATATCTCAACTGAGGTGTCACTTTTCACCAGCATTCTCATGCAAGACTTGGCTGTGACTTACATTGATTCATCTGCCCCAATTTGTCATGAAACAAAAACTCTCAATTCACTCCAAGACCCAAGCTATTAAATTCTTCCTCTGATGCTTATCCCATCCCCTGTGCCAAATCCTCCATCGGCCCGTTTCCATTCCTCCCGCTCATTATCCAGGATCTAAAGAGTAATGAACTGGTAAAAAGTTTCCTCTCCCTTTTCCAATAAAGCCAAAGTTCCAGTTTAACTGGCCTGGAGCTTGAGCCGGCAACTGACCTTTGCCCACAGCATCGGCTTAAACTCTCTTGAAGAAGCAGTGAGAAAGGGGAGGAGGCCAGGAATAGCTTTCGCTCATCCTGAGGAATTGGAAACACTGCAAAAAGTTGCACCTCTGGCCACCTCTGTAGCCCTTGTCCCCCTGGCCAGACATAAAGTATAACAGAGATTTATAAGAGGGTTGTCAGGATCCTCCCACGGGTATATTTCCATTTCCATGTTTCAGCTCAGCACAAGATTCATTCTTCTCCAGCTTCTTGGGGGTACCCAGCATCCACGCTTTGCAAGTAGAGTCATCAGATCATTTCCAAGTTCTGTTGTATAAGTGAAGAGGAGAATGAAAGGAAGCTAGAAAGCTCCCCAAAGTTCATGGATGGCTTCTGTTTGCATGCAAGCTTTGCTTGGTTGACAGTTCCGATTCTGGTTTACCTGTCAGGCTTAGGACCTATAATACCTTTGCTGTGTCTAAGCTTGCAACCTATCAAACCAAATGCAGCCCATCGACCAGATGGCCCACCAGGACCTCCATCAATCTCCTGATTTAGCCTTTTGACCAGGGGAGGTCAAAATATGGGGCAAATGGACAATTTGGACAGTCTAGCTCTGAGTGCAAAGCCCTAAATGGATTGTGAAGCATTAGCTGCTTCAGGAGTCATCAACACAGCTAAGATCAGCATCCAGGATTTTAGGCCCAAGATCCATACTTTATCTTGAGTGGCAGTCTGGGGATTCACAGCCCAGAAAAATGGAATAGGCACAGCAAGGACCAATATTTGAGCTCATTGAAACGTCATTAATATGATTTAAATTAATTAAATAGAGCTAATCAAGTCATTACTCATGTGTTTTCACTTTTTCTTTTATAATAATTTTATTAAAGTTTTTAATTACAAGAGTAAAACCTAATACAAATTTTAAAAAGAGAAAAAGAAAAAGAAAAAGAAAGAGTAGAAGGTGCAGAAAAGAAAGAGAAGAAAGCTAAGGATAAAATATAACAAGTAAGAATATAGTAAAAAGAAAAAGGAAAGGAATATATAAAGAAGTGAGTTCCCACTTTCATCACAAGTATAAACAATTCTAGTAACTTATTATCTCCTCTTAAAATACAATAAATGATCTGTTCTTCCCATATTCCTTGTCTTATTTATCAACAAATCCATAAACCTTTGTCATTTCAGTCCTGCTTCAGGAAAGGTCCATTCAGGCTTACCAGAGATAACAACATATCTATTTGAACCATCATTAAATAAACCAATATTAGATTCCTACCTTTTTCTTCTAACAATCTTAATCTTTAGTCCATTCAAATAATATCATAGAACTTGACTTCTTTTCATTTTTTTTCTTTGTCCCTTCTCATCGGATTCTTCAAAACTTTAACAATCCAACATAGGAAAATTATCCTGGTCACTCTCTTGGTTTATTGTTAGTATATCCCTTTTAATTATCAAGACATCAGCTGGTTTGTTTCATATGTCCAGTGTAAAATCTTTTTCCATGTCATTCTTGTAGCCTGTCATTTGTAAATCCACTCTCAACTCAGTCTCAATCTTCTCAAGTAGAACTTGTTCCTCTTCCAGAACCTATGTTGGACACAGACTCTCCATAGAGGGAGATGTATCTGTTGACACTATTGAAATTAATTTCTAAGCCCCTTGTTCAAAAACCCTTGTTCAGGATACCCAAGGTAAGAATATTTTGCTTCATTCTGTAATTGTAAGTCTAGTTTATGTGTTCTTCTTTAATTGCAATCTTTAGTTCCCTCTAGTTCCCTCTAGGATCCAATTTTTAAAATCTTATAATTTTTTTTAAAAAATTCAGAACAAAAGGATTTTCCCATGGGAAGGATTCTTTATAATTAATTCCAAAACCTTATTTCAAATTTATCTGGACCCTTCATCCATTGGTAAATTTCTCAAATCAACGTTTTAACCACCCTTTTGCTGTTTATTCCAAAAGGAAAAAAAATTAAATCCTTATATTTGTAGTTAAAACTTGCTTTCACTAAGGATTGGAGGAAACTCACCCAGTACTGTCAAACTTGTCGATCCAAAGATTTCTAATAGCTAAAAAGCAGTTGTTAAGCTATTTCCAAAAGTGATTAGAAAAGGAAGTATGCAAACCTAGAGCGCCAACCACCGTGTGAGCAAGGTGGCTATTCCCTTGTCTCCCAGGGCTCTAAACCCACTGGAGACCAGTATCTTGTGGTCTCCTTGCAAGAAGCAGCTGTATGGAGCACTTGTGGGCAATCTCAAGACCTCTCCTTGTCCAGAAAGGAAATATCAAAGAGCCGGTCTACTTACCTGTTCTTCATTCCACCGCAGTCGCTGGCTGTGCCTTTCGCCCACCATTCCTTCCTCAAGTTTCCATTTTTTCTTTCAGCAGATATTATAATAAGGAAATATTCAAAAAACAAAACAGGGCATCATGGTATCACCCCTGAGAAATGTAAAAAGTCAGAACAATATTCTGAGGAAGGATGCAGACATATTCATGAAAAATTTGGTGATTTCCAACAGCAAATACTGAGATAATATTTATGACACTGAGCACAGAAATAAAGAGCTTCAGTATGTAAGAAACCACACTTAAAGTGTTCTCTGAATGGATAAAGGATTGGGGAAATTGGGTATCTGAGCAATCGTTTTGGTTCATCACATCTGATTTATACGTGGCTGAATCATTCTGTCTAGAAATAAGTTGTTCTAAGCCAATAACACTAGATGATATTCCAATTGCCCATTGTGAACAGGTGCTTGCATGCACATACAATTTGCCCATTATGCATCTATTTCCATGAATCATTTACATTGTCATTGTTGGCTGCTATCACATCTAGGTTGACTCATGGAGACCCTGCGGAGATTTGTCTAGAACTGTGTTCCTACTTCAGTCAAGCTGCTGCTAAGCGTTGCTAAAGTGGCATCCATGGCTGTTGTTGTATTAAGAATCTGCTACAATGCCAGCCTCACTGCTTGGTGTCTTCCTTCCACCTTTTCAAGTACATCTTTCCCTAATAATCTTTCCCTTTCTCTCATTCTCTTTGAATTGTCCTGGTTTAAATCCTTTGATGGGACTCAAAATCTTGCATCAGATTGGACTGAATCTTACTGACAGGTGTATAGGACATTGTTTTCGCCTTTTGGAATTGATAGCACAGTGGTCATTTAAATATCTTTCAATCTAGCAATCTACCTACCATCCAGTATTGTTCCATGTGCAGAGTTGATCTTTATCTAGCTCTGTTTTTCGTGTAAGCAGGTCTGACCATCCAGGCTTTCAGATGTGTTCCAGGTTTCAGTAATCATGTATTATATACAGTGATGGTTCCTGAGAAGTTGAGGAAGAGGAAACTCCCTCAGTAGGCCAATGACTACCTGGTCAAACATTCTGGGTCCCACCCTGGCCAGCAGGATGCCTTTGGGAAGCTGACAAGCCTGGACTGGGGTATCAGAGCCCAGTTCCACTGTCACTTCCCAGCCTGATATCTGTGATTCAGAAGGTGATGAAGAGCCATCAATATCAGTACCCACTGATAGCCTGATCCTCCCTGGACCCATCCAGTCCTCTTTACAAAACATCCAGACTGGGCTACCATCACAACAATGGTCGTTAGGGAGGAGAAAACCTTCTTATAGTCCACATTATCTATGCCATGCATGGTCTTCAATGCCTCTATCATGTCCTCCTTTATCCTTCTTCATTCCAAGCTAAAAAGCCCCCTTGACTCCTTGTAGGGGAGCTACTGCTGCCCCAATGATTGATTCTTTTTTGCACCTTTTCTTGCACAATAATGACAGATACCAGAACTGTACATATCATTGCAAGTCTCATATATAAATTTGTAAAAAGGCATTCATGATACGGTATGGTATGGTATGGTATGGTATGGTATGGTATGGTATGGTATGGTATGGTATGGTATGGTATGGTATGGTATGGTATGGTATGGTATGGTATGGTATGGTATGGTATGGTATGGTATGGTATGGTATGGTATGGTATGGTATGGTATGGTATGGTATGGTATGGTATGGTATGGTATGGTATGGTATGGTATGGTATGGTATGGTATGGTATGGTATGGTATGGTATGTATGCTATGATATTCCAAGAATGGAATCTGTCTTTTTTTATAGCAGCTGCACACGACGCTGAATTTTTCATTAAGCTGTCTGCTGTGACTTCAAGGTCATTTTCTGCTAACTCAGATCACACTACACTTGCCTACCCTACAGTGCATACCCTCAATGTGGTTTGAAGTGCCTTTCTTCCTTATTTTTGAAAAACAATCACACACACACACACACAAATAGCAGTGAAATTTCCTGCATCTTTTGTGGGCAGAGTTGGATGGTCCATCTCATAGAGCATTTGTCTGGGCCAACATTTCTGAAAAAAATGCAAAAATATTGCATGTGCAGATGATCGATTGAAGGTAACCCAAGCCCTTATTGAGCGAGTGACTTGCTCTGCTTTTTAATTCTAGATTTCAATCGAGCCAATAGTTTTCATTATAATAAAAAAAATTAATATTAAGATACTAACAAGGCAAAATACCCAGCCTGCTTCTGCAGTATTTCCTTATTTGCTTCCAACCCTATTGATTTATTTAGAAAAACATTTGACCTGTAAAACTCCATCCAGCTTAATCTCCCCAGACCATAACTATTTCTTCTACTTTGCATCTGATGAGACCAGTTTTTCCTCACTTGTTACTCTTTAACAAGTTAAAGTTGAACTTGTTACTTGTTTACGTCTGATACAAACTTCTACAAGTTTAACTTGTTACTCTTTTACATTTTATTCCGCAGATTACTGCCTTTTTCATCAAAGTCTTCTCTGCCCTTACAGGAAATCTCTACAGCCAATTTTCACTCATCAAATTGAATATGAACTGGTTGGGGGGAAATGCAAGACTTTTTTTGCTTGTTTGTTTGCTCCACACCCCTGTCCACAACCGACAAACAAACATGAACGCCCACCAACTTACACCTTTCAGCCCCCCAATTTTTCCCCATGTGTTTTCTGCCAGTCTTGAGTTCTCCAACCTGCTTTGTTCTTCCAAAATGATAGGAAGGAGAGTTGACTTGAGAAACTAAATGAAAGATGGAAGATGGAAACAGAAAATAATGTATTGACTGGAAGTGAAATGTTGAAATGAATGAAAATGATAAAAAGATCTGCAAGGATGCCCCGTGGCTTAAACTGAGAGGCTTTATTTGTGGTTTTGAAAATTTCTGCAGTGAAGTAACCTCACAAAGAATATATAGAGATGACTGAGGTAGAATATCATTAAAGTAAAAGGAGGACAGATGGAAAAATGAACAGAACACCCTCCTGTTTCCCCTCTTTCAATAGATTGTCTTAATTATTTCTATCTCATATTAATATCATCCTGTCCATTCTGGTTTCACAAATCCTCCCTCTTTCTCAACTGGCATTCAACATCCTCTTCTGAATGGTGAATCTTTGGCTATTTGAAGGATGAGGAGATTTCTCTATTGCCAGCTGCCATATCTCTTCAACATCATTATTTATCATATTTATGTTCTGCTTCCATTATGACAGATTTGAAGCAGATCTCCATCTTGCCCTGAAATGCTATTCCATCTCAATCTACAGTCATTCAGAAAGTTATGATGGGAATTAAAAATGGAGGCTACCACGAAAGTGTCCAAAGATAGAAAGGGTTTGGACTAAGATTTCTGGGCCAAATTCCAGTAGTCCAGTGAGTAATTGATTTACTTATTTGTTTGATTGGTTTGTGTTGTTCATTTTGGAAGTAGAGATGATGATGATGATGATGATGATGATGATGATGATGATGATGATGATGATATTTCCGATTGCAAAAATGAAGGCCTTCATAGTTTGCATAAGAAGATTGGGAAATCTGATTCTGTTTTGCCCTGTTTGTGAAGGAAGGGAACAAAATTGAAATGGAAGAAGTTTTAACAGCTTCAAGCCCAATTTCTATAAGAATTCAGAGGACAAGGGAAGGAGTGGTCACCTTCCCATTCTGACTGCTTGTTATCTTCTTCTTTTTCCCAAAAGAAAAGAAAAAAAAAGAAAAGAAAAGAAAAGAAAAGAAAAGAAAAGAAAAGAAAAGAAAAGAGGTATTTCTGCATGGTTGCAGTTTGCGAACCTCCCATTTTTATCCTCCACCTTTACTATGGTTTTAGGAAGCGGTCTTTGGAAATGGTCAAGTAATGGACACCTGGATATGCAGTGTTGTGCTGTAGGCATGGAGATTGTACAACATGGTGTGGTCACCACAGAACTGCATGGTCATCTGATTATTTCCTAAGAAGTTAACAAAGATGAAGGGAAGAAATATGAGCTCTGGAACAGATAGTCCTCCTCACCTTCTCCACTCTCTTAGAATTCTTTGCAGAATTATTATATTCCTTGCAAAATGAAAAACTTTTTTTTTAAAGAAGCTTTTTTCTTTCACAAGGAGTAGAGACCATTCCAAACCCCTGGGTTGTGATTCAGCCTGGCATTTATATTTTGTAGAAGGCAGGCAGGCAGGCATGCCTATCAGGCTTGACTTATTTCAATTTAGAGCAGATTCAGCAACTGATATATTCCACGTATACTGAGGCTAAAATTTCAAGGCTTTACACCTAGTACTCACATGTGCAACATATAATATTTTGCAAGTATTTTGATATTTTTTCCTAAATTTATGTTTTAATTTGCAGAATATTTTGTGGAATAAGCTAAAACATTAATGCACAACTTGATCACAATATGTCGTAACTGATTTGTGCATCCCTCTGAAACGCACATTCTCATCAAAACAGACTAGTAAAAACAAGCAATCAGGTCTTCTTTTTAGTGTCACACTCAGCTTAGGAGGGCTTTATGTGACCATCTTTGAAAGAGCAGTTCCAGCAAGAGCAGTAGGAGTGGTTCTGTCTTACAGGACTTGATCAGCCATAATCTGATTCGTCCCACCCCATCCTTTCTTAACTCCCTATTTATTATCTAGTTTTACAGTGTACCTTTCTTTCTACCTGATCTGATAAAAGATTGGCATTCAATGATTGGATCTCAATCTCTTCTTTAGCATAGTTCAATAAGCAAAATTGGGGAGAGTTGTGTCTGATATTGGGAATCCTGGAAGGAAGATACAGCAAAAAGGTCTTCAGGGGTTGAAAGAAAGCAGACTACATTGAGAGACTGAAGGTCTAGTGGTACAAAAAATGCAATTTATTTAGGAGCACATAGAAATCTTGTGAAGCGTTTTTCCAGGTAAGGAGGCCCTTTAAATAGCTTGTAAGAACAAGCAATCAGGTCTTCTTTTTGGTGTCACACTCAGCTCAGTGGGGCTTCACGTGACCATGTTTGGAAGACCAGTTCCAGCAAGAGCAGTAGGAGTGGTTCTGTCTTACAGGGCTTGATCACCCATAACCTGAATTTTCTATCTACAGATGCAATTTATTTAGGAGTATGTAGAAATCTTGTGAAGCTCAGTGTGACCTTTCTCTAGGTAAGGAGGCATTTTAAATGGCTTACAAAGATCTGAAACATACTGATCAAATTGTTTTCCTCCAAATATTGCCTTTGAAATTCCTTCCTTAATGGCTGTTACCATACTTTTACCACTGTCAGAGTACTACAACTCCTCTGTGTCTCAAGAGGTAAGTATATTCTCATTTCTTAAAATGAAGTGGCTTTTGCTTCAGAATGATTATAAATGATTCTTTCATTATATTGGATTGGACTTTTTTAAGATGAAAGAGCGATATGATACCCTGCAATCAACATGTATCCTGGTTGAGGGATAATGACATTTATATAATGACATTTAATGGTTTTAAATTTTAAGATTCTCTTTGTTTAATGTTGACTTTTTAATAAACTTCTTCCATCTACAGTAGCAGGATGAAAACTGAAAAAAATAACATCAGAAGGATGCTTTAGTTCAACAAAGTTTCCAACACCCGCTTGAACAAGTTCAAGAAGCCACGTGCTGCTTTCTAAAGGCCAGCAAAGCAGCCTCCTTGCTTCTCTGCACCTGCCCTGTTGCCTCCCCTGGCAAAGGTCTCTGCACATGCTCAGTGGGCATCCTCTTCTCATGCTTCCAGATGGCTAAAACACGTGCTGCAGGAAGATGCAGTCCCATGAAAGTCAAGCACATTTGTTCAGGCTTGATAAATAATAAATGGGTGCTCCTCCATTTGGATAAGAGCTTGACACCCTGTCACAGCCTTCGGTTGCCAGGTTTGGACTCAACCACCAGCTGGACTAAACTCAGCACGACTGTGAGAGCCAAACTCCCTCCAAACGTTTTGCTGAAGATTAAAATAAAATAGGGATAGGAAAATGATAAAAGTGCTCTTCCTTCTTAAAGGCATTGCTAGGATTTAGAAGACGTATCAAGTACCTGAATCCCAAGATCTGATTTTGAGCAAAGGGATTCTGTGGATTCAACATGTGCAGCTACCTAACTTTGAAGCTGACTGGTGTGCTATTTTTCGTACTCCCCTCTTTCTATTCTGGCATGTCTAAAATTGTGGGTGTCCCAAGCTCCCTCAATTTGGCGTTTTTTGGGTTTTTTTACCTTAATAAACTTTGCTAACCAGAGCTCTGAGGGACTTCTCCCTTGGATTAGTGGTTTCTTTTGCAGATGCTGCTGGAGAACTCGGATGCATCATTGGTCTGAAATAACCAGGAAGCCAGATACACCAAATAAATGGGCAGGCATCACAAGACTAATGGCAAAAATCAGACATGTACAGAAAATGGAAAGAACCAGGTGTACTTTCAGAGAACTCCAAATGTTCCAGGCCTACCCAATTACTGTTTATTTATGGAACCCTCTATTTCCTCTGATCCCTTTTGTTAGCAATGTGAAGTTCAGGGCCAGTATATGCACTGAGTTACTGACATGCACTCTATGCAATGCTGCATTTTAAGACCGTCCGGAAGTTGGAGGGGAAAAGAATACCTCTGAACTCATATTTATAATTCCCATTTTCTACTCCCTGAAGAAGTCCAGTATGGCAAATATCCTGAATGTCTCCACAGGTCAACCCAGCTACTAACTTGGATTGTCTTAAGCCTTGAAGCAATCATGGTGCTTCTGGGAGACTGGCCTGAATCCTCACTTCAACCTGAAACTTTGAGTCAGATCTCCAAGGCAGTTCTGAGCTTTATCCCTTGGACTTTCAAAACCCTTTAAAGACACTCAGAGGGAATTCAGAGTATTAGTGAGTTTTCTGATGTTTTCTACTTTTGCAGAATCTCAAAAATAGTGTTGTTCTTCCTGCAGTGAGGGTATCTGGTGAGGATGGCATTTATTTTTATTGAGAGGTGTAGTTGGCCAATGAGTTAGATCGCCTAAGCAAAATCTGCCTAAGAGAGCTCTTGGGGAGGTATTCAAAGAGTAGGGAGACAGAGAAAGCAGGCCACCTGTGGTGTCTCAAGCAGCCTCAGCCTCCAATTCTTATTATGTGCAGTCAGACTTCTGTTCAATCTTGTAGTACCTCTTCTCTTAAAGGAAGGTGAACATATAAATAACCATTGTGCAAAGGTTCCCCTCTTCAACCATGTATGGTAAAGAATTCTCTTCTGGTATCCCTGGGGGTCAACTATCTGGCCCTGGGGTAATGAGATGCTGAGACGTGGTGGCGCAAGGGCTTAATGACGCTGGAATGGTCGGTCAGAGATGATCGGCCCGCCAGCGGTTCGAGCCCAGCTCCGCGGGACAGGGTGAGCTCTTGTCCCTTGTCCTAGCGCCATGCTAACCCAGCAATTCAAAAGCTATTCCATCTGCGAGTAGATAAATGGGTACTCCCGTTTAGATGGGAGGAACCGGCGATGTTGCGCGAGGGAGAAAAAATACCGGTGCCAGCCGAACCCCGAAGGCAGCTGGCAAGAGCGATGAGCGATGAGTGATGCGAGCGGCGGAAAAAGATCTACGGAGGAGGAAAGCCCGGATGGGCCCCCTAGCGACCCCTGCCGGTCACATAGTGTAATTGTATAATTGTATTTCATATGTACTGTACTTTTTGAGCTGCCCAGAGTTCCCCATTGGGGGGAGATGGGCGGACAATAAATCAAATGTAATAATAATAATAATAATAATAATAATAATAATAATAATAATAATAATTTCATCTGATCTAAGAGATTAACAGCCTGCCTCCCCTCTCCCAGTCTTTCTGGAGAATCCAGCTTCTGCAGAGACCGAAAGTCACTCAGTTCTAATAGCTCTGAGCTTAAACAATGCTTCAACCTCTTTTGCCTAGGCAACAGAGCCTGCATCTCTCTCTCACGATCATCTTCCTTCCTCTCTACAGTATGTCTGCCCGTGCATGAATTTGTCCCTTTCAATCTGCTACACTGCTGAGCACCACTCAGGCAGCTTGCCTAGTTCTCTTCGTTCTAGGCCTGTATAAGAGTGTTCTGGAAAATCTTTCAATAGTTTTGATGCTCCTAAAGTTGATGAAATTCCTTGACAGCCTCCCAATAAAACCCACCCGAGTCTTTAGGGATGACTCTCTACAGACATACTTTACTGAACAACGAAGAGAACCGTTAGTGTCTCGGAGTACTTATCCAGATAGACCTGCTGCCCAGAATAATCATTCAGAAAATGGAAGAAGACCCATTAGTACTGGTTTCCACGATCACAAAAACCTTTCTCAAAATCGGTTCATTTGACAGACTTTATGCCACCTGACCAGAGGGAGAAAATGTCCATTCAGAAAGAATAAGTGATGCAACAGCCATAATGGCAGTCTATACTTAGTTTCCTGTATAATTGTTGCAGAAATCCTGTATGATAATCTTCCTGAAAACCTACACAGGCACATGTAACATATGAAATTAAATGAAATTGACCTTTTTTGTTTCACTTGACCCCTATTTAAAAATAATTGCATCTTTTATTTGAAAACTTTGAAATGCTTTAGATAATTAAAAAAACTTTTTTTTTTACTTGAAATTCTGCAGAATTGATGAGCATGGACTGACAAAGTTGGCTTAGATGTGGGGTTAGGGATAGTGGTTCAGGCACTGTGAAGGCATAGCAAAGAATGTTGAAATTTGCCAGATGAAAAAGGAAGAACCTCCTGCCTCCCAGGATGTTTATAGACGTTGTGCAATGTACAGCTCATGGACCATCTAACATTCCATCAGAGAAAAATGACCAGCTGCGATTATTAAAGAATTATAAATGGCATATCATTCTTTATCTTTATTAACTTGTCTGACATTTGATGATGTATTCTTTCAGTTTATTTCCCATGGTGCCTGACTGGATTCTCCCTATTTAAGCCACCATTGAAAACACTCAAGCAGAAGACTTTCAGCCTTCTGCCCGGAAGACATCTACTGTATCTTGCAACAGATAAAAAGCTTTCCCTGTGTTCATGGGTGAAGCAATTTTCTTCCTTGCAGTGACGGGACAAAAGGTGCAAGGTGGTGAAAGGTGAGAAGAAAAGTGCAAAGATTGTCCAGTGGAATTGCGGAGGGAGGACACTTGAATGTTAGGATATTAGCTCAAAGAAAGAACAGGGCAACTAGTGGCATTTGTGATTTGGAGATCACACAACTCCAGAATCAGAACTGAACTGATTTGGAAAGAAAGGACACAGCTGAATTGGGCATACCTAAAGAGGAATTTGTAAGGCAGGAATCAGTCATTATTTGCAATCATAGATTCTACATTCACCTTCTACTTTGGGAGGTTGATTATGTCTATAGCAGATGAAAATCATCCTAAACCTAACCTGAGATTGCAAAATGAAGCTAGGGTGAAATAATGCTGACCAGATTGAACTTCCTCCTTTTGAAGTGTGGTTAGGCTCTTCACTCTGGGCATGGCTGGCAGATTTACTACCTTTGGAACATACGTTTTTATGGCTCTTATCTGCAGAGTCATGACCATTTGTCTTTTTCCCAGTCACGGTCTGTGACCGTAACAAGCATTTCATATGACACTTAGAAGTACAACAAGGCTACTAGCAGTGCCTGCCACTTGGAGAAACACCACCCCGCATAAGAATTGATCCCATTGGGACAGAAAGCATTCAGTTGTGTTTTGAATACCTGAAGAGGCATCTATGGAGCACAAATCTTCCGTTATTACAAGTCATGAAGGGAACTGTTACTCATTTCATTTTCTAAATTTCTTAAGGAAACTAAGAAAACTCATTCCTAAATGGTGTATTATAATATTCAACTACACGTTTCCCGCTCTGTGTTTGACTTGCGGACCCATCAATTGTGGTCCTTAAGATGTTCAATTTTAGCTTCCATATAAGGACTCAGAGCAAGTAGAAGAGATTCAAGAAATAGCAACATTGATATTGAGGGGATAATAAATGAAGTTCTATGAAGAGAAAAAGAGAGGTTGGTTAAGAAGAGAAACTTCAGACGGAACCGGATTGAATTCTTCAGCTACATGAGCAGGTTTCAAGGGAGGAGGGTCTTTATGATCCCAAAGAGGAAGGTGTTAAATAATGGCATTAAGGCATTTGAAAATAACCTTGAATTCAGATGTTGAGACATGATCCTACCACTATGGACTTCAATGATGGAAGGAATTCTGTGGAGTCCTTGGGGTTCTCTGAGCTTGGTTCTTTTCTTGCACACATTTCATTACCCGGCTAGGTAATGGGATGGAGTTTGCTCTCTGTTGATATACTGTGGCATGCCCTGCCATTGTTGGTGTGTGTGTGGGTTTTGTTTTGTTCCTCCGGGAGTTCCTTGATTTGGGTATTGTTCACTGCTTGATTGCGTTCCTGGTGGTAACCTCTGCTTATCTGGGTGATAATTTCTGGTGAGGAGATGTTCTGGTTTTTGTTTTCTTTTCTGCTGTCTCTTTTGAATAGTGTGTAGATGCCGTTTATCTCTATGTGTCTGTTGACTACGGCCTTGTCTGAATACCAAGCTTCCAAGAATTGCCTTGCATTTTTGGATTTAGCTTGGTCTAAAATGCTGACAGTTTCCCAGTTAAAATTATGGTTCAGTCCATGTGTTGTGAGATTAAGGAGTTTTCATTGTGTCTTCTGACTGCTAGTTGGTATTCATGGATGCGCTCTGCCAACCTTCTGCCTGTCTGTCCTACAAAGTGTTTGTTACAGTCCTTACCTTGTATGTTGTAGATGATTCCTGTTTTTTCTTCTTGTGCTCCTGGGACTTTTGGTTTACTTAAGATATTTTGGAGGGCTTTAGTCGGTTTGTGTGCTACAGAGATGCCATGTGGTTGTAATAGTCTTCCAACAAGATGGATATCCATGCAACTTTATCAAAAAGTGCCTGACCACTCAACCTACTACAACAATGTAACGAGCTGCCACCCGTTGATCCCAAATCCAGTAACTTTCCTTGCAGCCAATATTGATTCAAAAGAAATTCATTTATTGAGAATAAGTGTACAGATCCAAAGCATTGCTAAGACTGAGCAAAACCGTGCCAAAAGCTGTTTTTCTTACTCCCCCCCCCCCCCACATCTCCCTTAGTTCTTGGTCCTCTGATTCCCTTGCTGGTATGACCTTGAGCATGCCAGAGCTTGTGATAAAGAGTCATCTGCTTTAAACGGTTTCTCATTCCTAATCCCCCCTGCTTTTACAATGGCAAAACCGTAGCATGTAAAAAGCCATTTTTTAAACTAGCCCTCTAATAATCTATTATAAAATCTTGCGAGGATTCTGACATGCTGCCCCTCCACAAAAGAGGATGTCAGTCAGATGATTCCTCTTCTTCACTCTAAAAAAGAAAAAGCAAAGATAAACATAATACAATAACCATTCTAATTGTTAAGGCTCTGTAGGATAAACATCATAAATTTTTTTAACTAAATGTGGAACCTTTACATGTTTCTTGTCAACCCATTCAGCCATTGATTTGGGAAAAGGTTTCCACTGAATTAAAAATTGAACACCCCCCCCCCCCCAATGCTTTCTACTGTCCAGTATCTCTTTAACTTCAAAATGTTGTTCTCCTTCAACCATCATTGGTTTAGGTGGTGCTGGGGAGGGATGCCATTGAGATGACTCTTTATAGGGTTTAAGCAGGTCTCAGTGGAACACTGGATGGATTCTTTTAAAGGTAGCAGGCATCTGTAATCATAGTGAAACTGGATTAATTACTTTATCTATAACAAAAGGCCCTACGAATTTTGGAGTGAGCTTTTTGGAAGGTTGTAATGATTTAAGATGCTTGGTAGATAAAAGAACCTTATTGCTTACTTTCCAGTCTTTTTCTGGGGTTCTCTTAGCATCTGCAAATTTCTTGTACGTTGCTCTGGCCTCCTTCAACGACGCAGCAATCTAAGGCCACACTTGTGTCATTTGTTGGACCTATTCATCAACTGAAGTGACTTGAGTGGATTGTTTAGGTAGTTCTGGGATGGGTACAAAGTCCTGTCCTGTAGCTATTTTAAAAGGGGTGAGGCCAGTGCTTTGGTGCACTGCATTATTATAAGCTCCTTCAGCAAACGGTAACAGTTCATCCCAATTGTCTTGTTGGTAGTTAATGAAACATCTCAAATATTGTTCTAACACTGAGTTCAGACGTTCACATGATCCCGCCGTCTGGGGGTGGTACCCCGAACTCAAGCCTTGCGATGCCTCCAGTAGTTTTAGGAACACCCTCCAGAACTTGGCAGTAAACTGGACCCCGCGATCCGAAATTATTCGTTCTGGGACACCATGAGCTGGGTAGACGTGTGGTATAAATAACTTAGCCAGTTTGGGGGCTGAAGGAAGGGATTGGCATGCCACAAAATGTGCTTGTTTGGAAAAAAAGGTCTGTAACTACCCAAATAACTGTATTTTTGTTGCTTTCAGGCAGGTCTACAATAAAGTCCATGGAAATTTGCTTCCAAGGAGCCCCTGGGTTTGCTACTGTCTGTAGAAGACCCACTGGTTTGCCCCCTCTTTTTTGGCCATTGCACACGTAGGGCATGTAGTTCATGTTCCCCTACATCTTTTCTCATTGTTGGCCACCAAAATTGTCGTCTGAGTAGATGTAATGTTTTCACAAAACCAAAGTGCCCAGCTGTTCTGCTGTCGTGACTTCTTTGCAAGACCCACTTTCTAGCGTCTGAGGGGACATACAGCTTATCTTGCCACCACCATGCCCCTTGTTTGTTTACTAGCAATTGGCTGTTGCTTTTAAACCAATCATCCTGAGCAATCTAGGCATTTAATTTTTTCATCAACTCTCCTTCTGGTTGTTCTTCACCCCTTTTTTTCTGAGTTCTAGAGGCCACTCTTAGAGCTGCTTGGGTACATGGAATTCCAGGAGCGACTACTTCCTCCCACTTGCTGTTGTGCTGAGGCAATCGAGACAGGGCGTCTGCCAGAAATTTTTTTCCCCCAGGAATGTACTTCAGGGAGAAGTTAAAACGATGAAAATATTGTGCCCATCTCGTTTGCTTGGGTGACAGCTTCCTCGGTGCAGTCAAAGCTTCTAGATTTTTGTGATCAGTCCAAATTTCAAAGGGATAGGGTGATCCCTCTACCAAGTGTCTACAGCAAACTAACACCCAGCGCACTGCAAACGCTTCCTTTTCACACACCAACCAGCGTCTCTCAGTTTCTGAAAATTTCCGGGATATGTATGCACATGGAAACAGCTCCCCCCCCCCCCCGCCCCCTTCTGTAACAACACAGCTCCCACTGCCACATCCGAAGCGTCTGCCTGGATGACAAATGGCTGTTCTGGATCAGGGCGCTTTAAGATCGGTTCCACCGTAAACAGATGCTTTAAACCTTAAAAGCTTCCTGGCACTCCTTAGTCCAGGCCAAGGGGGCTCCAGGTTTTGATGCCTTCGCCTTGTCCTTGCCCTTGGTTTTCAACAAATCGGTGAGTGGGAGTGCTACTTGGGCAAAGTTGGGTATGAATTGCCGATAGAAGTTAGCAACGCCCAGGAAACTTTGAAGCTGATGCCTGGTTTTGGGAGCCTCCCAACCCGTGACGTCCCTCACCTTGACCGGGTCCATTTCAATCCCCTGATGCGAAATTCTATACCCCAAATAGTCAATTTGCTGTTTATGAAATTCACATTTGGAGAGCTTGGCATACAATTGAGCCTCCAGTAGCTTTTTCAATACCTTCCTGACCAATTGTACATGTTGCTCCATGGTCTCAGTGTAAATCAGGATATCGTCCAGATAAACCAACACCCCCTGGTATAAATGCTCTTGTATCACCTCATTTATAAGTTGCATAAACACCCCTGCCGCTCCTTTGAATCCGAACAGCATTATTTCATCACGGAAACACCCCAGGGGCATGTTAAAGGCGGATTTCCATTGATCTCCTTCCCGGATTCGCACCCTGAAGTACGCCTCCCTTAAATCCAGTTTTGTGAAAATTTTCCCTTTGGATAAATGGGCCAACAGGTCTTTCATCAAAGGGAGTGGGTACCGGTTGTCAGCTGAAATGGCATTTAGCCCTCTATAATTTGTGCACAAAAGTAGGGAACCATCCTTCTTTTCCCTAAATAGCACCAGTGCAGCAATTTGAGAATGCGTAGGTACAATAAAGCCCCTCTTTAGATTCTTATCAATGAACTCCCGCAAGGCTTCCAACTCTTTGGGTGTCATTGGATACATTTTCTTCCTTGGAAATTTAGCCCCAGGCTCAATCTCTATGGCACAGTCATTGGCGTGATGGGGGGGGGGTAGCTGATCTGACTCCCTTCCGCTAAACACCTCCTGCAGGTCGCGGTATTGCTTGGGAATCTGAGTTGCAGCCTCCCCTGCCTTTTCCCCACTCACAGCGCCCATCTCTTCATCTGACAACGTCTCGGTAATTCCTTCAACTTGCACTCCCCCCTCCTTCGGGAAACGCAAGATCTTTTCCTCCCAGTTCACTTCTGGGTTCTTCCTTTTTAACCAGTTCATGCCCAGAAGCACTGGGTTGCCTGCCATGGGAGTCACTAGGAATTTAATAGTCTCTCTATGGTCCCCCATAGTTAGCTGGAGCTCTTCAGTACGATACTCCACTGGCCCTCCCCCCGCCTTTCGGTTGGTCCTCACTACCCTTAGTACCACCCACATTTTAATGGGACTCACCCCCATCTCTTTGCTCTCCGAGTCCTCTCGTGAGCTGCTTTCTTTCTCTGGAAGAGCAGCCGCCTGTCAGAGCAGAAAGCTAAAAACTTCCGGGTTTTGCCACTGCCGCGTGTTGCCGCTCTAGCTCCCGCCTCGCTGCCTACTGCCGCTGACTCCTTCTTGCCGGCTTCAAAGACTTCGGCCCCCTCCGCTCCGTCTTCTTACCTCCTTGCTCCGTCTTCGCTTTAGGGCACGCAGCGGCAAAGTGCCCCGGCTCCCCGCAGTTGAAACAGACGCGCCGGCTCCTGCTATTTTCCGGCGCGCTGGTCTTCGCCTTGGGCGCCACCTTCTTTGTGCCAGGTAAGGGCGGAAATCGGGGTCTTGCTTCTATGGTGTGCCATTGCTCCTCCACTTCGCCGGCCATAGCGACCCATCCATTAAAGGTTTTGGGGAAACCTTGGCACACCACGCGCTGCAACAACTCGGGTTGCAAGCCCCTCTGGAAGAACTCGATCAGGAGCTCTTCAGGCACATGAGGCAGCCTTTGAGCCAACCCCCGAAATTTGTAGGCGTACTCTGATACCCCTGATACTTGGACCCCTGCTTCAGCCTTTCCAGGTCGCGTCATGCTTTAAGCACCACGCACGGGTCCTCAAAGCGCGCACAGAGAGCCGCCATGAAATCCTCTAATCTCCTTAATGCCCGGTCCTTCGCCCTGTGCAGGCCAACCACCCATTCTGCAGCTGTACCTTCAAAAAAACTGGAGACATAGGAGACCTTCTCTTCCTCGCTGCGGAACAGATCCCCATAGCCTTCCATGTAGATCTGCACCTGGGTGATAAAGCAAGCAAGCTGCTCAGCATCTCCCCCAAATTTCATGGAGATGCCCTGCTGCTGCATCGGGCTCTTCTTGGCTCTGTTGGTATGAGATCCTCCTCCTCCTCGCTGGAGGTCTCACCTTCGGCCGACTGCTCTGCCGCCTCCGTACCTCCCAGTGTGGCTGCTGACTCTCGCGTGGGGGGCGTAAATCCCCCTCCAAGCAGTTGATCCACCGCTGCTTTTAGCACTCGCATATCATTGGATAGGGACCCCATCTGCCCTTCCAATTTCCCCATGCGATCTTTCATCGAAGGGCCCCGTCCCTTCGTCGCCGTTGCCTTCGCCCCCGCTCGCGCTTGGCGTGGCGATTGCACCGGCTCCTCCTGGGTTATCACCTTCACTTCCAATGGAGGAGGGACCTGTCTCTCTTCTTCTTCCTCAATTACATCGTCAGCCATCCTGCTGCTCGGTTGGTCCCGGTCAACATGAGGCTTTGGATTCCCCGCAGGGCAATCTCCCTGGTGGAAGTCTGCTCTGGGAGTCTTAGCAAAATGTAACGAGCTGCCACCTGTTGATCCCAAATCCAGTAACTTTCCTTGCAACCAATATTGATTCAAAAGAAAGTTCCTTTATTCAGAATAAGTGTACAGATCCAAAGCATTGCTAAGACTGAGCAAAACTGCGCCAAAAGCTGTTTTTCTTACTTCCCCCCCTACATCTCCCTTAGTTCTTGGTCCTCTGATTCCCTTGCTGGTATGACCTTGAGCATGCCAGAGCTTGTGATAAGGAGCCATCTGCTTTAAACGGTTTCTCATTCCTAATCCCCCCCCCCCTTTTACAATGGCAGAACCGCAGCATGTAAAAAGCCATTTTTTTTTCTTTTTAAACTAGCCCTCTAATAATCTATTATAAAATCTTGCGAGGATTCTGACACATAACCTACACAAGCTGTGAAAAGGATCACACTGCCATACATCAGAAACGTCTCAGAAACCACCAACAGACTATTGCAACCACATGGCAACTCTGTAGCACACAAACCAGCAAAATCACTCCAAAATATCTTAAGTAAACCAAAAGACCCAGGAGCACAAGAAGAAGAAACAGGAGTGATCTACAAGGCATGCCATAGTATATAAATAGAGAGCAAAGCCCATCCCATTTTAGCACGGAAGACGTTACCTAGCCGGGTAATGAAATGTTTGCAAGAAAAGGACCAAGCTCAGAGAACCCCAAGGACTCCACAGTTCAACCCTGAGCTACACATATTCACCTTTATTGGAAGGAATTCTCGTCGAGGAGAATTCCTGTTTGACTGATGGCTTGAAGCAGTTTGGAGAGAACAGATGAAGGGGAAAAAAAGACATGTTAAGAAAAGGGAGGAAATTACGATCACCAAAGCATTATGGAAAAATGTATGAACATTCAAGCTGGATTGTCTACATTTTAAAACAGGGCAAAGAGAAAGGTGTTCAAATATTTCAGAGGCATTATAATTGGACAATTGTTTTTGAATATAGGTTTAATTTTGGGCCTACATGTCACAGAAGGTTTAGTCCTAATTCTAATTCTGCTTTGTCTTCATCCCCATTAGGGAATATCTGCTATCCAGCATTCCTTCCACAACCAATACTGCCAAATCTACTGCTCTTCCTAGGTATGTTTATCAAGATTCTGTGGTCATACCTGATTAAGCATACTCATGCCTTTCCTTTTTTATCACAATATATGAGTGTACTGTAATTCATAACTTACGTTATTATTTCCAGTAAAAATAAAACAACATAAAAGGATATCTGTTCTGTGGTATGATGCAAAAATTCAGAGATAGTTCTAAAAGGTCACCAAACTCCCTGATGAATTGGAGAAAAAAATGACATGAAATGTTTCTGGAATTCATCCTGAAAGAAAAGGTGTCCCATCCCACCCTCTCCAACTCCTGGGAAAGCAGCTTGACCCTCTTCACTCTTTCATAGTTTCTTCTTTCTTATTTGTTCCAAGGGGCAACAAGGGAGAGAGAAGGCATGGCTGTGAAGGGATTCCACCGACTCTGGATGCTGTTTGCAGTCGCTTGGATGGTCTTGGAGACAGAAGGTGACAGTTTTGAAGTCTTCAAAAAGAGGAATGTAGATTATCCAAAGACAGTTCCTCCACAAGGTGTCAACTACTGTAACTATATGATGAAGTCCAGAGGCATTACCCACTTAAAAGTAAATACATTTATCCATGTCTCAGAAAGTGGTTTAAAAGGCATTTGTCCTAAGCAATATACTGGTCAATGGAAAACTCGCAATCCTGTTCCATTGACTTCATGTTACAGATTGAATGGTAGATATTTTGTTGATAGTGACACTAGAAAGATTACCGTTTATTGTCGGGATGGATTGCCAGTTGAATTCAGAATTATTAATCCTTAGCTAAAATCAGAAGTTCGTTTGATCAAGGCCTTTCTCTTGTTGATGTTCTGCAACAGAGAGAGAGGTAGACTGGGAATTTAGCTTTGCCTTAGACCCAACGCGATTTTTTTCGGAGGGTCACATTTCCACTTTCTTTTCAGTTTCTTTCTGTCTTCTTTCTTCCTGGCTGTCTTTCTCTTATGATTAATGCAGTATCAATCACCCTACATCTGAAGGGAAATCTGTCAGTCTTAATGGGTAGACCCAACCAGGAAATGAATTTTACATGCAGGCCAAAACTAATTTGTTGAAATTAGCTATAATAAAAGAATCTTGCAAGTCTGATTGTGCTGTACCTCCTTCATTCTTCTACACTGTAGCCTGTGGAATTTGAACCTGTTGTTTACTATCTAATTTATGTGATATGGTTGATCTTTTATTCCAGGACTAATGGAAATAGCCTCCTGACTATAATAAAATAAATCTTTCTTTAAGCATCCTGTTATACTTTTCTTAGTCTTTTTACAGACAAGCCTTGGGCCTGATCACACACGGGGAGAGTCGACCAAGAAGTTTGGTCTGGGTGGTACAGAATGAACAGTTACATTTACTTCTTCCTGGGCCTGAATATTTCCATCGTCAGGTTCTTTTTATAACCCTAGCCTCTCTCAAATAAACACAGATTTACAAATAAATCTGTCTTTATTTGAGAGAGGTTAGGGTGTCGTGTTTCTTCTTTTGTTTTGTTTTCGGGTTTTCTTGGTGCCTTTGAGTCAGTGTTGACTCCTGGTGAATACACTGACAGCTCCCTGCAGTTTTCTTGGCAGCATTTTCAGCAGAGGTTTGCCATTGCCGCCTTCTTTCTAGGGCTGAGACTGAGTGACTGGCCCAAGGTCACCCATCTGGCTTTGTCCCTAAGGCAAGACTAGAACTCATGGTCTCCCAGCTTCCACTCCTACGTCCTGAAACACTACACCAAATGAGTTCTTGGAGTAATAGTTTAAAAAAAAAAAATAGTCATCGTAATACCTTCAGCCTTCTCCTTCTTGGAACCTGGAGGAAGTGCTTGCCCACTGAAGCCAAAACCTCATTATTTTACTGTTTCCCCTGACTCTTGCTTTCACTGAAACTGTTACTGAGATTGATCATTTAGAAAAGACACAGATCTCCTCTTGCCACTCCATCTCCAAGAGCTTCCTCTATCTACAAAGACAGATATATTGAGAGATAAGCCAGGTGTTATGGAAGAGTTGATACTCCCACTGATAGCAAGTCTCAACGCGATTCCAAAGTAGAGAAGGGCTGCACCACCATGCCAAAAGAGCAGAGCTCCTGCTCCTTGCAGAGAAAGAATGCGAGAAGGAAAATGAGAATCTAAATGCTTTAATTCTGGATCAAAGCATTCTTGAATTGCTACCATATCCTTTTTTCCCTAATCAATCTTCCTAATCAGAGCTCCAATGGATTGCTTGGATGGATCATTTCCAGTCCAGCAGCTTCCAGAGAATTCTGACACAACATTGGCTCCGTAACAAAATATTTCATATATCCTAGAGGATTTGGCAGGAATTGGAAAAATCAGGCTGAGCATGGCAATGAATTGGAATTGCCTAACACAAAGAAGGGAACAAATGTTTATGTTTTGTTTTTCAGGTGGCCTTAAAAATCTTCCAAATCTCTTTTAATTTCAGGTTTATTTACTGGATTCTTCTGTCTTTTCTGATCTCTTTAGCATCAAAATCAACTACAGGTAGTCCTCGTTTAGTGACCACAATTGGGATTGGCAACTCGGTTGTTAAGCAAAGCAGTCACGAAGTGAAGCCACGACAGTGCTTATGAATTTACTACAGCTTTCCTTTGCTTTTCAGACCTGTGAAGGTTATAAATGTGAGGACTGGTTCTAAAGTCTGTTTCATCACCATTGTAATAGTCACTCAATGAGTTGCTAAACAAGGACTACCTGTACAGGGCTAATGAAGTTCATCACCTCTACAAAAGTTACTTCATGCTTCCTTTTCCAATTGCTAACCCAAGTTGAAGGTATATCTCTTCAAGCTGTAGGAATAAACTGCCTATTGTAAATGCCTTCAGAACTCAACCTAGACAAAGAGCAATTCAGGTCAAGACTGAATTCACCATCACAGAGAGAAGGAGTACAGAAATACAGAAGGAATACAGGAGTACAGATGAAGCTTTGGAAAGAAGGCTGATGGACTCTTTTGGAGCATTGCCAAATTCTGAGCTAGATAAAATACTGAAAAAATTAGAAAATCTTAAACAGACACTGTTGGAAACATGTATTGCAATGGAAACTTTGATTGACCTGGTGGCCACAGCTTTAAAGAGGGACTGCAATAATTATAACAACCAACAGATATTGCTGTCACATGTTAATACAACAGATGACACAGAGCAGGGGAGAGGGGGGAACAGAAGGAAAATGAGATGGCAGGCTTAAAGTTGAAGATCGGTCAACTTTGTAGCCGGACCAAGGACCAACATCTTCAATGACCATACCCAACTGTTATAAGTTTGGACATATGATATTTCGACAGCCTGCCCCTACTAAGGCCACAGCTCCATCTGAACGATTCCAGGCTCTAGCGAAGTTACAAGAACCAATTTCCAACACTCTGGAGGTGAATGTATTATTTAGAAAACCACTATTTCTGCATATGTATCTACAGCATAATATAAATGTATAATATAAACAATCAAGTCTTCACCTACTTAAGTTTCCCCCTCTTATGTCTCTTTCCCTCAATTTCTGAATGTAATTTACCATGGCTTCTTCTCCCCCTCCTTACCTCAGTTACTGATGTTGGAATGACTCTGAGTTTCCTCTCCAGTCTTGTTGCCAAACAAAGCCTTTAACTTGTGTTAGAATGCAAATTTACGAGGTTCGTCTCTGAGCCGGGAATAAACACGCAAGTAGTTGCTTGAAGGAGAGAGAAGACTTTATTTCTGAGAGCCAGATACATAAGACGATCAGCTGTTGGGGCTGCCATGCAGGGGCTTCCCAGGAATCCCCTTTTATAGGGAAGATCCTTAAAAGGTGTGAAGGTAAACCTGCCCTCTGAGATTTCTTAGAAAATGTAATTAGCCAGGATTCCAGGAGAGAGTGCTTGCTGGTGAAATTGACTGGGGAGCCATTGACTGGGGAGCGTTCTAAGGTCAGGCACCACACTGCGCTGGGCTTTCCTGTGTTTGCCTTTAAGGTATTGTCTAATTGGAATGTAGATCTCTTTGGGAAGAAACCTTTTTATGATTCGATTTTTTGGCTTTAAGGAATGTTGGCCCTTCCTGCCAGGTCTTTAGTTATTTAATTCTGGGCTAGGGTGCAGGACTCTTGATTGTCACCTCCTAACCTCTTTAGGTGAGCCCATTCTTACTATAATTTAGTCAAATGCCTTGATTGCTGTTAAGATAAAAAATGGTAGGATGAGACAAATGGGAAGCTTTGACTTCCTACTGACATGGGGGGAAGAATTTGATTTCCTTCTCACAATTGCAACGTTCCACTCCCAGCATCTGGAATTTCATACACAAAACACACTCCATCCTCCTTGTCTTTTCACACTCTCATAAGCTGCTCCAGGATTTTCCTCCTGGTCTTCCTCCACATCCCAGGGCTGGAATCTCCAGACTTGGCAGGCTGGATCGTTTCTCCCCTCCATGTTAACCAGGGGTAATAAGGGAAAAGCGTCCTCAGGGTCGAGTCACCCCTTCCTCTGAGTTACTTCAGTTCTGAGGTAACCACACCTGTGGGTGAACAGCAGTTGGCAAAGTCAGTCTCCTTGCTGCCACTTCCCTTCTATGTAAACTGGCTTCCCCCTTCCCCACCAGCCCTCTGGGGATCCAGGAGAGGATTGAAGGGCCTGGCCTGTATTTAGCCAGACCCCACCCTGGGCCTGGCTAAACACAGAAGGGAAACCAAACCACAGTTTGGGGAGTCTGTAGCTCAGCCAAGCTGAGGCAGGTGCTAGAAGGCTACCAGTTCACTCCAGGATTGAAACAAAAATTAACTTTATTAAAGGACCAAAAGAAGATCAGTTTCTACTCACACAACACCCAGCTTAAACACACACAAAAAACCCTAACCCAGTTCTAAATAGAGCTAAACTACTCAGTTTCTAACCTTGCTGAGGTAATCCCTCCTCCCGGTCTCCAGCCAACTCCCTCACGAAAGGCGCCCCAAACTCTTCCCGCCAAAACCTGAGACAACCACCTTCTTCTCTTCTATTGGCTGTCAGGGGTCAGGTGACTCCCTCTGGGTACTTCTCCACTCCCTCAGTCTGCCCTGTGGCACAGTTGGCTTAGCCTTCCCTGAAGGTGACGCAGGAGCACAGCTGCCTCCGTGAGCTTCTTTGGGCCCACCTTCTGTACTTCCACCATGACAGAGTTGGGGATAGTAGACACATACCGCTCCAGAAGGAAAAGCTCAATTATTTCCTCCCTAGTCACTGCCACTGCTGGCTGACATCAGTACTGTGCTGCTCAAACTAAGCTCTGGGGGAACCCCAGTTCACTTTCTGTATTCCCCCTCCGCAGTGAGCGAAACCTCCTTCTGGGTTCTTCTCCTGGGAGACCAGTTTCTTCAAGTACCTGTTTTTTAAATTGTTGGTAGTCCTCCTTTTCCTCACTGCACAGGTCAGCCACATATGAACCATATAGTGGCCTCTGGGATGGTGGAAGCTCGACAGGTATCTTCAAAGTTAGTTAGAAGTGCCTTAGCATCATCTCCTTCATGGTACTTTGCGAATTTCTCCTTCCATTCCCCTGACATTTGGGTTGTATTGGGAAGGGAAGGATTAGAGAGGATGAGCTGGTGTTGTAACTTTAAGAGCTCTAACTGGTGTTGGCGTTCCTTCTCTTTTTCCTCATCTTTTTTTCTCAGTGATCTCCATTCCTTTTAGCTCCAGATCAAGTTCCATCATCTTTGTGGCTTCTTCTCTCCCAGACTCCAAGTCCGGCTTCTTAAGTTCAAGCTCCTTTGGTGCTGAACAGACACTCTGGTTTCTGCTGAGGAATTCCTTGTAGCAGATATTTTTATGGCCTGTGCCTTCCTTGCAGGGTTGGTGTACCAGTACTCTTTGCTACTTCTCAGCCAATTGACTGCCCTAGCACTACCTAGCCTATCTGTTGTTCCCAGTTTCTAGAAAAATTCTAAAAGCCTGTAGTTGGTGCATGTGACCTCTGCTGGTTGTTAGGAGAAAACAACTTAAAAAAAAAAAAGGAGGAAAATCTACTTGACTCTCTGATGCCACCTATTGCTTAATATCCCACCTCTGCCATCATGTAATAAGGGAACAGGCACTCAAAGGGTCAAACCAGCTCCTCCTCTGAGGTCCTTCAGGTTTGAGGTAACCACACCTATCGATGAACAGCAACTGGCAAAGTAGGTCCCCTTGCTGCCGGCCCCCTTCGGTATAAATTGGTTTTCCCTTCCATATCAGTCCTCTGGGGAACCAACAGAGGATTGAAGGGAAGATCCTTGCCTCACCCTGAGTCTCACTAAACACAGAAGGAAAGCAAACAAAAACTTTGGGAGTCTGTAGCTCAGCCAAGATGAGGCAAGTGCCAGAAGGTAACCGTCAACTCCGCAATTTAAACAATAATCAACTTTATTAAAGGTATGAAAGTAATTTTCCACATACACAACACACAATTAAAAGGAGAAAACACAGGAAAAAAATTGCCCTCCATTGCAACTCTGATTAGAACTAAATAGCTCAATTTCCAACCTTGCCTGAGTAATCCCCTCATCCCTTGTTGTTGTTCGGTCGTTAAGTCATGTCTGACTCTTTGTGACCCCATGAACCATATCGCACCAGGCCTTCTTGCCCTTCACCGCCTCTCTGAGTTTGCTCAGTTTCATGCTCATTGCCTCAGTGATGCTATCTAACCATCTCGGCCTCTGCCATCCCCTTCTCCTTTTGCCTTCAATCTTTCCCAGTATCAGAGTCCTCTGTTCTCATTAGGTGACCAAAGTATCTGAGACTGAGCTTCATTATCAAGCCTTCCAATGAGCAGTCAGGGTTGATTTCCTTTAAGATTGACTGGTTTGACCTCCAATTCTCCAAAAAGTAAGATCATTTTATTTATTTATTTATTTATTTATTTATTTATTTATTTATTTATTTATCGTATTTATATATCCGCCCATCTCACACAAGGTGACTCTGGGCGGCGTACAACAATTAAAAAAATAAATACAAAAATACAATTACACATTAAAAAACTGTAAAGACACACAAAATAGGAGGAGATAAAATTAATAAGGGAGCCATTGTAAAATCTCTCCGGTATCCTGGGATCCCCAGGCCTGATCACATAGCCAGATCTTGAGGGACTTGCGGAATGTTAAGGGGGATGGAGCTAATCTCATTTCAGGGCGGAGAAGATTCCACAAAGGTGGGCGCCATGGCTTACCAGGTATTACCAGGTATCTGAACAGGCAAAGGAAGACACACACAACTGGAAAGGAGGGGAATGGGGAGGGGGTTAACTGTTTAACTGTTTAACTTCCTTGCCATCCATGATAAAAATTAAAGTGAAAAACTGTGAAAAAGAAAAGAAAAAAGAAAAGAACTTAGGCCTACATGTACAGTATATGAAATCACTTTCTCCAGCATCAGAAAGACTGGTTAAGTGAAGAAATGAAAGGTGAATGAGTGGTATCATTGATGATTGAACAGCCATTAACTTTCAAAGGTGGCAAATTCTAGCTCCAGAGTTAGCATCTTACATATATGACCTACATTTCTATCTGCGGATGGATATAATCAATTGGACAATGTCTCCAATGTAAATTTAGGGTCAAGAGGTCTTCTTGGAGATAAATTATATGCTTGGAATTGCAGTCTATTGCAGTAGAGAGAGGTTGGGGGAAGGGTGACGAATTGCTCTACCTTGAACTCATGTACTCCAACATCTGACATCAGTGTAGATGTAGAAGAAACAAGAATCCTTATGAAAACATGAGGATAATAAAAACAGAGAGTCAAAGAAAACTAATCAGAAAAAAAGGAATAATAGTCAAATTGTTCTTAACAGAATGGAAAATTGGGCTGACACCAACAAACAAAGAAGTATTTTGCATCACACTGGCGGTTGCAGGAGATCAGATATTGGTAACCAAGGGTTGGTTGCTCTTGCAGATGACCTGTCGCACAGCCAGGACAGTGGTGAAGCATCCACCCTTGTGTTCCTTGATCTCTTGAGGGATTTTGATTCCAATGACCTTGGAACCCTTTTGAGCTGGCTCTGTGGGTTGGGGCTTGGAGACCCTGTTTCCTGATGGTTCTCGTCCTTTTCTGAGGACAGCTGAAGTCATGGTTGGTTAGGAGGGAGAGATTATTTGTAGGCCCCTTTGTGGAATGCTGCAGAGTTCTATATTGTCTCCTCTCCTTTTCAAAATCTACATGAAACCACTGGTTATATGCCAGTTTACGATTCAGAATCATCATTACTCTGAGGATCCCCAATTGTATTTTTTGAGCTCAGGCCAGCCAAGTGAGCCTCTCAAGGTTCTGTCCCAATGCATGAAGGCTGTGAAGGTTTGGATGGGAGGAGCTGACTCTGACTTAATCCTAACTGTTTGACCACCCACATCTGGGAATATTCCATCTTTGACCTTGGATGGGGGTCAGTTCCCATTCAAGGGTGGAACACCACTTGGGGGTCTTCCTGGACTCACAGCTGCTGTTCAATGAGCAGGTGGCAGCTGTGAGCCAGAAGGCTTTTACCCAGCTTCACCCGATGCACCAGTTGTGCCCTCTCCTAGATCAGGGGTCCTTCAGATAGCCACTCATGCCTTAGTCACCTCATGGCTTGACTACTGCAATGCTCTCAACATGTAGCAGCCCTTGAAGACTACCTGGAAGCTTCAGCTGGCCCAGAATGCAGCAGCGCAGGCAATAAGGACATTCCTTCTGACACCTCTGCTTCGTGAACTGCACTGTTTGCCACTCTGCTTTAGGGTGCGATTCAAGGGGCTGGTTACTACCTATAAAGCCCTACATGACATAGGGCCAGGTTCTTTGAGGGACTGCCTGTCTACCATAGTATCTGCCCAGCCAATTTGCTGTGGCAGGGTTGGTGCACTCCGGGTTCCATTAATTAAACAATGCCATCTTTCAGGACCCTGGAAGTGTACCTTCTCTGCAGCAGCACCTAACCTCCAGAATGAGGTTCCCCCCAAGATTTAAACAGCCCCCACCCTACTAGTATTTTGAAGGGCCCAGAAAACATGGCTTTTTCCCCAGGCCTTTGGTGAAGATGATTGATGCTTAAGCTCAATGAGTGAATAGGGCAGATCCATTGTTACTATGATAGATACAGAGGTTGCTATGCTGCACGAAAGACACAGGGAGGCAGTCAAACACAAGGAAATAATGACAGAAGCACATGGATGTTGCAACTTTATTTGCATGGACACATGTGGAATTTAAAGACACTGCCAAGGCTATTGTGGCTGATCTTTGAAAGTCTGATGAAACCACCAAGCTGGACTTGGTGGGAAAAGGAAATCAGATAAATCCAAAAGGCTATAGCCTGAACTGGAGAAAACTGCTTATGCCAAGCCATGCAGCCAGCTCAGTGAGTGTGTGAGGATGTGGGAGAGCAGAACAAGTGAGGGAAGGTTGCCAAAACAACGTAGAATAGGACCTTTGGTTCTGCTACATTTCTCTTCTTCATTCAAGCATGGGTAATGTAGTGGACCGGAAGGCCCCTATGGCAAGTGACTCGGATTTTCCTGATCTCACTCTTCCCTTCGTACTTGCAGAAGATTGTCTTGTGTTGGTTACTTTTGATGCAGATGGTGATTGAAAATAGGCTTTTGCTGGTGTGATTGCCATCCAGTTTCCTTCCCCTAGATGTACAGACGGCGGTCAGCCGTTCTCTGCTGGCATGGATGAAGGTGTTGCTCCATTGACATTTCAAGCCCTTGCGGCGCATCATCCTGTTGCAGTAGTTGTGGTTATTCTGGAGATCAGTTTTGGGGTTGTCCACATGCCTTCTCAGGAAGTCTTCATAGGATGAGGCTTCACTGCAGGGGAAGAAGGAATTCACTGGAAGGAAAAGCAGCAGAAGGAGGGCCCAAAAGCAGTAGCTGTTAAGAGCCATGATTCGCTCCTGACTCAGTAGCTGCAAAATAAGAAATAAGAGAAGGCCAGATTTAACTAATAGACTGGATTCCTCTGTTCTGACAGGCGCACATGGTTCTCTCCCTGTTTTTTATTTATTTGGTAGGTGCCTATCCTGCCTCTCTTGAGTTTTTAGCTGTTAGTTAGCTTTATGTCCCACTTTTCATTCAGCAGCCCAAGGAGCCATAAGCAGCACTCTTTCCTCCCATTTTCCCACATAGCAAACTTGTAAGGTGGTGTGGGCCGAGAGACAGAGTCCATAAGTGAACTTCTGTGGCTGAGGTGGGACTAGAACTGGGTCTTCCCAGTAGCGATCCAACATTTTAATGACCAGTGCACCACACTGACTTTTATAATGTTAATCCGTTGAAACAATGTCTTCAAAAGCTAGAGAAGTCTCCCTAAAATGGAGATCCTCTAGATGTGTTGGACTATAATCCCATCACCCCAAATTTCAGGATGATAGATGTTGTAGTCCAGCACATGTACAGGACTCTAGGTTGGGGAAAGCTGGCCTAGATGTGGAACTCAGCTGCCCTGTTTTCTGCACCATTTAAATCAACCCAGAACATAAGCATTCTTCTATGGCCCTGGCACCTTTTGGTAGTAAAGCTGTATATGCCCAAGATAAGTGAGGGTTGGAAAGCTAGCTGGCTTGTTATGGAAAAAGATGGAATTTGAGCCAGCTACATTTAAGGGGATGAAGGAGTTATTTTATTTCTATAAAAGAATTCTCCTCTTACCCCTATGGGTGGTATGTGTCTTCCTCAATCTCGGGTCCTCTACCAGAGGCCTGGGAGTTAGAGGGTTCTACACAGAATCTTAGCCATTCCTAGCACTCCACTCTTATTGACAGAGAGCATCAATGTTGTTCCTGGGATCTGTTCAAGCCAGTCTCCCAGCTTAGAAGTCACAGCCCCAAGTGCTCCTACTACCACTGGGACCACTTTGGCCTTGACTTTCCACATCCTCTCTAGTTCCTCCTTCGGGCCCTGGTAGTTCTCCAGCTTCTCATACTCCTTCGTCCTGATGTTGCTGTCACTTTTACACCACACACACACACACACACACACACACACAGATATACATACATATCCATACATGCATCAACATTTATTACAGCCTCTGAATCCCAATGGATTCTGGCAGTGTACAAAACTAAAAAAAAAAGGCCCATAAAAACAGATAAAACCTAAAATGACACAAATCAAACAAAACAAAACAGCCCTTCCCCCACAAAAACACAACCAGAATACATCAATCCTGCTTTGTAGGATTGGTTTTAAGAGCTGTCCAGAACTCTAGGGGAGAGGACACTGTCCATATCTCAGGGGGGATGCTGTTGCAGCAGGTGGGGTCTGTGACACAGGACACTTCCTCGGTCCCTCAAGATGACAATGTTTAATAGGGGGACCTTGAGCACACCCACTCTGCCAGAACATACTGGGTGGGCAGAAATGATTGGAAATGAGCTGTCCCTCACATATCCAGGCCTTGCACCATACAGGGCTTTATAGGTAATAACCAGCACCTTGAAGTTAATTCTTCCAAACGTATCAAAGTTAAACAATAATGAATGGGACCTAAGATGCTCCTCTAGCTGAGCTGTGCATCACAAGCTCCCAAGCATCATATTTCCATGCCTTTAAATACTATGCTTTCAGTTACCATCTTTGGATTCCAGCACCTCAAAGAGTTATTTATCAACAGATGGTAACGATTTAGTTAAATCTCTGCTAGAAAGTTATGCCGATTGCTTTCATAAGCTCTCTGTTTCTATAGCCTCTGCAACTGATCTGGGTCTAAACTCACCCGATCTTTCAATTTGCCCCCTTTCAGGCTCCCTTCAAGAAGCATGGATCCAAGGTCCAGAGAACTGAAGATGCCAGCCAGACCCCTTTCCTCCTCTCAAACTGGCCGTTACACACTGCAAGCCTGTGGTTGAATGAAGAAGTTTGTACATCCTTCTTAGATGTTCCCTATTTTTGTAACCTTATATGTAGCAACCTTCTTGAGGAGAATATCTGCTGAACTGTACCATGGGAATAGATGAGCACAGTGAAAATGCCTCATGACATACATACATACATACATTTTTATATGATTTGAGGGAATCATCCTTAGCATTTAGCCCCTAGACCTATTATTGCTAGAGCTACCAACTTCAAGCAAAATGTGTAGGTCATATATGCAATGAACTGCTTTCCTTTGTCCAACAAGAGAAAGGTCTCACTTGCAGCTAACCACAGCAGAAATGTGTCCTGGCAACGTATTTTTTTATGATGTCCCAAAACTTTGCTTCATCTTGTCCTCAGATCATGAGGAAACAGGCTTAAGTTGTCCATAGTTGCATTGATGCTGAAGGAATACTTCCACCCTTATTCCAATACAGTTCAAAGGTGAGCAAAGGTCACTCAAAACCATGGCAGAAGGTCATGACAGTGACTCAAGCAGAATCATTAGAGATGGGTTAGGGAATCCTCCATGGGAATAGCAACATTCATGCTAGTTTTGTTTTGTCTGCTGATGCCTGATTAGTGGAGAGTTAGGTAGCATTTTTCTACTGGCTGAACCTATCAAAACATAGCACAGCCTTCACTGATTGGACCTTTACACGTGTTAGAGGTCAGCTTCCAGAATTTCCAGGCATCTAGAAATCCTGGAAGTTCCAGGCCTGCACATCTGGAGGATACCAGGTTGGGGAAAACTGAGTCAGATGCCAGAGAAATTACATCTGCAACAGTGACCCCCCAGAGTTTCAGAAGGTCCCTACAGGAGGTAAAGTGAGATGTGGTTTCTATGATTGGGATGTGTTCTTAACTCAGGTGGCATTGCTTGTGATTGCTGTTTTAATCCTTATATACCACCCAGAGTCAGTGTGGTGAGATGGGCAGTCATATAAACTATATATATTAATGAATAAACATTATGCAAAGGAAGTCTTCTGCTTTCTCAGAAGCTTACTATCCCTGAGAAATAGGCTGATCTTTTCGCTCACTCCTAGACTGCTAATCTCTTGAGACCTTCCTTGGGTGATCAATTCTAGCTTAGTCTATTGTAAGATAACAAAGAATGACTTTCCTTACTTTCGTTTGTTCATTTTTCAAACATCTCTCCATTATTCTGCAACTGTGAGCACCTGTAAAGAAGGCAAGAACGATAGGCCATGTATGTTGAAGCTGTCATGCAAACACTGTGATGTACACACTTGCATCAGAGGTCAGAGCACAAGTACATAATGGCCACGCTAGTGATATCACTGTGCAGATGCCACCATTTGGGCGCTATTGTGGCTTGGTGTGGTTGTCGCTGCCCACAGCCTCCTTGGTTTGCCCATATTCTGATCTGAAAAGCCATTTTGTTCACTCAGAGTAAACCCACGAAAAGTAGAGAACCTAATCTTTTCATTAGTTCTTTTCAGTTTTTATTCTATATCTTCAAAATCTAATAAAGTTGTTTGAAAAAAAAAATTAGAGAACCTGATCTTTCCTGTAGGGGACTACAGGATCCTGTAGGGGACTACAGGATACAAAACTACTCTCCTTCTACACCCTCACGTTGCCTTCATTTCAAGTAGGTCATAACAAAGGCCCACATTTAACCCTGCTACTTTATTCTCACTTTGCTTTATAACAATTATGGAGGGAAAAAGTCAGGAGAGATTAAAAAAAAATGAGCAAGAGAATAGGATTCCAGATTCAGTGTCCTGGCCCTGATCCATCTCCACCTAAACATGTCTTTTCCTGCTTCTCAAAGAATTGGAAAAGATTGGAGCAAATATAATTTCTTTAAAGTACAAATAATAGAAGTTGAAAGCAAGACATTAATTTCATTCCAAACAGGTGGTTGCATCCTACAAAGTAGAAAGGAGTTTGTTTGTTCTTTTATCCTCCCTCAACCGTGACTGCAGTGACTGCTTTTGGATGAGTCCTTTGCAGTTTTCAAGGCAAGGTGTTTCGGAAGTGGTTTGCCAGTGCCTCCTTCCTAGAGCAGAGCCCAGCTGGCAAGCGCAAGAGGCGGGGTTTCCGTTGCTTCGTGCCTTTTTCGGGCATGCGCGGCTTCCGCATTACTGGCAACTGCTCCCTTCTCCCATGCAAACACTGCCGGGATTTTTCCTCCCACCGGGGTGAGAGTACCCATTTGTCTACTCATGTAAGTTTTTGATCTGTTGGGTTGACAGGAGCTGGGGAGGAAGCAGGAGCTCACTCTGCTGCACGGAGCTGGGCTCGAACCGCTGAAGTGTCAACCATTTCTGGCCAGCAACTTTTGGCGTCATTTGTTGGGTAATGAGATTAAGAGGAGACAAGGAATACAAATTATCAACCTTTATATCTATTTAAAATATACAAAAAAGAAAAACAAGCATAAAATATATCTTCAACAATACAAAAGTGACAACAAAGAACATAAATAATACAGTACAAATATACCAGACAGCAAGAAATAAGCAGTGAGCCTAAAAAGGTAAAATCAGGAAAGCAGCAGGACAAGTAAGAGGAAGGATGCTTCTCTTATACAAAGTTTTCCACCTGATGCTAATAGTTCACAGCCAAAAACAATCTCTATAGTTAATACTGTTAAAGGCGTAGATCTTGCAAATGTCCAGCATCATTAAGCCGCTGCGCCACCGCGTCCCTTCAGAAAGGAGTACAATGGTACAATATTTCTCTACTTTTCTACAACATTAAGAATAGAAATGCCATGATTATGCAAATCTCTATAATTTAATCTATAAACAACAGATTAAGGCTAGACTCATAAATGGAATCATATTGTCTGATCTTTTCCAGTGATAAAGAGCTACTTTGAAAGCAGAAAGCTGATCACTTTCAATCAGCCAATCTTAGCATTTTGCACTTATATGTTCTTCCAACAGCCAGGATAGCTTGTCCACTAATCTCCTATAGCCCGACACCCTACCTTCTCCAACATCTTGGGCAAATGGCAAATATGTGGACCTGAATTAGATCAGGCTATTGCCAGCCATCCCCATAAAGTAGAAGTGCCTGAGGCCCTGTCAAAATGGCTGTGAAAGTAAACTTTTTCACAAACTAGAACCAGGACATTATGGAACTTTCGGGCTGTGCAGAGATCTGGATTCAAAAGGGAAAAGATGGTTGGAGTGTGTGGGGCCCACATAGCTTCCATCAGCACGTCCTTAGCTCAATTTAAGAAATTGCTGACAAGTCTACCCCTGTACACTACAGATCTCCTTTTTCCCTTTGAATCCCTACACAGCCTGTTTAAGCACTCTGCAGCGTAAATGTATATATATTGTTTAATTCATTTCATTTTAATTCATTTTCATCCTGGCCCAATTTTGCATGCCAGCCAGAGGCCAACTGTGATCTGCATTCCTTTCATAAAGCTTGGCTGACTCACATTCTTTAATACCTGGATTTTTTAAACTGCACTGAAATCATCTCAGAAATGGTGTCTGCTGTTTACAGAGATAACAAATCTTGGGTTTTGGTAACAAAGCGTTCAGTTAAAACATACTGTATAAACACATCTAATCTAATGTATGTCAGCTGCAAAATACAGGCCAAGGCTATCACAGGAATGAGCCCCCAAAGGAAATGTCCTAACTGCCATTGGTTCTCTTCCGGTTTCTTCTGGGTAAGCAACTGAGGCCTACATTACCTCAGGTAGTGTTGTAATTTTCTTCTGTTTCAACACAGAAACCACAATAACCTTCATTAAGACACACAGGTGGAAGGGGAAGTTCTCCCTAGATGCCTTAAAAGTAGGGCCCCCAGACCTGGGCTGCAAAAGTCTAGATAACCATTAGATGGCAGGAAATTGCAACATAAATCTCTTGTTCTCATCTAATGGTCATTTAAAGCTTTCAAGCTTAAATTTTGTCGTTCTTATTACCAAAACAACAGACTCAATAGTCATGAAGGCCTCCTCCCTCCCCAAGGCCATGACACAAACAGGACAATTAGATGGTGGCCTTTTCTTTCTTCTTTTATGTTTACCTGAGCCTCCCTTCCTGCATTCCTGCAAAGAAATTAAAACTAAGACAGCTTCAGATTAAAACAGAAGCCATCGCTTGAAAAACTAATTGAACATTGAAATAAAACTCAAAACCAACATCTTATAAAACCAGATATAGCCTACTTCAGCTGACTGCAAATAGCTAAACAGAATTATACACTGTGTTGGTAGAAACATAGGAGTGCTGCTGATCTGAATATTTTTGATATAAAACAGAATAAAACCCAGCCATTTGCACTGATGTTTAATAACAATACCCTTTTATTTAATTTCTCTCAATCACTGTTCCATTTCTCTCAGGGGGTACATGTCTCTTTTGTCCTTCTTCTCTTTGCCACGTTCCTCCTTCCGTGTTCCATCCCGGCTCTAATCTGTGAAACAAACATGGCAAAATGCCTAGAGCTACTCATGGCTTCGCTCATGTCTAATTCAAAATATTGTTTCAGAATTCTTACAAGAAGGGGCAATGAAGACTAGTTTCCAACCCCAACATGGTTGGTTCCCCTCCCGCCCAGAAAAAGAACAATCATTTTGTGTGCATTGCTCTCACAGGTAAAAAAACGGCAAACATTTTCCTGGTATCTTCCATTAATTCTTCTCACTGCTTATCCCAGCATAGTTCCAGGAATGATTTGGCATAATATAATTACAAGGGATATTGCAATATAAGTACAAGAGTGATGTTGCTGGGCCTGTAAACAAGTCCTACATTTGAAGCTTATGAAACAAGTTGACTATGAGGCCCCGTTGAGCGTCAAACCTGCGCCATGCTATGCTTGGAAGGACGTTTGAAGGTGATTGGGATTAGTCAGCTCATCCTTAATAGCAAGCTTGGTAGTAGAGAAAAGGTGGGAGGATTTTTACAGGTGATAGAAAGCCACCTTGTCTGTCTTCCATTAAATGGGCATTTGGGGACTAAATACACCTAGCACAGCAGCCATTTTGTGAATAAACAAACCTTCCCAAGGACATTTTCACAACAGCTGCAGTTTGCTCCATATTGAAATGTGTCCGTTCCCCCCCCCCCCCAAAATTGCCTACTTTGGCATTCATCTATCCCAGCTTTATTGAGAAGTGAGACTAGTGTGATGTAGTGGATCAAGGAGTACACCAAGATTGGGTACCTCTAGAAATATGAAGGTCCCTGGAGAAAAAAACAAACGGGAGAATAGGGGTAGAAGCCTTTTTCTCCATTTTTTCTTCTTTTCCTTTTTCTTGGTTCTTTTTTTACCATGGTGTTTCCCAGGAGTACATCTGCCCAGTCAAATGCAAGTTGAAATCTTTCTAAAACATGGGACAATTCTTGGCCCATTAGTATTCAGTAGGGGACAAGTGACAAAACATGTGTCATGATGCACAATTCACATTTCATTATCTTGCCATTAGCAAGATAATGGACCCATCTGGTTTGTCCTTGGACTCTCTTGCTATTTTACAGGGTATTTTGCAATCTGCCTATGCTACCTTGAGTTCTTGAAAGAAAAAATAAAATATAGCTGCAAAATATAAAATAAAAATTTACAAATAGGGTCCATATGGTTGAATAACTGTGTGGTGCAAGATTATCTTCCTTCTATTGTTCTTACCTGAGCCCATTGCAGAAGCTCACCTGAGTAGTTAACTGTTTGTGTAAGAATTTCTTTGCTTTATCTCTTGAAAAAATGGATTTTAAAGCTGTTTTCCCACTATTTCCCAGAAATGTATGGAAACAAGCCAACAGAAATATCTCGACTGAGGTGTCACTTTTCACCAACATTGTCATACAAGGTTTAGCTGTGACATGCATAGATTCATCTTCCCCAATTTGTCATGAAACAAAAACTCTCAATTCACTCCAAGACCCAAGCTATTAAATTCTTCCTCTGGTGCTTATCCCATCCCCTGTGCCAAATCCTCCATCGGCCCGTTTCCATTCCTCCCGCTCATTATCCAGGATCTAAAGAGTAATGAACTGGTAAAAAGTTTCCTCTCCCTTTTCCGATAAAGCCAAAGTTCCAGTTTAACTGGCCTGGAGCTTGAGCCGGCAACTGACCTTTGCCCACAGCATCGGCTTAAACTCTCTTGAAGAAGCAGTGAGAAAGGGGAGGAGGCCAGGAATAGCTTTCGCTCATCCTGAGGAATTGGAAGCACTACAAAAAGTTGCACCTCTGGCCATCTCTGTAGCCCTTGTCCCCCTGGCCAGACATAAAGTATAACAGAGATTTATAAGAGTGTTGTCAGGATCCTCCCACGGGTATATTTCCATTTCCATGTTTCAGCTCAGCACAAGATTCATTCTTCTCCAGCTTCTTGGGGGTACCCAGCATCCACGCTTTGCAAGTAGAGTCATCAGATCATTTCCAAGTTCTGTTGTATAAGTGAAGAGGAGAATGAAAGGAAGCTAGAAAGCTCCCCAAAGTTCATGGATGGCTTCCGTTTGCATGCAAGCTTTGCTTGGTTGACAGTTCCGATTCTGGTTTACCTGTCAGGCTTAGGACCTATAATACCTTTGCTGTGTCTAAGCTTGCAACCTATCAAACCAAATGCAGCCCATCGACCAGATGGCCCACCAGGACCTCCATCAATCTCCTGATTTAGCCTTTTGACCAGGGGAGGTCAAAATATGGGGCAAATGGACAATTTGGACAGTCTAGCTCTGAGTGCAAAGCCCTAAATGGATTGTGAAGAATTAGCTGCTTCAGGAGTCATCAACACAGCTAAGATCAGCATCCAGGATTTTAGGCCCAAGATCCATACTTTATCTTGAGTGGCAGTCTGGGGATTCACAGCCCAGAAAAAAGGAATAGGCACAGCAAGGACCAATATTTGAGCTCATTGAAACGTCATTAATATGATTTAAATTAATTAAATAGAGCTAATCAAGTCATTACTCATGTGTTTTCACTTTTTCTTTTTCTTTTATAATAATTTTATTAAAGTTTTTAATTACAAGAGTAAAACCTAATACAAATTTTAAAAAGAGAAAAAGAAAAAGAAAAAGAAAGAGTAGAAGGTGCAGAAAAGAAAGAGAAGAAAGCTAAGGATAAAATATAACAAGTAAGAATATAGTAAAAAGAAAAAGAAAAGGAATATATAAAGAAGTGAGTTCCCACTTTCATCACACAAGTATAAACATTTTTAGTAACTTTTCACCTCCTCTTAAAATACAATAAATGATCTGTTCTTCCCATATCCCATGTCTTATTTATCAGGAAATCCATAAACCATCGTCATTTCAGTCTTGGTTCAGCAAAAGTCCATTAAGACTTACCTGAGATAACAACATATCTATTTTAACCATCATCAGATAGACCAACGTTATATCTCTTCCTTTTTCTTCTAACAATCTTAATCTTTACTCCATTCAAATAATTTCATAGAACTTGCTTTTTTTTCCAGTTTTTCTTTGTCCTTTCTCATGAAATTCTTCAAAACTTTAAAAAGCCTCTTTTGTAAATCCAACATAGAAAAATTATCCAGGCCACTCTCCTGGTTTATTGTTAGTATATCCCTTTTAATTATCAAGACATCAGCTGGGTTTTTTTGTGTGTCCAGCATAACATCTTTTTCCATGTCATTCTTGTAGCCTGTCATTTGTAAATCCACTCTCAACTCAGTCTCATTCCTCCCAGATAGAACTTGTTTCTCTTCCATAACCCATTTTAGACATAGTCTGTCCATAGAGGGAGGTGTCTCTGTTGACACTATTAAAATTAATTTTTGAATCCATTGTCCAAAAATACCCTTCACTATGTCCAATGTTAGAATATTTTGCTTCATTCTGTAATTGTAAGTCGAGTTTATGTGTTCTTCTTTAATTGCAATCTTTAGTTCCCTCTAGTTCCCTCTAGTATCCAATTTTTAAAATCTTATTATCTTTTTATCTTTTTTTAAAATATTCAAAACAGAAGCATGTTGCCATGGGAAGGATTCTTTATAATTAATTCCAAAATCTTATTTCAAATTTATCTGGACCCCTAATCCATTGGTAAATTTCTGAAATCGAAGTTTTAACCACCATTTTGCTGTTTATTCAAAAAAAAAAATTAAGTTCTTAAATTTGTAGTTAAAACTTGCTTTTGTTAAGGATTGGAGTAACCTGACCTGGTACTGTCAAACTTGTCGATCCACACCCTCATTGTTGGTGGCTCACAAGTAATGGAACGATGGCTGAGAAGAAGTTGCATGGCCAGGTGTGGCCTGTTTCCTGGGTACCCCATGACCAATCAAGCAGATAATAGGCCTGGAGGTGGTTCTGAGTGTTACATTTGCATTTGATAGCTGTTCCCTGGACTTCTCAACGTGAGGTCCAAAGAGGTGTCCATGCGAGTGAAGGACACCATCATTAGGCTGAGAAAACAAAATAAACCCATCAGAGAGATAGCAAAAACATTGGGAGTGGCCAATACAACAGTTTGGAACATCCTGAAAAAGAAGGAATTTACTGGCAAGCTCAGCAACAGCAAAAGGCCTGGAAGACCACGGAAGACAACTCAAGTGGATGACCGCAGAATTCTGCTCATGGTGAAGAGAAACCCTTTCACAACATGTAGCCAGGTCAAGAACGCTCTTGAGGAGGTAGGTATGTCATTGTCAACATCTACAGTCAAGAGACGGCTTTATGAATGTAAATACAGAGGCTTCACAACAAGGTGCAAGGTAATGCTCAAGAACAGAAAGGCTAGATTAGACTTGGCCAGCAAACACCTAAAAAAGCCTGCCCAGTTCTGGAAGAAGATTCTTTGGACTGATGAAACCAAGATTCACTTGCACCAGAATGATGGGAAGAGAAAAGTATGGAGAAGGAAAGGAACAGCTTATGATCCAAAGCATATCACAACATCTGTCAAACATGGTGGAGGCAGAGTTATGGCATGGGCATGTATGGCTGCCAATGGAACCTGGTCACTGGTGTTTATTGATGACCTGAGAAAAGCAGCAGGATGAATTCTGAAGTGTATAGGGCTATACTTTCTGCTCAGATTCAGCCAAATGCTGCCAAACTGATAGGACACCACTTCATATTGCAGATGGAGAATGACCCAAAACATACAGCAAAAGCTACCCAAGAGTTTCTCAAGGCAAAGAAGTGGGATGTTCTTCAATGGCCAAGTCAGTCACCTGATAACCCAATAGAGCATGCTTTTCACTTACTGAAAACAAAAGGCAGAAAGACCCACAAACAAGCAGCAGCTGCAGTAAAGGCCTGGCAAAGCATCTCGAGGGAGGAATCTCAGCATTTGGTCATGTCCATGGGTTCTAGACTTCAGGCAGTCATTGACTGCAAAGGATTTTCATCCAGGTATTAAAGGTGATCCTTATGTTTGTAATGATGTTGGTTTGTTTCATTACTTATGAACCACCAACGATGCCGGGGGGGGGTATGCCACTGGCTGTACTTCCTGCATGGTTAGTGCCCCACTTTTGTCAAACCCCTTGAATTACAGCTGAAAGTCTTGACTTCACTCCCATCTGGGTGTCTTTCCTTTCAACTTCAATGTGGTTGTGTACAGAGGCCAAATGCCAAAACAGTTATCTTGTTCCAATATTTCTGGTCCTGACTGTATAATTAAATGAAATGGACTTTTTTGTCTCATTTAATCCCTATTTAGAAACATTTGCATAGTTTATTTTAAAACTTTGAAATGCTTCAGATAATTTTTTTTTAATTACTTGAAATTGTGCAGAATTGATCAGCATGGACTGACAAAGATGGCTTAGACATGGGGTTAGGGATAGTGCTTCAGGCACTGTGAAGACATAGCAAACAATGTCAAAATTTGGCAGATGAAAAAGGAAGAACCTCCTGTCTTCCAGGATGTTCATAGACATTGTCCAAAATAAAGCACATATACCATCCAACTTTTCAACAGAGAATAATGACTAGATATTAGTATTAAGGAAATATAAATGGCATATCATTCTTTATGTTTATTAACTTTTCTGACATTTGACAATGTATTCTTTCAGTTTATTTCCCACAGTGCCTGATTGGATTCTCCCTATATAAGCCACCATTGAAAACACTCAAGCAGAAGACTTTCAGCCTTCTGCCCGGAAGACATCTACTGTATCTTGCAACAGGTAAAAAGCTTTCCTTGTATTCATGGGTGAAGTGATCTCCATCCTTGCAGTGAAGGGACAAAAGGTGTAAGGTGGGGAAAGATGAGAAGAATAGTGCAAAGATTGTCCAGTGGAATTCCAGAGGAAGGACACTTGAATGTTAGGATATTAGCTCAAAGAAAGAACAGGGCAACTAGTGACATTTGTGATTTGGAGGTACACAACTCCAGAATCAGAACTGAACTGATTTGGAAAGAAAGGACACAGCTGAATTGGGCATACCTAAAAGAGGAATCTATAAGGCAGGAATCGGTCATTATTTACAATCAGGGATTCTACGTTCACGTTCTACTTTGGGAGGTTGATTTTGTCTATAGCAGATGAAAATCATCCTAAACCTAACGTGAGATTGCAAAATGAAACTAGGGTGAAATAACACCGACCAGATTGAACTTCCTCCTTTGAAATGTGGTTAGGCTCTTCGCTCTGGGCATGGCTGGCAGACTTACTACCTTTGGAACACAGGTTTTTATGGCTTTTATGTGCAGGGTCATGACCATTCGTCATTTTCCCAGTGATGGTCTGTGACTGTAACAAAGATTTGATTGGACACTAGAACAAGGCTACCAGCAGTATCTGGCACTTGAAGAAACACAACTCCCCATAAGAATTGATCCAATCTGTATAGAAAGCATTCAGTTCTCTTTTGACTATTTGAAGAGGCATCTATGGAGCACAAAACATCCATTTCTATGGGTCCTGAAGGGGACTGTTACTCATTACAATCGCTTTTGAATATGAGTTTTATTCTTGGCCTACATGTCTCAGGAGGTCTAGTCCTAATTCTAATTCTGCTTTGTCTTCATCCTTATTAGGGAATATCTGCTATCCGGCATTTCTTCCACAACCAATTCTGTCAAATATACCACACCGCCCAGGTATGTTTCCTCTTTATCGAGCTTCTGTGGTCATAACTTATTCAGCATGCTCATCTCCTTTCCTTTTTTTTTTAAGTCCCGAACTACAACACAGCCTTTGGAAGCACATCCAGTAGAAACCTCCCTAATTTACAGTAGTATAAGAAAGGGAGGACATCCAGCACACAATCAGCCTTGCAAGATTCTGTTCTTAGAGCCAATCTTAATCAAAGTTGCCTTAGACTTCCTGTGGAGCTGATTTCCAGGTCTGGTCTGCCTGGTGGGACTGACAGGTAGCATCCATTACCCTTTGAGACTGAGGACACAGAAATTCCGTGCTTCCCAAATGAGAAAGCACATTAGACTCTCTTGCTCAAAAGAAAGGAAGTTACCCCTTTAATGTCAACCCTACGAGGCAGACCAGACCAAGAAATAGAAACCGCGGAAGATTAAAAACTATTTTTATGGAGATTGCCTCTAGTAACATAATCTGGAAAGGCTGATTGGGCTTCCCCTCCTCTTTATACTCATGTGAATTGGGGGGGGGGGGTGCCTGTCTGAGACAGTTGCATAAATTTGGACTTAAGCAAATTTTCCCTTTTTGCTCCTTTAATAACAGATCTTCCCTCTCTCTGTCAAGGTCATCCTCTTTTTTCCCTAGAATTAACAATCTGAAAATCATGCAGCCAATCACAAAATTGATGTGGCAAGATCCCAAATATCCCGCTCCCCCGGTGGCTACTTTTTTACAGGCACCAATTGCCACAAAAAACATTCAAATACTCTCAAGATATATGAAGCTAACAAGATAACTTCCCTGTATGATTCTGTTCAAAGTTTGGAAAATAACAGTTGAATTTGTTTACAACATTTGGGGTTGAGGGCTTTAGTGGGAAATACTACTTATAAGAACAGGTTTTTATACCTCATATAAGAACAGGTCCCACCAAAACCTAGATGGGATAGCACATTACTAATCACTTCCTTCCAGAGTGTAGGGCCTTAGTATCTCCTTTAGCTTTTGTCTGTCCATCTGAAGCTGGGCCTAGGTCTGAGTGGCAAGTCCTATGGAGAGCACAGAGCTATGAGTTCCATGCATCTACCCCCTTCTCTTCGATTCCGTGGAGCCAAGTTATAGCTAGACTGGCACAAGATATCCTCTGACAATGCAGAATGATCTCATGATCTTTATGGGGACGAATATCCTTCCCTCCTCCCTCCCCCCCAGATACCTCAAGGTGAAATTCAGAAGTTTCAGGCTGCCAGCAATAAGTGGGACAATTGGGTTTCATCAATGCACAAACTGGCCACTGAACACAAGTCAAATTGGTTTATTATCATTTTCTGAGAGGTGTCAATGGAGTACAGGGGAATCAGAATATTTACCCCTCTTCTATTTCTAATTTCTGCAGGTTCTTGGAGGCCTCCGCCATGCTCACCTCCAAGATCTCATTGCTTGTCTCTTTGGCTGTTCTTCTTGGGGTTCTGCTGGTGCAGCCCAGCCAAGGGCAAACCTGGGCAGACTTCCAGCGAAAGCACGTAGATCCCATTGGTCCCAGAAATAGTAACCTCAGAGTTTATTGTAACATGAGGATGATTATGCAAGGAATGACTATACCTTTCTGCCCACAAAGAAACACTTTCATCCATGAACAACCCAACCTTATTCAGAAAGTGTGCCAGGGCAATGGAACTCAAGTGCTTCCCTTCATGGAAAGCACGTCTGATTATCGTACAACTGATTGTAACTATATAGGTGGCAGTCCTCCTTTCTCCTGCCATTATCAAGGTGATTCAAAATTGGCACCCATATGTTTGATATGTGGTGCACCAGTTCAGCTTGTATAGATCATGCGGAAAGCAGAGAAGGGAACGCTCACCTCCCATTTCCTCAGGAAAGTATCCAGGAACCGTGGACCAAGAATTTAGCTCTGTATTGCTTTATCTGTTTGTCTGAATCTTCATCTGAAATGAAATGTGCAGCACTTTAAAGAAAATTCTGTCTTCAAACTGAACTAGAACTGCAGGGCTGAGACAAGGAGTGGTGGGCTTCGAATTTGCAGGGTGTCCTTGCTTTCCTTTCCATATGCTTCATATGTATCTGCAGGCTCTCTTAATAAAGTGGTTGCATGTAAATACAAACTGTTGTTGTGTCTAACTTAGGCTCATGTTGTGACCTGTACACTTTCCTTCCTCTCCACTCTCAAAGCATCTTAATGGGGCCATACTATAACCCTGGAGGTCAACCAGGACTTTGGAGTGCCACAAGGAATCACCTCATGGATCCACGTGAAGCTTTTTTAAGACTTCCACCCAACACTTTGGAGTGCCACCAGAAATTCTCCTTGTAGGTCTCTATTCAGACTCTTGAACTTCCACCCAACACTTGGAGGCTCTAAGAGAACCCCTCAGAACATTGGAATGCCCTCTTGGCTTCCCAGTTAATTACTAAATTGGCTCCTTTGGGTTCCCCTGAACTTTTTGACTCAGTTTCCCACCCTCACACTCTGGCAGAATGGCCATGTCCTACTCATACATCCAGATTACACTCTCCTTTGTTCTGTTTAAGACTAGGCAGAGCTGAACCTGGTTAGTGCTTAGTTGCAGGTCACCAGGAAATGCCAGGGGTGTAGGGTAGACTGGGAAGGAAACAAAACAAAAGAAAAAAGTCTCAGAGGAAGACAACGACTGTCACTATATACGGATGTGCCCGCTTAGGTTGGCTTTGGAAGAAGTCCATGGGCTCTAGCAGATTGCTGTAGGGAAGAAAGGATTATAATGAACTCTTCTAAAACCAGGTGTATCATTTTCTCTAAGCAACTCAGTGCAAAGATCAATGGCAGATGAACAGTAATAATATACCCAGGTTTCATATATCCTGGCATAGTAATCTCTTTGAAGGTAATTGCTTAATGGGGAAAAACCTTCTGCCCACTGTGCAAGGCCAATTTCTGGAAAAGGGAGGGACTTTTTACAAACTATCAAATTGCTAGTGCAACATGTCAAAGGCAAAAACAGTGGCCAATTTCTTTGCAAACTTAGTTCTCCTTCCTTCAGGGCAGTGGACTTCCCTCTAGAGAATACACAACTCTTCCTTGATTCCTTGTCTTCTACCCTTCTGAACCCTTGTAGACATACTTAATTAGATGGAGCTTCAATATTTTTTTTATTAGTATGAAAGAAATAGTTTCAAAGAATAAATGAAGCTGGTGGCTACATTACAAATAAATGTCATGCAATCGCATGCATTTGTATCAAATGCAAAAACAGCAGCCAACTCATTTGCAAACCTCTTTCAGGGTAGTAGACTTCACGCTAGGCAATACAGAGACTGGCTTCATTCTTCGATTCCTTTTCCTCTTCCCTTCTGGGCCCTTTAGAGCTCATCAGAGAACTCCGTGATGTGCATACATGTTCTTTGAATCATTATTAGTAAGCTTGGTAGTAGAGAAAATGTGGGAGGATTTTTAGAGGTGATAGAAAGCCACCTTGTCTGTTTTCCATTAAATGGGCATTTGGGGACTAAATACACCTAGCACAGCAGTCATTTTGTGAAGTGACAAACCCTCCTAAGGACTTTTCACAACAGCTACAGTATGCTCCATATTTAAATGTGTTCATCCCCCCAAAACTGCCTACTTTGCCACTAATCTGTCCTAGTTTTCTTGAGAAGTGAGACAATTCATATTTCATTATTTTGGCATTAGAGTGATTAGGAATGGGCCCATATGGTTTGGCCTTCGACTCTATTGCTATTTTACAGGGTATTTGGGGATCTGCATATGCTACCTTGAGTCCTTTAAAGAAAAAATAAAATGTAACTGCAAAATATAAAATTTTAAAAAGGGTCCATATGGTTGAATAACTGTGTGGTACACGATTATCTTCTTTCTGTGGTTCTTACCTGATATCATTGCAAAAGCTCATCTGAGTAGTTAAATGCTTGTGTAAGAATTTGGTTGCTTTATCTCTTGTAAAAAATTGTTTCAAAATTGTTTCTTCACTATCTCCCAGAAATATATGGAAACAAGCCAACAGTCAAAACTTCAGTGGTTGAAGAATTGGGACATTATCATTTCTGAGGAAGCCCTCAGAACTAGGCAGAAGACTGGGAAGTATTCCTGACTACAATGAGGAACCTAGTTTTATCTCATAGTTCAAAATTAATGCATTGGGGTGTCCCACACCAGTCTGCTTACATACAGCACCTGGCTAAATACAGCAATAGAATAATTCCTTAAGAACAGTGGATCAAACATAGGAACAGTGGGATTCATTAATACGTTCAGTTTTCCCAGAAGGTACCCATTTTGCATAAAATGCTTGATTTCTATATTTTCCAATTCAGTCACCCAAAGAACAGAAGGAAAGCAAGCCACATCCCTTTACACAGGTACTGTATATATAACATAATCATACATAGATATGTAGATATAAGTATCTGCATACATTTATTGTGTAAAATTCAGGGCCCCTTGTGGATAAATATAATTGCTATAGATGGCAGCTTAATATAGAATCACACTAGTCACTGAGGGGTACAAATCACAAATCATAAATTCAAAATGTCAATACATTTTCATTCAAACTGATTTTAATTTGTAATATCATTTCAGAAGTCCATTTTATTCACATTTTTAAGTTTACTTTGGAGGGGGGGAAACTTTCACACATGGACAAAAGCCTTCAAGTGGTTTTGAATACTGAATATTGAATTCTGGAAGTTGTAGTCTAATCCATTTGAAGATCTTCCAATTGGAAACACATTTCCTGGAGCATTTTGGACATTATAGGAGGAAAGCCATGTTGGTCTATCATAGCCAAAAATCAGAAGTCTGGTAACACCTTTTCAGGCTAACACATTTTATTAAAGCACATAAACCTTCATAAGCTACAGTTCAGTCATCTGATAAGACACTGCATTACAGAAATAGGTGTCTTAGAAAAAACCACAATTGAGCAAGAGGCTGAGATGAGAGAGGAACTCACATACATGAAAAGGTTTCAGGCTAACTCAGAAGATCTAAACAAACAAAATGGGTCTTAGCACATTACCATTGCTTATAGATAAGATATTTGTAGTCTGTCTCATATGTAACCTGTATCTGCATTCCACCCTGCCTTCTCCTCCTTTCCCTTCTTCCCTCATCCTAATTTATATCTTTATCAGGTAAGCCACTGCATTCCTTTGATTAAGTTGAGCTGTGATTCATGAAAGTTTATGGTTTATCATACAATTGTTAAGTCTGAAAAGGTATTGCCAGACTCCTTCTGATTTCTGGAGGGTGTTGATGAAAACATGATGGCCCTTTGTAAGGAAAGTCACAGGAGTACTCAGAACATTTGTCCTGTCACCCTGAACTATTCCCCAAGCATTCGACTTATCTCCAGACATGCTTTACTTCCATCATAAAAAGTCCTCATTGCATTCAGCAAGCAGCTTTCACACAAAATGTTCCATAATCTTAAGGTTATTCACATTAATGTGTGCTTTCTTTACATCAATAAAAGTATAGTGAACTTTCTCACATTTCTAATGACCTACTAAAAAGGAAACGGGTCTAAATGCCCCTTCTCCCTGTCCAGCATATAAAGCTGCAGGCATTTCCTGAATTTTGCTCCTTGTTACCCCTCAGTCCCGTTCAACCAGAATTCTGCTATAGACCTTCTTGGGCACACTTACCAAGTATCCTCCAGTAGCTTCCATATTTTGTTTTTGCAAGTTTTGCAAAGGAGAGCAATACAGGAGACTTCTAATTTGTGATCCACAGATGAAGGCTTCACACACACCTTAAACAAACTGCACAGCCACTCAGTCAGCAAACCATGTCCATATTTTAATCTTTCTCCACTTATGTCATCTACATCTTGGCCTGAACCATTTTTCAATGTCCTCACAACAGTCAGTCTAGACACTCCTGTCATTCCTTTTTTCTTAGACACTAACATTTATATCATGTATTTCAATTCCACTTTCAACAGATGACGGTCATTCCCATACAAATATTCCTTCCAACTTTCCCTGTTTTCAATTTCATCCCAAATCCTTTCAACACTTGGATTTTTAATCCCATTCACTCTGCTGGAGGCCGCTTGTACCTGTTTCCCAAATAAAATTTTATTTATATCAAAATGGCTCTGCATCTTCTCTGTCTCATTTAATAATAACCTTCCTCTCTTTGACCACAGGCAGGCATCTTTTTCCCCTATATACACGTTATACATAATCTTTCCCTCATCTTTTGCAATGATTATTTGTGGAGAAAAAATCCTTTCCTCATAAAATCTATTTATTTTAAAAATATATGTGGCTGCCCATATTACATAAAATAATCATAGGCAGCTAACAGCGGGTATACAAATAACAGAATACCCAAAGTTTAAAGTCTTTATAAATTTGTCTCTCTTCATAAGAGCTATTTTAGTAAGTTGCCTTTATATTCCAAAGCCCCAGTACTCATTTCAGTCCCCTTCTCTCCTTCTTTATAGGAAACAAAGGCTATCCGGACAAAAAAAAAAAAAAAGCAAATATCTTCCTTTATTGTCTTTTCTCAGACAGAAACTTGGTCAGGAATAAAGAACTGTACAGAAGCCTTGCCAAGATCACAAACAGTACATGAAGAACATCTCTTAAACTAGACTTTGAGTGATTTACACATGTGTAAGAAGGTGTAACTTATGCTACTCCTAAAGCAAGTGATTTTTCAGTTGAACTTTATGAAAGCTATTTCCTAAATACTTTATACTAGCTTTCTCCATAGCCTATAAAAAGAGATTACATCATTCCTGTTTTTTTCTCTTAATTCTCCACATGATTCTAGGATACTGTTCTGTCCCTTATCTGATCCTTATCACATTAAGTAAATAGCAGAGTTCTCACTCAAGGCATAAATGAATAGGCTCAAATTATCATATTTTGGACACATTATGCAAGACCTAGCTCCCTTGAGTAGTTTATGGAACTGGGAACTGGGAATGGTGGAAGGAAACAGAAGGAAAGAGAAGAGGAGGACGTGGAGCAAGGTGGATAGGCTCAGTTAATAGTGGTAGTGGTACTGTATATCTAGCAGCAAAGGGCCAGGCTGGGGACAGATCACGCTGGAGAAAGTCCGTCTGTGTGACTGCTAAGAGTCAATACTGACTTGATGGCACATAGTCAGTCAATCCATCCATCAATCAATCATGATTTGCTCTGGCTGTCCTTGTGAGTTTTCAATTAAATTCTTCATCATATCTTCAGCTGTATTTTTTCTCATCCTTTCTCATCCACAACCTAATTTGCTTCATAATTCCACCAAGTAACATGTTTCTCAGCTCCCATTAGTGTAACTCCACACCTTTCTGTGTTCCACTTTCTTCCAAACAGCCCCTTTCCTTATATTCACTTTCCATTCATTCTGCTGGGACATTAATCTAGCTTTGAATATTTTTATACAGGATTTATACTTTCTCCCCCTACAGTCATTCTATTTTCACCCTGGTTTCTTTCATTCCTTTCCTTTTCTCCCATGTCTATCTCTCCTCAAGATCCCCTTTTAATATTCCATTCAGAATCTCTCACCCCCTTGTGATGCCTTTGTAGCATCCACAGATCTTTGCTCACATTAATTCTGCCTATTTCTGCAATCCATCCTATTTCTTCACTGTGGTTTTAGAGCCACACAGCTGCAGTTGAAACCTAACCATCCCAGTTTCACAAGAAATCTGTATACCACATTTGGTATAGGGTTATTTCTTTTTCCTCTTTAATCCCACCCCCCAACTCAGCTGAGCTCTATATAATCATTTCAACGGCACCTTGCGAGACAGAAGCTCTTTCTGAAGGAACTTCACTCAAGACAGGACTGCAGTTGGGTAAGTTGAAGATGACTTTTACCCTCAAAGCCCATGCCTGCCCCCCATAACTACTTATTTATTCTCTCAGGAAACTGAAATTAAATTCACCACAGATAAGTCACTCCATCCTAATTCCAGATGAATACCAGAAGTCAGCACAGAGGTACAGAAAACCTCTTTGATGTTATCTAGCAGTCATCTAGATATTTACACCCAGATCTGGTAGCCCTAAACATAGAGAATCCAAACACAAACATAACTGAAAAGACATCAACATGCATTTTTAAAAATGTGTGAAAGTATGTCCCAAATGCTCTCAGCACTTCCTCAGGGCAAGATGGTGCTTACTGGGTTCATTGAAATGGTCCAGAAAGTCAGATTTTTCTCATGTTGGTATGCTTCATTTTTTGAGCCAACTGATATGTACATACTATTTAATTCGTTTGTTAATGCTTCCTGGAACACCTGCCCCAAAAGTTAAGTTGACTTGGACCTAGTTCATATTTAGGAGGGAAACTACCAGGAATTCCCAAGCCTATTGACTAGGCTGGAAAGAGTGAGTCTTGCTCTCATGGCATGTCTGCATAGTTTTGTAATGGGCTTTACCCCTTACATCATAAGTTGACAGCCAGAAGCTAAGAAATACTGGTTATCCAATATGGGATTTGTAATTATACTGTTTGTGTTATTTTTGATTTTGATATTTTATGTGTTGCAATTGTTGTAAGCTGCCTAGGATTGCAGATTGCATGGAGATGGCCTAGAAGTTCATAAGTAATTAAAGAGCAGCCCCCCAAAAGGCAACAGCAAATCACTTACACACTGTTGCCCTGCTCCCAAAAAACTTCATGAACTCCCAAGGAATCGAACTTCACTTGATTGAGTCTATAGCCTTATCTGTGGAGTTCTTGGTGCTCTCTGAGCTTGGTTGTTTGCTTGTGAGCGAATGTGGGATTTGCTGCCTGCTTATATAGAGTAGCTTGCCCTACCAGTTTTGGTGGGGGTGTGGTTTCCTCCTTGGAAATGACACTTCCACCAGCCAAGGAGAAATCACACCCCCACCAAAACTGGTAGGGCAAGCTACTGTATATAAACAGGCAGCAAACCCCACACTCACTTGCACTGATGAGGTTACCTAGTTGGGTAATGAAACATCTGCAAGGAAACAACCAAGCTCAAGGAGCAACAAGGACTCCACAGTTCAACCCTGAACTATAGTCTCTTCTAGTCACCTTATCTTTATGACAGAATAAGGCTTTATCTTTATGACAAAATAAGTCTAGAATGATCCAGTTTTAGCTTAACAGAGGGGTTCCTGTACAAGAAAGTTTTACATGAGGAATATTTTATATAAAAATATGACAACGTGCCTTAGTACCTCACTGAAATGGTATAATTCCATGAAATAAGTAGACTTAGTTTCATTTTCATCCTTATGGTTTCTTCGTTCTTTTCTTTCTCCCCCTTTTCCTTCCTTTCCCCTTTCTTTTCTTCTTTCTGGTCCTCTTTTGCAGATCCCAATTTCCATCATGACCACCTCCAGGTTGCTCCTCCACCTGGCTGTTCTTCTTGGGGTTTTGCTGGTACACTACGGAGAAGCCACAACTTACCGGGATTTTGCAAACAGACACATTGATTATCCCAAAAGTGGCCCTGGAAATCCACATGCCTACTGTAATCTGATGATGCGGAGAAGGGGGCTGAATCGAGGGAGGTGCAAACCCACCAATACCTTCATCAATGTCCCACCCTGGCTTATCCAGGCAGTTTGCCGAGGTGATGGAACTCGCTATCAAAGGAATTTATACAACAGCAGGAGAAGTTTCCACGTGGTCCATTGCAGGAGCACAGGAAGATTCCCAAACTGCAATTACAGGGGAAGGCCTCAGACCAGAAGGGTCCGCCTGGCCTGTGTCCGCAGGATGCCTGTTCACTTTGACAGACTGTTGTGACAGGCGGTGTACAACATACCTGCAGAAGTCCAAGGATGTGATGATCACAGCATCTGAGTTCTGCCTTGCTATTGCTGTTTCTGCTATGTATCTCTTTGTGCATATCCACAAGCTTAGCAATCGTTTTTTTTTCCCCCAGCAAAGTTAGGGGGATCATAGGATCAAGTAGAGGAACTAGAGTTCTCCATCTTAAATATTTCTTTACTCTTTCACTTCTTTTTCCCTGGGCTTTCAGAAGCATTTGTTCACAACATAGATTAAAGATGTGCTTCACTAGGATATGAGCATTTCTCGACACATCATTTCTGTCTACCCTTAGCATTTCCCATGCAAAGCCATGTTCTGGAGGTAGCATGGAGGTCTGTCAAGAGAGTCTCCTCTGAACTTTAATCGTGTGAAGAGACAACAATTACATCAGGAGCATGGATTTATGAGTCAGCCTCACTTGCCTGCATACCAATATAGAACAGTGTTGAGAAATCAGGCATGCATTCAGCATTTCTATTAAGGCTGTGTGGTCCATTGAGTTCAGAGGGAAAAATGGATTTCAGAATGGTGGGGGGCACACATGTAGCACCTTTCTGCAACCCCTTCAGCCAAAGGCATGTTTTCCCAGGATCACACTGTAGATGCAGAAGGAGCTGGGTGGTCCTGGAAAACAATATAACTGCTTTCAGAAATGCAAATAGATGCTACATGAGCACTCTCGTGTGCTCCAAAACATCTTCCTCCCGCCCCCACCACCACAGAGCACTGCACAGCCACAATTTATAGTCTCTCTGTGTTTTGTTCTCACAATTTTCACATTACCAAGTGGTTTTTGTTTTGTTGTGTGTGTGTCTGTGTCTGTGTCTGTGTGTATATCCATCACACTATGCAGAGTGACACTTGACCCCTGAGAGTGCTGCCTCCTCATATCTTTGCATCTCCTTCCTCCCAATAGTTTTGAGAGTTGATAGGATTTTAAAAAGATAAACTCTTGAAGAACTGGAATCATGATAAACCATCCATAGCATGTAGAGCCACAGCCTTCAAATGGTATGATCCAATCCTCTGAAACCCTGGCGATCACAGTGAATACAAAGAACATTGCAGCTATCTTTGGATGAAGGCTTCTAGCTATTGTTGAGTTTATCTCATTTGTGGTATACTTGCCAAAAGAGTCATTTTTTTGTTCTACTGTGTTCTGTACTTGAATGTAATGACTTTTTACAACAATTCTTGTGTCCCATCCAATTAACCAAAAGGTGCTATGGTGTACAATGCAGACGTACAGGTTGTTATTTTCTATGTGTCACTTGTTCTTGTCCTGAAGAAGTTGCTACAGGCCCAAACCACACCTGCTGATTTCTCTTAATAAACTAGATGACTGCAAAAGCAAATAATAAGAGTATTTGCCTTTATAAAATTCATACTTTTGAATGCAACTGGTCCTGGACCAAGGAATGATTTTCAGTTATACCCTCTAAGAAAAATGCTACTGTGCTTCAGAGACAATCCCATTCCCATTCAGAGGCTTTCCAGCTGCTGGCAGCTACAAAAAAACCTTTGGTGTGGTTCCCAGAGCCCTTCAGAATTACCACTTGGTCAATTTCTATGGTAGAAGGGGGAAATCATTAAACGCACAGCTGGAGAAGAATCACCTTAATTTATTTTAATTCAATTTAAAATAGCAAGGAAACTAAAATCCATTTCTGTTTTATCCCCACCCACTACTCTTTGAGACACAGTGTCCAGCAGGCCACCAAAAGGCCAAAGGGATTGGAAAAACCAGTCTATGCCATCCTAATTTAACAGCGTCTGCAGAAATTCATTTGCATTGCTAATGCATTCTGTACATGCTTTCTCCATTCCATGGTGCTTGTGGAAAGTAATTCAGCTGAGTACCATGACTTTGCTGGGCATCAGCAGAAAGATCTACCCGTACCACTCATTCTATTACTCTCTAAGTATCTTTTTATGTATCAATGCATAAATAAATAAATGTTCTGGATTACATTGTAGGATACTAGTAAACCCCCATATTAACTTCAGCTTCTTCTCCAATCCCAACATGTAATATTTTCAGTGAAACACACAAGGTTTTGGTTGATGGGTTGGTTCGTTTCATTTGTTTTCTTTTGGTATTTTATTCCTCTTTTCTGTCAAGAGGTCATGCCCAAGAAAACTCATCAAAAGTCAAAGCAATTCAAATGCAGCTAAAAAGACCATAATGCAGTGCTCTTGAATGTCTTTTCAGGGTTACCTAACCTAACTGCATACTGATACAATGCATACTGACTGGTCAGAAGCCACTATCTCAGCCCTGAACCACCATCTGCAGCGCGAAAACAGTGATGAAATGTTGGAATGACTTCAACATTATTACAAATCATACCCTTCAGCCCTTTTGCCCAACAGACTTGCATTTATAGGCCATGGAGAAACTGTTCATTTACAGGCCGAGGTAATAGTAGCTCATCTATAGTTGTCCATTTATAAGAAAGGGTGATAACATAATGAAGAATCGGAATGGCAACATGTTAAATCTAAACTTTATTGAAGTGGTGGCTTTATTTTCTAAGATATGGTCTTCAGTTGAAAGGGAAGAGTCATTCCACGGGCATCAGTAGATGGGGGGGGGGATCAGAAAAATCAAGATGGTACCCACAACCATATGATTGAAGTTCCGCCCCTTTTTAGCGTGTCACCTAATAAACATAAAAAGGGGCAGAGCTTCAATTGCATGGTCATGGCCACCATTCTGACTTCTTTGACCATCTCCTCCAGATGAATCCAAGTTATTTTAACCCTTCTTCATTCTATCATCTTCTGGGAGACTTTGCATATCATTCTATTCTGAGTTATTAAACGTTGAAGAATAAATGACATGGAGCCCAAATTAATGCAGTATTCACTCTGCCCACTGTCCTCAAAGTCTGGAGTGTTAAGAATTATAGACACAGGAAGGAAAAGTAGGTTGAGGAATACTAGCTTAAGAAACTTCAGTTGGAGATTTCCATCCTAGAGCACAATAGATCTTGGCACATAGGATATTATGCTAGGTCCTGTTTAAAAAAATAATAATAAAGCATTGGATATGCAGTTGCACTTGAGTAAATTAGAAACAGACTTTCTCTCTTCTCTGTTTTACTTAAAACAGCATAGCATAGAGTCAAAACTTGAGATCTATACATTTCTTGGACAGATGCAATTAAATCACAGTCACAAAAGAAGCAGATAAGCTGACCCTTGAATTTTTTACCAAAATACTGTGAAATATGTACCACACGCAGATAAGTCAATTCTGAAAATTAAAACTATAGAAAATTTTGAGGTAACTGTGAAAATTGCAAGAGTATGCTTATCCGCAGATGGCACATTTTTCATGGTATTTTCATGGTATTTTGGTTAAAAAATTGAGAATCAGCTTATCCATGGAAGGGCTTATCCATGACTATATATGGTATTATGGATAGAGCCAAGCAGATCTCAGCTGCAAAGCTCCAGATGACCACCACATGTCAGTACAGAAGAACAGAAGAACTCTTTGCTATCATCATCTCACAGTCATCCAAATTGTGCAGCCTTCTTTCCTTCTTTCTATTCCATGAACTTCACTTCTGTTTTTGCTTTTCCAGAGCTCTGCTCACCTCTCAGAATCTTTTCCCAGCCTATCAGCATCCCTTGGCCTTCTGAATGCTTTTATGCCTGGGCTGACAGTGTTAGTTCCCCTGGGAAAGTGTTTTTGTGAAAGGTTTTGTCTAATTTAACATTATATCCCTGAATCACTGCTTTGTTTTCCCCAGGTAGATGTCTTTGGGTTAGGGGCTTTGAAGATGACCCTGCACAATTACTGCGGTAATGGTAGAAAGCTTTTTCTAACCTTCAGTCAGAATCTGCTTTCTTGCAACTTGAATTGATTACTCTACACATCTCCTCTTGATCTTCTTCTAGGTGACATTCTATCAGATCTTGGCTCAAATCTAAGCATATAACACCTCCTTTGATTCTAGATGTCATTCCTAATGAAGTGGAAATAGCTCAACTTCCCCGTCTTGGGATGGAGAGCTCTTATGAAATGTGTCATCTCCAGGCTCTTCTTGATCTCTCTTTTCTGTTTCCATGTGCATTCCCTCTCTTCTTCTCCAGTGAGACATTCTTTCACAATTCAAGAAAGAATTTTTGAAATATATTTGTATGTCTATATATGTATTTTAATTCAAAGATTTCCAAGGAAGGAAGGAAGGAAGGAAGGAAGGAAGGAAGGAAGGAAGGAAGGAAGGAAGGAAGGGGAGGGAGGGGAGGGGAGGGAGGGGAGGGGAGGGGAGGGGAGGGGAGGGGAGGGGAGGGGAGGGGAGGGAAGGGAAGGGAGGGGAGGGGAGGGGAGGGGAGGGGAGGGAAGAGAAGGGAAGGGAAGGGAAGGGAAGGGAAGGGAAGGGAAGGGAAGGGAAGGGAAGGGAAGGGAAGGGAAGGGAAGGGAAGGGAAGGGAAGGGAAGGGAAGGGAAGGGAAGGGAAGGGAAGGGAAGATTAAATTGCTCTTAACATGAAAATGCCAATATTCCCTGCTCAAATGGGATTGGAGCTACTGACAAGAACGAAACCTAAACATATTGGCTATCCTGAAAGGTAGCTTTAACACCAAGAAGTCCCTTCTGTCCACTGAGTGAAAGTTATCACAAATGTTGGGGGGGAAATAGAACCAGGTAACTCTTGAATTGACCATTGGCCATATTATTTTAGGATTACACAGAGATGAAATTCCTCCCTAGGATTTTCCACACGGAAGTCTACCTTCAGCAATCCAAAGGAACATCATTTATATCTTACATGGAATTTGATTCGGGGAAGTCTTGTGTGTGTGTTTGCGTGTATGGGGGGGTGAAATCAAATGCACAGAGGTAGCCTCCTTGACTTCAAAACTTTGATCAAGAATTAAAACTCAACACGTTAACTTTGGGGGCCTCTGCTGAAAATAATGGATGGTTTGGTAAAAGTACATTCATATGTACTTTACAAAGAACAACTGCTGTGGAAACAGAGCACGCAATGATCTAAGAGGTTCTGGGACCTCAAAAGAGAAACAAACTAATAGGAAATTGTGTTGTGTCAGTCTATCACTTTCCAGCTAGTGTTGGATCCTGCAGATATAGGCAGCTCAAGACTGGAGTTAATTCTGAGAGGGTACCTCTCCTTTTAATTGCTGTTTCTTGAGAAGGATAGAATAAACAGAATATTGATGTTCTCATGTATAAGAATTTCATTGTTGTTTTTCCATCTTATCATCATCATAGAAGTTAAAGAATCATAAAGAAGAAAATCTTTCCTTCACTGGGCTATCTTCTTACATTTCTGTATGGTTTCCCTACTTATTTTGGTCTTCCTTCTCCACATACCCCAAGCTTTATGAGTAATTGGCTCTATGTTTTTCCTCAGCATGTCTCTTAGTACCAGTTTCACTGTGTCATTTTGCAGTGTGAAGAAAAATGGGTTCAGAAAAGGACAGACAATTGTGGTGAGAAGAGCAGAGACCTTATGGATTTCAAGAGTCTCCTTTTGGGATGGCGTGACATAGATGAGGATGCTAATGCCACAGGAGATGGAGATGATTGTGAGATGAGTAGAACTAGTATTGAAGGCTTTTGCCTGACCTGAAGTGGTACAGATGTGCATTATTGTTGAGATGATGCATATGTAAGAAATTAGCATTAAGACTAACGGAGGATAATGACAGAGGACAGCACAAAGTCCATCAACCCTATTTGATGGGTGTCACTGCAGGACAGAGCCAGCAGGGGGCCGCTATCACAAAAGAAATGGCTGATGACATTAGACTTGCAGTGGGATAGCCTGGTGATTGTAATGGTGGGAATAAGAACTGAGAGGAACTAATTCAGCCAGCGAGCCAAAACCATCTGGATGCAGACCTGGCTATTCATGATTGCATGATATTGCAGCAGGTTACCTATGGTGGCATAGCGGTCATAGGACATGGAGGTAAAGGAAAGGAACTCTACTGTCCCTAGGAAGAAATAGAAATAAGGCTGTGTCATGCGGCCAGCAAAAAAAGATAGACTTGTCACCAGAGAGGAGGTTCCAGAGCAATTGTGGGCCTGTGACAGAGGTGAAGAAGATGTCCAGTATGGAGACATTGCCAAGAAAGAAGTACATTGGGGTATGGAGGTGGTTATCTGCCAATACAATGCAGAGGACAATAATATTGGCTCCCCAAGCTTGCAATGTACATGGATAAGAAGAGGAAGGCAGGCAGAAGCTCAGTGTGATGGCCAATGGAAAAACCCATGAGGATGAATTCAGACATGCTTTGGTTCTACATTTGATGTTTTCCTATGATTCTTATAGCACCTGAAAAACAAAGGTTATGCTTTGAGAAACACCCACTATACCAAAGTCTTCTTGTGCCCTGAATTTTGCAATTCTCATTCATAATTCTTCCGAATGAAAACAAGTATGATTTGCTCTCAGAATTTCCATTTGCCACCAACAGGAAACCTGGAGGCAAATTACAGGTGAAGAGAATGATTTTCAACATGAAAACAAAGGGGGTTTCTTACCAGTCCTGATTCAGGTCAAAACTTTCCTGGTGATGCTTCATAGATTTGCAATGCTCAATACAGAATGTGAATTACAGTTAAGAAAATGATTTTGAGAGAAAGAAAAAGAAAACACCAAGCAGTCCCCACAAAGAATATTGCAAGATGAAAAAATAATCAGTTGACTTCCTTGTGCTTATCTCAATAAATATGCTCTACTTACCAACGGCATCTTCCTGTATCCCAAATATCTTTTCTTGGCAGGATCTGTTTTGCTGCTTTACCCAGTGACTGAAACACACACCAAGTTGCCACCTTTGTAGCCCTGGCTCAGATCCCAGAGAGGAAGATTATTTCCACACCAGGAGAGGAGGGCAGGAGTCCTCCTGGTTGCTGGGCTGCATCGTTTGGGTCAACATTCTGCCTGGGATACACAAAGGTTTTCCTAGGTTGGAAAAGGTTTTCCCAGGTTTCTCCCCCAACTTGACATTGCTGAAGAAATGAGCCACATTGTGACTTACTTGATGGCCTGGTCCACACAAAGATTAAGACAAGGACTGTGCTTCTGCAACCTGCTGAACAACAAATGGCCCTACTCCAGGTTCTGTGATCTCAGCCTTGGGTTTGAGCTGGCTGACTCAGATCTATAATCTTGCTCTTATGTGCCAGTAGGAGGAGCTCTTCTCTCTATTAATGAATAGATCTGGACATATCTCCCTATACTTGTCCATGCTGACCAAATGTGTTTACCTTTTGTTGACAGGCTCTCTTGGTTTTCCAGCCCATTCTTGTCTACTCTAATCATCCTTCAACCTGAACATGCTCCAGTTCTGCAGACTTCAACTTTCAGAATCCTCAACAACAGCCAGGTGGGCTGGGAATCCTGGAACTGAAGTGGACACATCCAGAAGGTGCCCAGTTTAGGAAAGAGTGGCATATTCTAGAGAAAACAACTGCCCAGTCCTGATCTTTTTTTTTCTCCAGCCTTATTCCCCAATATATATTTCCCTCAGGATGTCTGGGATTGAAGCAAGCAATCTTCTGCATGAAAAACAAGCTTGGATGGCTTAAGAGGGATTAGATAAATTAATGGAGGACTGATGGATTAAGGGCAATTGGTCTTGAAGATTCAAATGTTATCTCTGGGTTGGAGGCAGGGTGGGCCAAAATGCTGGACTAAGATCCATTTAGGCTCTTCTTATGTCATTATCAGTAGATAGTTCAAGGAGAACTAGTTTGATATACTAATTAAGACATCTGGCTAGAAATTGGGGGATTGTTAGTTCTAGTCCCACTTTAGGCACAAAGCCAGCTGGGTGACCTTCAGCCAGTCCCTCTCTCTCAGCCCTAGGAAGCAGGCAATGGCAAACCACTTCTGAAATCTTGCCAAGAAAACTTCAGGGGCTTGTCCAGGCAGTTGCTGGTGGCTCTGACTCAAAACCTGATTCAAAGACACCCCCACCCAAAAAAAGGTAATTAAAGACCCTTCCTGCTTCTATTCAGTGTTTGCCTGAAATGCCACACTTAGTTACTATCTACTGTCTTGCTTCTATATGCTGTTCTCTTCTTTTGCTAAAGCACCTCCAAATTTTTCATGGCACGTGATTAATTTTTTAAAAAAAATATTAGATACAAGTCTGTGCAATAATGCATGTATTCATTAAAATTATGCACAGAGATGTTTTACATTGGAGAAACTTGCTTGTAACACTGTTATTCAGGAAAAATTGCAAGCAGAAATGTGTACGTTTGGATAGATTTGCATAAAAACACATGCATATGTAAGTTCAACTGTTAACAAAAATTCCTAGTGAAACTATATTTTGAAGATAAATTAGAATTTTTTTAAACAGAATAAAATAAATAACAACTGGATGGGTAGGAAAATAAGTAAATGGGAAGGAAAATTGATAGAGTAGCCTGTCTTTCAGCCCTCTCTTTCCAATCATTGGCTCTTATGAAATGATTTGTTATACTTGCCTGAATCAGATTCAGAATCAGATTCCCTCCTCTCTTCGTTTTCTCTGCTAGTCTGCAAACCTCAGGCATTGGAAGACTATGTCTGGTGCAAACGTTCAACAGATTTTGAAAAATGGCAAAGGCAAAACCATATAAGCAGACATTCGATAATTCAGAATGTTTTCGGTAGCACTCGATGCAATGGAATAACTTACGTGCTTGGAGCAATGCTGGAATTAAGAAAAACTCAGCCATATCCACCTGGAAAAAACTTCTGAGAATGACTTTAAAAACAAAACAAAATTCAAAGGATTCAGGAAATCATTGCTAGTTCAAATTATGCTTTATAGGAACAGGCTTTCAGGGAGGGGTGTGGGAAGAAGGTAGAAGTCAAGATGGCACCCACATCTGCACAATTGAAGTCCCGTCCTATTTTAGTTGCATGATGATGTACATAAAAACGGGTGCGGTTTTGATACGCCAGCCTTGACTGCCTTCTTCACTGTTTGACCTTCCACTGTGAACACCCCTGTTTTCAGGAGAGGCATTGAACTGGATGGAGCCTATGATGATCTATGTTTGTATTGATAGCTTTCATGATCTTTTGTTAATTGTTAATCTTTTGTGTTTGTGTTGATTTTCTTATACCTTGCCCAGTGCCTGCTTGGACTAGGGTGTGCTATGAATATTGGAAAACACGCACACACATATACATATATACATAGGACTACTGTAATGCTCTTTACATGGGACCCTCCTTGAAGACTAGCAAGAAACGAACAAGTGCAAAATATAATGACTCACATGCAAGACGAGACAAGCCAGTATTGTTATGTCACACCAATATTTTGTGGGCTACACTGGTTGCTGGTTTGTTTCCAGGGACACTTCAAAGTTGTGGTGAGCAAATCCAGCATGGCTTGAGGGTTTCTGAGATTGCTTCCCAAAAAGAGAATCTCCCCACTCAAGAAAGTCCTCATTGTGTTCCCCCACTGGGCAGACTCAGTGAGCTGTTTTTAGTTTTCCCCTTTTATTTTTTTCTTCCATGTTCTTGAGTCCATTTGCAAATTTTGCATTTTCCATGAGGACCAACCTCATAGATGACATAACTTGGCCTACTGAAGAATCAGCATTCAGAGTTATTATTAGATAGAATGAAAATATCAAGCTATAGAACTGTAATTAAGCATCTGCAGAAGTCACCAGGAGAAGTTCCCATCTTGCAGCCAGGCAGGGAAGATGGCCATCTGTTTACTCTTTAAATCAAATAACAGCATCAGGTATTTTGAAAAAAGGACTTCTAAACTCAAAGTTTTTCTCCTGCTGGTGCTAAATTCTGGGACTGAAGCAGGTTGAAGAGATCTAGCTTGGAGAGATTCACCTTATTCTCAACACACTTCCATTGCTTTGATAGACTTCTGGTATTTAAGCATCTGGGATGAAGGAGGACAGACACAGTTTTGTTAAAACTGTTCAGATTTTACACAGTGAATTATGCTTTAGTGCCCACTCTGATGCCAATGTGGTATTGTGGTGAAGTTCCTGGACTAGGAGTGGGAGACCCAGGTTCAAATCCACCCAGGAAGGAAAGTTACTGGATGACTTTGGGCCAGTCCCTCTCTCTCAGCCCAGCCACCTCGGAGGGATGTTGTGGGGAGAGAAGAGGAGCTATATGTATGCCACCTTGATCTCCTGAATTGAGACTATAAATCAAATACATAAAGGATATTTTTGCATAAAAGTAGGGTTTTTAAAATTCTTTTGGCACATCTCTGAGCCTCCTTCACACTTCAGAACTCATGAAGTACCAAAAAAGATTAAAGCAAATAAATACCACCAGGAGCTGTTAACTCTTTCTCATTTTCTTTTTTCTTCTCTTTCATTGCCCATTGAAGCTTATGTGGGTTCAATCACTTACCAGAGGAAGGAAGGAAGAAAGGAAGGAAGGAAGGAAGGAAGGAAGGAAGGAAGGAAGGAAGGAAGGAAGGAAGGAAGGAAGGAAGGAAGGAAGGAAGGAAGGAAGATTTTTTGGTACATAAGTACTCTACTTTTATGGCCATCTTTCTTATTCATTTGGTGGAACAACCAACTTCAGAGCTTTCCAGCCCAAGACCAATGATCTTCTGGCTACAGACCAGCAAGGTGGATAGATATTTTTTTTCCTCATTCTCTTCTAGGAGGACTGATTCTATTACAAGAAATAAGAGGACATTTACATATATAGATCACCTCCCTGGTTTGAAAGTGTGGTGACTCTTTCCCAGTTACTCTTGTCAGAGTAAATTTATTTAATTATTTCTAGTAACTAACTGTTTTTTTATTTTAATTCTTTGCATACTCCATCAAAAATAAGTGTAAGGAATAAAACTGCAGGAAAAGAGATAATAATGTGAAAGTAAGGTAACTTAATTTGAGATAGATTAAGTTCCACTTCTATTTACAATAGACACGCTGAAATTAATGAGACTTTAATTAGTTGTGGTTGATTACCCTCATTGATTTTTGTATAGTGTGATTCAACACACTGAGATTTAAATTAGCAGACCTATGCAGGATCCTTGCCATTCATTTCATAGGAAAGACTATATAAAAGGATTGTAGGAATTTGGTGACACATCATGATGTATAATATAAACCTTATTAAGCCATTCTAAGGCTCCCTAACTACTTCTTTATTTCTTTCACACCTATAATAAAATAAAGTAAACTGAAAGGTCTCTGTGGACCAAACGTTCCCTATTACAGATTCTTACTGATAATTAATTTTCCAGGGAATAAAGGAAAGAAGCAAATGTATTAATCTTCCTCATTGGTTCTGACCTTCAGTAACCTTAACTGAGAGTAGGAGATTAGAAACCCAGGTCTAATTCTCATACAGCAATGTGGAATCAACTAATTTCTAAAAAGGTTACTCAATTTCCACTCTTGTAAAATAAACACAGAGTCTTGTAGCTTCTTTAGGACTAGTCAACTTTACCGGGGTATAAGTTTTGGGGAGCAGCAAAACTTTATTGGTTTTGTTATTACAGGATGTGTGAACTGTGGGTACAGTTTTTCTGTTCCACCACAGTTAGCCTGAGGTTAACAATGGAATATCCTGGAAGTTGAAATTTTGTGTCTTGTTGCTGTTTTGGGCTCTGATGTCCAGTTTCTGTTCCTTTATTCACTTGCTCAGAGTTTGGCTAGTTTGCCCTCCGGAGAATTTGGAGGGGCATACAAAGAAAGACAATGGACTTATAATATATTAGAAGAATGCTTCTTGGCCCATTAGCATCCAACCTTGTTTCCCCTCTCTTTCTCCCTTTAATTCTCTGTATTTAAAGTCCTGTAAGAGTGAATCCACTCTACCTATCTGATACCATGAGATGTTGCTCACAAAAGATTCTCCTCCAATGAAGTTGGTTAATCTTGGAAATGCTACTAGACTCCATGTCTGTTATGTTGCCACAGACTAGCACAACTCTTCCCCCATTTCCTGTCTGGAATAGAAGGATTCATACATCACTATATAATGTATAACCCAACCCAAGAATATAACCCAAAGTAATTCTTCTGTTCCTATCATTATCCCTTCTACTGACTGGGTGATATTCCCAATACATTTTCTGACCAGGTGCCAATCAAGAGTACCCTAGGTCTCATTCCTGTGAAGATATGAATTCCATCATATCAGAGGTGAAAATCTATTTCTTTCAAAAGCTTCATGATAGTTCATGTCACTTGGAATCAGAATAGTATTCCCATGAACAAACTTACAGATTATAAGCATTCTTAGAAAGAAAAGAGCAGAATTTTTGTTTACATATAGTCTATTTATTCAACAACAAAGTTTATTATGATTGTGGACCAGAATAGTATAAAGAAGCAACAGAATTTCAAACTTTATTTATTTAAACAATTAATCTGGTTGCCCATCTCATAGCAGTGATGCTGGATGGTGTACAAAATTAACACTGATAATAATTACACCAACCATCCGAATAACACATGTGCAACTCAAAGATATCATTCTCAACTTACAGTTGCAAACAACAACCATAGCAACAATCAACTAGCAGAACTTGCTCAGCTTCCTGGCCCAAATCCCTGAGGGAATGATCAAGTCTACAATGCCATATGAAAGGCCAATAGGATCAGGGCCACCTGGATCTCTGGAAGGATGCTGTTCTACAAGGCAGGTGCTACCACAACAAAGGTATGAGTCCTGGGGCCAGCAAGATGACACTGCTTGATAGAAGAGACTTGGAGTTTGCTCATCTTGTTAGTTCTGGTGGGGTGAGCAAAAACAATTGGAGACAGGAAGTCCAGCAAATAGTCTGGCCCTATGCCATGTAGGGCTTTATAGGTGACAACCAGAACCTTGAATCACACCAGTGCAGCTCACAGAGCAATGGTGTTATATAAGCGTCATGTGGAATGCCAAGAATTGCCTGTATCACTGTGTGGTGGACCAGCTACAGCTTCCAAGTGTTCTTCAAGGCAGTCCCATGTACTGCACAGTACAGCAATCCAAACAGGAGGTAACTAAGGCATGAGTCATCAGGAGTCAGTGCAACTGCTGAATCAGTTTAATCTGTGCAAAGGCCATGTTAACCATAACAATACACAATAAAAAGTAAGATAATGTAAGATCAAATAATCCCCAGGTCACTGCCAAATATCTACCTCAAATCAGTATTCATGGTTATAATCCTATTCTGAGACCTTGAATCTAGAAGGCAACTTTTAATAACTAAAGATGAGACTTTGGGATCTTTATCAGGTAAAACAAATTTCTCTATACATTTCTCAGACTGCCTTGGGAAGACTGTAAAAGGAGAGTGCATCAACCTAGATTGAGAATCTATGTAAAACTAGCAACACAGTTGGACATGTTCAATATGGGAACCAGAATAATCCTGGAAAAATACCAACTGTTATGGATAGTTTATTTAATTTGTATGGTTTGTACTTAAGTATGTCAGACATGTTTTTGTGTTTTGGCCATTCTAATTCCTAAATGGAGATATGTTGTGTCAAAAAAAAAAAAAAATACAATCAAGAGCCCATCAATTATCAGCCTGCCATTCAAATTGTCTTGCATACCCCAAACAGTGTCAATTTTGCAGGAGATAGAAAGACTCTTCAGATCCCTCCAGTCTCTTCATTAAGGAATTTTTCTTCTCTTTAGAAAATCCTTTATGGTCTCCTTGACCTTCTCATTCCTCAAGGTATAAATAAAAGGGTTCAGTAATGGAGTGACCACAGCAGTTAGAATTGCCACTGCTTTCTGGACATCCCGAGAGCGTCCCTCGTTAGATAATGAGTACATAAAGATGGCACTCCCATAGAAGATGGAAGCCGCCATAATGTGTGACGCACAGGTGGAATAGGCCTTCTTCTGACCTTTGGTAGGATTCATACACAAGATGGTGACAATGATGTAAAGGTAAGAGATAGCAGTGACTGACAAAGAGCTGAGGAGTACCACGGAGGATAGGATGGAGGCTAGACTCAAAAGGAAGTGGACATCGTTGCAAGAAAGGGTTATCATTGGACCATAGTCACAGAAAAAGTGGTCTATGAGATTTGAGTCACAGAATGATAATTGGAAGATCAAACAGAAGGAGACAATGGTAGAAAGGAGCCCTCCAATCCAACAGAATAGGACCAAACAAATGCAAAGACAACCATTCATAATGATGGTATAGCGAAGTGGATGGCAGATGGCAACGTAGCGGTCAAAGGACATCACAGCGATGAGGATGAATTCAGTGGTTCCAAGGAAGAAATAAAAATAGCACTGGGCAGCACAGGCTTGGAAAGAGATGGCTTTGTTCCTGGATATAAGGTTCATCAACATTTTGGGTGTGATAGACAAGACAAAAAGGACCTCCAAGAGGGAAAGGTTGCAAAGGAAGAAATACATTGGGGTGTGGAAGCATTGATTGAAGCCTACCAGCAGGATGATGGTGAAATTCCCAGCAAGTGTTAATAGAAAAATTACTAAGAGCACAGCAAAAACAAAGATTTCCAAAGACCTAGACAACTGGAAGCCAATTAAAATGAATTCTGTTACCTGTTCCATGTCTGTATCATTGTGATTTCTTGGCCTCATGTCTAGTTTGAGCTTTGGAAAAAAGCAAACAGAACAGTGTTCATGTTAGAGCCTGCTGTTTTTTCCAGGCAAGCCACTGCACTTCTCTCCTGAAACCCTTGCTCACTAAAGAGCTCAAACCCATTATTTTCATTCCTAATAGTTGTAAATCCAAGCTGATTCTTTGGTTCCCCTTCAAAATCTAATGCAGTGAAATGCTCTAAAGCAGCTTATGGAGTTCGAACCCAAAGTACTCCACAATCCTTTGATGTCCATAAGGGGAGACAGCAAAGGAGAAGTTGATCAACTGCAAAGATCAACAACCATTCTACATGGAGAAAGCAATTAACTTCATGAGCACATAGGAGAAATGAGTACAATTGAAATACAGTATAGGCAATGTCCTCATTACTGAATTACAATGTCATCTAATTTTGGAGTGGCAATATAAAGGTTGCATTCTTGTGATATAGCAGCACAGTGGTGCTTGGATAATTCTGTAAGATGATATAAGTTACTAGGGAGGAAATAATGGAAGGATCACAAAAAGCAAAGAAGTTATAAAGTGACCAGCAGCTTGGTTAGTTTTACTGTATTTTAGAATCTGGGGTGAACTCAGCCCGGTTGAGGTGTTGGGGGTTCGATGTATTATCTGAACCAATTCAATAATCAGTTTAAGCCTTTTGGCTGAACTCAGCCAGAAAGTCATCAAAGGCTGCAAAGAGAGCCAATGAGATATAGTGGGAAAGGGGTTGGACCGGTACCAAGAAGAACAAGTTGTGATCCAGGAACAGAAATCTACTGTGTGACTTGGACCAGTCACTTTCTCTCAAACCAGCTAACCTCACAGGACTGGTTGTGTGGGGAAATAGAGGGGGTGGGAGCAGCGTCTATTCTGCCTTGAACATGTAGGAGACAATTTCTCCCCTTTGGAGTATTCATTAGACTGGAGACCAGGGCACACTTACACTGACGCATGAATTAATTTATTGACAATTGCAGTACTGGAGGCCAAAGTATAATGCCTGGAGACAGGTGGAATTCATGGCCCTCTTTATTGGCAAATGCAAATCAACCCTTCCATTTAATTGATTACACTATAATTACAGCTTAACAGCCTCAGTTTAATTGTTCATTACCATTATACCACTGATAACATTACCTTTATTGATTAGATCAGGTTAATGCATATTCAAATGTATGAGAGCCAGTTTGGTGGAGTGGTTAATGCACTAGGCTAGTTCTAGTCCCACCTTGGGCACAAAGCCAGTTGGGTTCAGCTGCTAATTTATTCCCAGTGGGCAGTTTGCATTCTTGTGGTGAACATTTTCACTTATCATGTCAGTGCCTTGTTATTTCAGTTGTGGATTCCAAATGCCTGCATGCTTTTGCTGAATATCCAGCATGGTCTGCTAAATCACTTACTACATTTCATTCATTCATTCATTCATTCATTCATTCATTCATTCATTCATTCATTCATTCATTATATTTATATAGCCGCCTATCTCATGAATGTTGCTTATTATTGATAATTCGGGTTCCATCTAAAATCCTCCAGAATTCCTCTTTCAAGCACTTGAAGGAATGGTGGGGTAGAAAACTAACAAAGAAACAGGTAAATGTTTGTTCAGCCCTCAGCTGGATAATTGCTGAGCTCTCCTCTTCATCTCTAAATAATTTTTTACCACTCGTCAGATTGTAGACTTTCACCAGACCTATGTGTGAATTCCCCAACAAAAGATGGTGTTCTTTTGACTTCAATGTTTCTAACCCTCTCTTGTACATAGAAATACTGCAGCCAGCCAGGGCAGACTGAAGTGGGCTGAGAAAAACCAAAACAGTTCTCCTGATTTTGGCATATCTTCACTAAATACTCTTCACAAATGACACTTTTCATTCTGTCATCAAATCTCTGTTTACATTTCATCTTCTAAACAAAATTCAACAATCTTTGGAATTTTCTTAAACATGATGAGAGCTCAAACTAGTTTCTAATAAATTAGTAGCATTCATGGCAACATCAGGATCAGGGAGAATGCTAACCCAGAATCACTGACATCTTTGAACTTACCGCTGAATGATATCTTCAATCATCAGGTTCAGTAAAGACTGAAATATTAAGGAGATACTTATATGAAGGCACCCGGGGCCGTTCATTGTTATGTACTATAAATTTTCAAGAAGATATATAATGTCAGGGGAATTTGAGTCTCAAGCTGATGCTGAAAAATTCTTTTCCCTTGTCTTGCCTGGAGACCTTCACCAGGACCTTCATAAAAATGTTAAAGGAAAGAAGAAAAGACTGAATTGATGATTTATGGATTTGGGGATTAAAACATTGAAGAGGGAAGGTAAAGAGTAAGATGGCAATTACTTGATCGAAAGAAGGGTGGAAGTCATAATTCTGTATTTTCTTTTTCTTTTTTCTTTCACTTTTTTCTTTCTTATTTTATATCTTCTCTGTTTCTTATTTTTCTTTTAATTTTTTATACTTTTATTATGTTTAAAAATTCTAATAAAAATAAATTGGAAAGAAATGCTGAAGGAAAGAATGCCAAATGAGCATTATTCTGCTCTACTTTCGCTAGTCAAATAAAACAAAATAGTACCCACATAAAAGGTCACATATATTAACAACAGACTTTTTTCTGTGTGCAGTGCAGCCTCACGTAGATCATCTATGTACAAGAGGAAGTTGTAGCTCTAAGCCTGGAAACAACAAGGAAAGAAGGAAACATAACTGAACAGATCAGAAAAAAAGATTTTTTTAAAAAGATGTGAAAGGGTGTACCAGCTACATTCATTCACCCAGAGTCACTCTGCAGTGAGATGGGCGGTGGCAAATTTGAAATATAAATAAATAAATAAATTCAGCCCTTTTTCAGTGCAAGATGGGATTTATAAATCTCATTCAGATGGTCTAGAAAATCAGATTTAAAAAAAATTAGCACATATCATTTCTTGAGCCAGCTTATGTGAACATGGATTTAATTCACTCTTCTCATGATTCCCAAAACATCTACCCAACCTTGGCTGATCTCAAAAAAATTAAACTGACTTGGACGTAGCTGATACTTGGGTCGGAGATCATCGAGAAATCCCAGGGTTGTAGATTAGGCTGGAAAAGGTGGGTTGTGATCCTGCTTCTTTAGTAGGCCAGTATGGCTTTGTAATAGCCTTTACTGATCCCCCAGAGCTTTTATAATGATACTTTTTAATAAATATACTGTTCTTCTTATATTTGATTTTGGTTTCAGGGTTCTTGTAGTTATTTAACCCACCTGGAAATGCCAGTTGTTGTGGAGATGGCCTATAAATTTAAATAATCCGATTTAAGGCCACCTCCAAACAAATTGGCAATTTTAGGTAGCTTACAACCATCATAGCTGAAAGGACATTCCAGAAAAAGGAACAGCAAAACACTTAATACTGTTGCCAAAACAAGCAAGCAAATCAATGTTGATGTGCCCATGAATTTAACAGGAACTGAACGTTGTCCCTAAACATGGACCAAAATTATGCAACTAAAATTCAGTAATGCAATTTCGGGTTCTGGACAGCCACCAATGACAGACTGGAGGTTGCACATCAGCCCTAGTCTGTGGGTTGCCAATCCTCCTGTTAAGGTAATTCCGTTTCTTTCTGATGGTAATGAATTAATCGTATCACAAATCTATATTGAAAATTCAATTTAGAATTTTAAAAACGGGCAGCACCCTTTATCCCCAATTTTCTTCTATTATCTGACTACGAAATTTTAAATACAGAAATAAAGAAAATCAATCCAAGGAATGGGAGGACAGAAGGCTTTATCCAATTGGTGAATTGTTTATTGATGGAAACTATTTGTGTTGAATATATTTTGCGGAAGAAATTACCCCAAGTTGTAGCTTGCTTTCAAATGAGATAAAAGCATTCTTTCACTCAGGAGATCTTCCATCCACACTTTTGTTTCTGTCTCAGAGCAAAGAAAAGTTTTTCTGAGACAGCAAAGTGCTAGTGGGGAGAAAGAACACAGAGCTTTCCTGATCTGATAAAATCTCGTAAATTCAAATATTCAGTGCACTGAATATAGCAGTCCTTATCACACTGTAGCCAAAAGAATTTATTCAGCAAAGAATAAATATTGCTTCCATATCTTGCTTTCTCCTTTATCAATACATAACCGATTCTCACCACCCTGGTTTAGCTGGGGAAAGACAGGCAGCTTGTGAAACATTCTTTGTTAAACAAAATCTCTGTTTAAACTTCTTCCCCATGATTCCTGGGGTCCATCAAAAGGACAAAGTTATCTTTAGTTGACGGACAGATGATCCGTCCATTTCCCTCTTTCTTTTAATTGCCATTTTGTGTTATCAGCGAGACTGGAGTCTTCCTTTAGACACATTAAGACAGCAGAGAGCTCTGCTGTCTCTTGGAACAGCTTCCTTGTTTCTGCAACACTTTCAGTTTTGGATCATATCTCTGTTTGTCTTCAGCCACCTGCAGTGAGTTAATCAGTCTCCACTCAAAAGGACCAACCAATATTTTTCTGTCCATTATAGAGTCTGGCTTGCAGAGGTCAACTGGTACTCTCTTTTCATTATTGAATGTTTCAGGTTCAGTTTCTCTATATTTTAAATATTGTGTCTGTATTTTATTCTTCTGAGACCAAAAGACACCATGGTTTGGAGCGTGTGAGGTGACACAATCCTATTTTGGAAAAGTTTCAGATTGTGATCAGTGAACACCTGGATGGTGTTGGAAAAGGTCCTCATTTTTCAAAGCATTGACGGTATTCTTGAATTGTTGAAAACCAACTGAATCCATTTTCTGCCAATGCTACTCAGAAGCCAATTAATATGAACAAGTCAAGGTCAGAAAGTTGGCAATGAATTGGTTGGCTTACAGAAAAACAAACATGACCTCTTGAAACCTCTCCTCCCACTTTAATTCTGTTATTAGGAACTCATTATTTTTGTTGATATATGAGGGCAGAGTCCTTTTTATTATCTGGGCTTAAAGAGCACGAGATCTGCTGTTTCCAGTGGGTGGGGTGTCCAACACAGGAGCTTGCTAAGGATGACATCGTTTTCTGTATCTCTGAGAAGGATCCTGGATGGATGCTGTGATATCATAGGCCAAAGTAACTCATATTACCTTTATGGAGACCAGCAGCACAATAATTGTATGGGGAAGGTTGATGTGAAACTTGTTGTTGTTGTTGTTGTTTAGTCGTTAAGTCGTGTCCGACTCTTCGTGACCCCATGAACCATATTGCGCCAGGCCTTCCTGTCCTTCACTGCCTCCCTGAGTTTGCTCAGTTTCATGCTCATTGCTTCAGTGATGCTATCTAACCATCTCATCCTCTGCCGTCCTCTTCTCCTTTTGCCTTCAATCTTTCCCAGCATCAGGGTCTTCTCCAAAGAGATCTCTCTTCGCATTAGGTGACCAAAATATCTGAGCTTGAGCTTCATTATCGATCCTTCCAATGAGCACTCAGGGTTGATTTCCTTTAAGATTGACTGGTTTGACCTCCTAGCAGTCCAGGGGACTCTCAAGAGTCTTCTCCAGCACCACAGTTCAAAGGCATCAATTCTTCGGCGCTCGGCCTTTTTTATGGTCCAGCTCTCACAGCCATACATTACTACTGGAAAAACCATAGCTTTGACTATGCGGATCTTTGTCGGCAAGGTGACGTCTCTGCTTTTTAATATGCTATCTAGGCTTGCCATAGCTTTCCTCCCAAGGAGCAAGCGTCTTTTAATTTCATGGCTGCTGTCTCCGTCTGCGGTGATCTTGGAGCCCAAATAAATGAAGTCTGTTACTGCTTCCATTTCTACCCCTTCTATTTGCCAGGAATTGATGGGTCCAGATGCCATGATCTTAGTTTTTTTAATGTTGAGTTTCAAGCCAGCTTTTGCACTCTCCTCTTTCACCCTCATCAAGAGGCTCTTTAGTTCTTCTTCACTTTCTGCCATTAGGGTGGTATCGTCCGCATATCTGAGGTTGATGTGAAACTAGACAAGCACTTTTTAGCAAGTGACTAAGGGCACTTTGCACCTGAGAAAAGGTTGCTGGTCAATAATCTGGTACAGACAAGGAATGAAGAAACAGGACAACCCAAAGTATGAAAACTTATAAAACTTGCTGAAATAGCCAGGCTTGTTGGACGACCCTCTCATCTGGACTCCTTCATTTTAGATATTGTACAATCGAGTTTCCTAACAGCCTTATTCCAAATATTTGGCTGTGTTTTGAACACAGCGTTTCATTTAGAAAATGGGGTGATGCCCCAGGAATCTAGGCCCTGCATATGACAGCTCTATTTCTAACTCAAGCTTCACTTTCCCAATGACTGTCTAGCTGCCATGATCCCTTTTAATAATCATTCCTACATCCAGAAAGTCAGAATTCAAAAGGATTTAGCCCAGTGCTGCTTCTCTGAGCCATTGTAGATCTACTGAATTTGACAGAGCTTTTTCCCGGATATCTCTACATCAAAGATTTAAACAAAACTCCACTGTGAAGCCAATCCACGTGATCTGTAGAACATCTTCTTGGAAAACCATGAATGACAACCAGTCAGGGAATGTACAAACCTGATATTTCACACCCTCCATCCTCCAGGATCCACTTTGAACGGTGAATATGTTGGAAGACTTATTTAACTGTCATAATGTAGTTCAGGGTTCTACAAAGTGGTCGATATTGACCCCCCAAGGGTCAATGGGATTATCAAAGGGGTTGTTATTGTTGTTGGTGTTATGTGTAGTACTATTAGTAACAGTACTATTTATTACATTATTTTCATATAATAAATGTTTGGGGGGTTGATGAACAATATGAAACTTCATAAAGGGGATTGATGAGCTGAAGAGTTTGGGGACCCCTGATGTAGTTCAACTTCAACACCCATAATTGATCAGAAAGACCTTTAGGCAGAGTCTACAAGTGACTGCTCTGATGGACCACTAAATGCCCTCGGTAACCTTATCAGTCTAGGGCTCTTTAAAAGTGGTCCCTGAATTGTAATTTCTAAGGTTGGCTATGGAGAAATGATTAAATCCATGAGATGGAAGCATATTAATTGTATTCCAATACTTTGATTTCATTTTAATGATTGAAATGAAATCATAGTTTGCTTCTTTCCTGGCCCCAACTACTTTTTGGATAGTGGCCCATAGCACATCCAGGCCCAGCCTGAAAGAAGATATGGATGCCTGGAAAAAATCTCCATTCATTTCCATTCAGATCCACTGATGAGATTCATCAGGAGATCAGTTCATCATCTTTCCAGTGAAAACTAGCTGTAAAGAAGAGGAAGAAGGCACTCCATGTAGAAGCTGAACTCCATGGAGAATGGATAGGATTACATGTAAGTTATAAGCTCCTGGACATTCCCAGTTAAAAGTCTTTTGACCCATGCCTGGTGATCAAAGCTCAGGAGGCTTGGTGCCAAGGCTTGTATTCTGAAGTGGAACATAGCAGAGGTTGGGGTATAAATAAGAACATTCTTAACTAAAGTTACCAGAAGAAATCCAAAGTTTCATTTCTGTTTCACGGACAGCTTTTACATATTGCCAGTTTTCTCACGAGGAAGGTAAATATGAAACCACCTTAATCTGCATTGCTGTAAGGCTACTTTCCACACATGAATCTTTAACCCTGGATTACCCAGGAAGGACAGACACTCAACAGCTAACGTGTTGTGTCTATGTGCATCTGTTTTCTACCCTCCCTCTTGTTGTGTCTTTGTATTTATGTCCAGGTGTGCAATGGAAGGGTTCCATATACTCTGCTCTAAATCACTGATCAGAAGGGAAAGGGGAGGCTTTGATCAAAGTCATTCGCAATCCAAGTCCTTCTCCAGCTGCCTCTTCCATAGAGATAAATTGGAAGGGTGGGGGGAACATTCCTGATTTCTCTCTCTCTCTCTCTCTCTCTCTCTCTCTCTCTGCAGCCACTGGCCAGGTCTGGCCCATTTTCCAACTCAATCTTTCTTCTGCTCATTTCTCCTCCATAACTAAATTTGGTCCTGCCCTGTTCAGTTTTTGGAAAGTTATCCAGCTGATAGACAGACAGACAGACAGATGGACAAAGTCCCAGCACTGTTCATGCCATTCTTTTTTTCTTCCTGGGGGGGGGATGTCAAAAGGATGGTTTCAATCCCAGGATCTACACACACTGAGATGGATTAAGGGAACCATCTGGAATTAGTAACAAGGAGAAAAGTTCATTGATTAATTAGAAGGTGAAATTCAGAAGCTTCAGGCTGCCAGCAATAGATGGAACCATTGGGTTTCATCAATGCACAAACTGGCCACTGAACACAAGTCAAATTGGTTTATTATCATTTTCTGAGAGGTGTCAATGGAGTTCAGGGGAATCAGAATATTTACCCCTCTTCTATTTCTAATTTCTGCAGGTTCTTGGAGGCCTCCGCCATGCTCACCTCCAAGATCTCATTGCTTGTCTCTTTGGCTGTTCTTCTTGGGGTTCTGCTGGTGCAGCCCAGCAAAGGGCAAACCTGGGCAGACTTCAAACGAAAGCACGTAGATCCCAACCATCCCTCCCCAGATAGCAACCTTAATCTATTTTGTGAACGGAGGATGAGGAATCAAGGCATGACTAGATATCACTGCAAATACAGAAACACTTTCATCCATGAGCAACCCAACGTTATTCAGCAAGTGTGCCAGGGCTCTGGGACTCCAGCAGGTTCTTTCACAAAAAGCATATTTCGTTATGGTATGACTGATTGTCATTTTACAGGTGGCACTCCTCCTAACCACTGCCAATATCATGGTGTCCCAAAATTCCTACGCATAGTTGTAAAGTGTGATCCATTTGTAATGGCACCAATTCACCTTGACCAGATCGTTCCATAAGCAGAGAGCGGAATGCTCACTTCCCATTTCCTCAAGAAAGTATCCAGGAACTGTGGATCAAGAATTCAACTCTATATTGCATTATCTGTTTGCTTGAATCTTCATCTGAAATTAAATGTATTTTAAAGAAAATTCTCCCTTCAAACTGAACTAGAACTGCAGGGCTAAGACAAGTAGCCATGGGCTTTGAAGTTACAGGTCTCCTTGCTTTCGTTTCCATGTGCTTCATAGTGAGGAAGACAGCTGTCCTTTTTTTCCTCTTCTCTCAAACTTCTGAAAATTAATCAGGGGATAAACTTGAACCTAAGTGGCAGTAGAGTTATAGCTACATATATGTATCTGCAGACTCTATTAATAAAGTGGTTTCTTGTAAATACAAACTGTTGATGTGTCTAACCTAGGCTCAGGTTGTGACCTGTACACTTTCCTTCTTCTCCATTCTCAAAGCATCTTAGTGGGGCCATACTATAACCTTGGAGGTCAGCCAGGACTTTGGAGTGCCACAAGGAATCACCTCATGGATCCACGTGAAGCTTCTTTAAGACTTCCACCCAACACTTTGGAGTGCCACCAGAAATTCTCCTTGTAGGTCTCTATTCAGGCTCTTGAACTTCTACCCAACATTTGGAGGCTCTGAGAGAACCCCTCAGAACATTGGAATGCCCTCTTGGCTTCCCAGTTAATTACTAAATTGGCTCCTTTGGGTTCCCCTGAATTTTTTGACTCAAGTTTCCCATCCTCACACTCTTGCAGAATGGCCATGTCCTACTCATACATCCAGATTATGCTCTCCTTTGTTCTATTTAAGACTAGGCAGAGCTGAACCTGGTTAGTGCTTAGTTGCAGGTCACCAGGAAATGCCAGGGGTGTAGGGTGGACTGGGAAGGAAACAAAAGAAAAGAAAAAAATCTCAGAGGAAGACAATGACTGTCACTATATACGGATGTGCCCGCTTAGGTTGGCTTTGGAAGAAGTCCATGGGCTCTAGCAGATTGCTGTAGGGAAGAAAGTCTTATAATAAACTATTCTAAAACAAAACATATCATTTTCTCTAAGGGACTTAGACAGTGCAAAGTTCAATGGCAGATGAACAGTAATAATATACCCAGGTTTCATATATCCTGGCATAGTAATCTCTTTGAAGTTAATTGCTTAATGGGGAAAAACCTTCTGCCCACTGTGCAAGACCAATTTCTGGAAAAGGGAGGGACTTTTTACAAACTATCAAATTGCTAATGCAATATGTCAGATGCAAAAATAGTGGCCAATTCCTCTGCAAACTTAGTTCTCCTTCCTTCAGGGCAGTGGACTTCACTCTAGGGAATGCACAGCTCTTCCTCAGTTCCTTGATTCTTTGATTCCTTGATTCCTTTTCTTCTTTCCTTCTGAACCCTTATAGACTTAATTAGATGGAGCTTCAATATTTTTATTACTGTGAAATAAATAATTTCATAAAATAAATGTTGCCAGTGGCCATGCGCAAAATAATCGTCATGCAACTGCATGCATTTGTATCAAATGCAAAAACAGCAGCCAACTCATTTGCAAACCTCTTTCAGGGTAATAGACTTCATGCTAGGCAATATGTGAGACTGACTTCATTCTTCGGTTCCTTTTCCTCTTCCCTTCCGGGCCCTTTAGAGCTGCTGAATTCACTGGGGCTTCCTCCCAGATATCTCTGCATCACAGATTGAAACAAAACTCCATTGTGGAACCAATGCATGTGATCGATACCACATCTGCTGGGAAAACCACAGGCATGGATGCTAACAAATCAGAAAATACAAAAACTTAGTTTTCATATGCTTCATTCTCCAGGATCCACTTTGAGCTGTGAAGAAGTTGGAGGACTTACTTATTTGGTTGCTCTAAATGGATTTCATAAGGATCTCTAGGCAGCGCTTAAGAGTGACCAGCTTCATGAGACACTCAAAAGCCATGGGTACTCTTAAAAGCCTAGGGCTCTTTTAAAAGTGGCCCCCAAATTGTAATTTCTAAGGTTGAATGGGGAAAAATGATTAAATCCACAGGTTGGAATCATATTCACTGTATTACATTAATTTGATTTCATTTTGATTAGACTGAAATTGAAATGAAATTATATTTTGATTGTCTCCTGGACCCATCTACTTTTTGGAGGGTAGCCACTGACACATCACCCAAATGGGTATATGAGGACTGTATGCAGTCCTCAGCTGGATGGAAGATCTGGATCCCTGGAATAGAGTCTTGTATTTGGACCACAGTGATTTCCATTCCGATCCACCATCTCTTACAAGATTCACCAGATGATCAGTTGATCATCCTTCCAGCAGAAACCAGCTGTAGAAACCAAATTCCTTGAAGAAAGGATGGAATAAAATGTAAATTATAAGCTCCTAGACATACCCACTGTGGGGTTCTTTGGAAGGCATCTTGAAATGCCCATTGATGTTGTGCATTCATTCTGCAAAGCAATCCCTCCTTCTCTTTGCTAGATCTGTGGCACATCTGTAATGCAACTCCTGTGAATTGCAGACTCCCTCCAGCCATGAAGCCAGCCAACCCTGTTGGCCTTTGCAACGCCCAAATTCTTGTTTGGCCTTGGTGCCATTTGAATGCAGCAAATTCCAGTAAACTTTCAATGCCAGCACTGAGAGCAATAAAGATAATAGGGAGAATTACTTAAGAGTCTCTTGACCCATGCACAGTGATAAAAGCTCAGGACGCTTGGTGTCAAGGCTTGTATTCTGAGTTGAAACACAGCAGAGCTCCAGGTATAAAAGAGAACTCTTTAAACTAAATTTACCAGAAGAAATCCAAACTTTTGTTTCTCTCCCAAGGACTACTTTTACACAAGTGGATGATTTTCTCACCAGGAAGGTAAATATGAAACCACTTTAATCTTCATTGCTCTGAGGCTATTTTCCACACATGCATTTTGAACCTGGGTTACCCAGGAGGGACAGATACCCAAAAGCTAATGTGTTGTGTCTATGTGCATCTGGTTTCTCTCCTCCCTCCTGTTGTGTCTCTGTATTTATGTCTAGGGGTGCAATGGAAGGTCTGCATATCCTCTGCTCTGGATCGCTGATCAGAAAAGGGGAGGCTTTGAATGAAGTCATTCATATTCCAAGTCATTGCCCAGCTGCCTCTTCCACAGGGATGAATGGGGGGAGGGCATTCCTGATTTGTCCCGTTTCCCAACTCAATCTTTCTTCTGGTCACATTTCCTCCATAACTAAATTTGGTCCTGCCCTGTTCAATTTTTGGAAAGTTATCCAGCTGATAGACAGACAGACAGACAGACAGACAGACAGATGGACAGAGTCCCAGCACCATTCATGTAATTCTTCTTTTCTTCCTGGGGGGAAGGATGTGAAGGGATGATTTCAATCCCAGGATTTACACATACTGAGATGGATTAAGGGAACCATCTGGCATTAATGGCAAGGAGAAGAATTCATTGATTAATCAGATTGGATTCCATGACAACTAGCAATAGATTGTCTTTTCTGGCAAACATCCCAATGTTCTCTGCCACTGAACACAATGGGAAGGACTTTTTATTAACATCAAAATAACCACAGAGACATCAGATGTTAACTATAATGCAGACTGTATTTCAAATGGAAGTCTTGGATACCAGCATCAACTGCCTAGTCATCTGGAAAGATCTGATACAGGATTTCCAGACACAACTGCTCTTCTGGGGGAGACACCCTTTGCAGACAAAAGGATTTATTTATTTATTTATTTATTTATTTATTTATTTAGGCAGCTTTTTTGCACACTGAAGGTGAGATGCTACCTGACTTCATTTAGTCTATGTCACTGATGACTATTTTGGATTTTGTGATTCTACAAATCCTTTCCTATAACAATTCCAGGTAGATTAACTTTTACCATCCTGGCAGTGTAGAGAGTAAAGGAGCTGACCTCAACAGAGATATGCAGGAACCATTACATAGGCAAAAAGGGCAAAAGTGTTTTTTAAGTCCAGAACTACAAGATAACCTTGGGAAGCACATCTGGCAACACCTCCCTAATTCACAGGAGTGGGAGGAGGTCCAGCACAATCAGCCTAGCAAGATTCTGTTCTTAGAGCCAATCTCAATCAACGTTGTCTTAGACTTCCTGTGGAGTCGTTTTCCTGCTCTGGTCTACTTTGTTGGGCTGATGGGAAGCATCCATTACCTATTCCTGACCTGAGGACACAGAAATTGCACACTTCCCAAATGAGAAAGCATATCAGACTCTCTTGCTCAAAAGAAAGGAAATTGCCCCTTTAATGTCAACCCTACGAGGCAGATCAGACCAAGAAACAGATTCCATGAAAGATTAAAAACTACTTTTATGGAGACTGGCTCTAGTAACATAATCTGGGAAAACAGATTGGGCTTCTCCTTTCTTCTTCTTTCATATTCATGTGAATTAGGGAAGTGTCTCCCTGAGACGTTTTCATAATCCTCTCCCAATGTTTGGACTCAAGCCATGTTTCCCTTTTTCTTACAGGTAACAGATCTTCCTTCTGTCTCTTTGCTCTCTAGAATTAACAGGCTGAAAATCACGCACTTGTGCCAATCACAAAATTGGTACGACAAGATCCAAATATTTCACCACCACCACAACCTCCAGGTGGTTACATTTTTACAGGCACCAATTCCCACAAAAACATATAGAGCACTCTCAAGAAATAGGAGGCTAACAAGATAACTTCCGTGTAAGATCCTGTTCAAAGCTTGGAAAGCAACAGTTGAATCTATTTAGAACACTTGGGGTTGAGGGCCTCAGTGGGAAATACTACTGATAAGAACAGGTTTTACTCCCACCAAATCCTGGATGGCTTTTATTAAGATTGGCTCTAGTAACATAATCTGACAATTCTAATTGGGCTTCCCCTCATCCTTATACCCATGTGAATTAGGGTGGTGCCTGCCCTAACCCTAACCCTAACCCTAACCCTAACCCTAACCCTAACCCTAACCCTAACCCTAACCCTAACCCTAACCCTAACCCTAACCCTAACCCTAACCCTAACCCTAACCCTAACCCTAACCCTAACCCTAACCCTAAGATTCTGTCCAATGTTTGGAAAACAATAGCTCATTCTTTTTACATTTGAGGTTGAGGGCTTCAGTGGAAAACACTACTGATAAGAACAGGTTTTAGTCCCACCAAAAACCTGGATGGGATAGCACCTTACTAGTCATTTCCTTCCAGAGTTTAGCACTAGCCCTTGGTATCTCCTTTAGCTTTTGTCTGTCCATCTGAAGCTGGGCCTGGGCCTGGGCCTGGGCCTGGGCCTGGGCCTGGGCCTGGGCCTGGGCCTGTGTGAGAAGTCCTATGAAGAGCACTGAGCTATGAGTTCCATGCATATACCCCCTTCTCTTTGATTTTATGGAGCCAACATTATAGCTGGACTGGCACAAGATACCCTCTGACAACACAGAATGATGTCATGCTCTTTATGGGGACACATATCCCTCCCACCCCCACCCCTGCCCTGGATACCTGAAGGTGAAATTCAGAAGTTTCAGGCTGCCAGCAATAGATGGAACCATTGGGTTTCATCAGTGCACAAACTGACCACTGTATGCAAGTCAAACTGGTCTATTATCATTTTCTGAGAGATGTCAATGGAGTACAGGGGAATCAGAATATTTACCCCTCTTCTATTTCTAATCTCTGCAGATTCCTTGAGTCCCCTGCCATGCTCACCTCCAAGATCTCATTGCTTGTCTCTTTGGCTGTTCTTCTTGGGGTTCTGGTGGTGCAGCCCAGCCAAGGGCAAACCTGGGCAAATTTCCAACGAAAGCACATTGATTACCCCAAAAGCAAAGCTCCCAACCCCAATGCCTATTGCAACCGGCTGATGAAGATGCGACAAATGACAGAAAAGCACTGTAAAATTCACAACACGTTTATCAACAATGCTCCTGAAAATGTCCAGCAAATGTGCCAAGGAAGTGGGTCGCACAGTGTCATTGACAGCAGGGTTGCTTATCCTATGATAGATTGTCATTATTTAGATGGCAAGCCTCCTAATGACTGTGAATATCAGGGGACACAGCAAGTGAAACACATTTGTGTAACCTGTGAAAATAATTTACCAGTTCACTTCAATCAAATCATACCATAAGCAAAGAAGGAAGTGCTCACTACTTATCACCAGAAGAAAACATCCAGGAAATGTGGATCAAGAATTCAGCTCAATATATTGCTTTATATGTTTACTTGATAAAGCAAACTGTTTGATCTGAAATGAAATGTATTTTAAAGAAAATTCTCCCTTCAAACTGAACTAGAACCGCAAGGCTGAGACAAGTAGCCATGGGCTTCAAATTTACAGGTCTCCTTGCTTTCCTTTCCATGTGCTTCATAGTGAGCAAGACAGCTGTCCTTTTTTTCTCTTCCTGAAACTTCTGAAAATTAATCAGGGGATAAACCTGAATCTAACTGACACTTAATAAAGTGGTTTCTTGTAAATACAAACTGTTATTGTGCCTAACTTAGGCTCAGGTTGTGATCTGTACACTTTCCTTCCTCTCCACTCTCAGAGCATCTTAATGGTCAGCCAGGACTTTGGAGGAATCATGTCATGGATCCATGTGAAGCTTCTTTAAGACTTCCACACAACGCTTTGGAGTGCCACCAGAAATTCTCCTTGTAGGTCTCTATTAAGGCTCTTGAACTTCCACCCAACACTTGGAGGCTCTAAGGGCACATGTGGGTGATCTCATGTTCTCTCTTTATCCAGAGAGGGTCAGAAGAGCCAATCTACCCATCAGCTCTTTGTTTTTTGCTGCAATAAACAGCTCTGCTTTTTGCAGAGCCATCTTCAGTCCACCATTCTTCCTCTGGAAATCCAAGAATGGCTTCATTCTTTGGTTCCTTTTCCTTTTTCCTTCTGAGTCCTTGGAGACCTGTTGAATTTGATGGGACTTCCTCCCAGATATCTCTGCATCACAGATTGAAACAAAATTCCATTGTGGAACCGATGCATGTGATCGATGCCACATCAGCAAATACAAAACTTACATTTCATATGCTTCATTTTTCATTTTGAGCTCTGAAGAAATTGGAAGACTTACTTATTTGTTGCTCTACAGTAATTAAACAAATTTCATCATAAGAATTTCTAGGCAGCGTTTAAGGGTGACCAGCTTCATGAGATCCCCAAAGGCCTTGGGTACCCTTAAAAGCCTAGTACTCTTTTAAAAGTAGCCCTAGGATTGTAATGTCTAAGGTTGGATGGGAAAAAAATGATTAAATTCTTGGGATGGAATCATATTCACTGCATTACATTAATTTTATTTTATTTTAATTGGACTGAAATTTAAATGAAATCATATTTTGATTCTCTCCTGGCCCCACCTTCATTTTGGAGAGTGGCCCCTGACACACCAACCAAACGATACATGTAGTCCTCAGATGGACAGAAGATGTAGATTCCTGGAATAAAGTCTTGAATGTGTACCATAGTGATTTCCATTTGGATCCACTTTCTCCTACAAGATTCGCCAGACGATTAGTTCATCATCCTTCCAGCAAAAAAAGAGGAAAAAAAAAATAGCTTTAGAAACCAGATTCCATGAAGAAAGGACATAATAACTTATAAGCTCCTGGACGTGCCCCCTGTGGGGTTCCTTTGAAAGGCATCTTGAAATGTCCATTGATGCATATGTGTTCATTCTGCAGAGCAATCCCTCCTTCTCTTTGCTAGATCCATGGCACATGTGTAATGCAACCCTTGTGGGTTGCAGAGAATTTGGGGAAATGTTCTGAGGCAGGCACTCCCTCCAAGGCATGAAGCCAGCCAACCCTGTTGGCCTTTGCAACACCCAAGTTCTTGTTTGGCCTTGGTGCCATTTGAATGCAGCAAATCCCAGTAAGCTTTTAATGCCAGCACTGATAGCAATAAAGATAATAGGGAGAATTACTTAAGAGTCTCTTGACCCATGCACACTGATAAAAGCTCAGGACGCTTGTATTCTGAGTTGAAACCCAGCAGAGCTCCAGGTATAAAAGAGAACTCTCTAAACTAAACTTACCAGAAGAAATCCAAACTTCTGTTTCTCTTCCGAGGACTACTTTTACACAAGTGGATGATTTTCTCACCAGGAAGGAAAAAATGAAACCACTTTAATCTGGGTAGTAATCTAAGGCTACTTTCCATGCATGGATCTTTGACCCTGGGTTACCCAGGAGGGACAGACACCCAACAGCTAATGTGTGTGTCTATGGGCATCTGTTTTCTATCCTCCTTCCTGTTGTATGTCTGTAGTTATGTCCAGGTGTGCAATGGAAGGGCTGCATATCCTCTCCTCTGGGTCGCTGATCAGAAGGGAAGGAGACTTTGATCAAAGTCATTCATATCCCAAGTCATTGTCCAGCTGCCTTTCCCACAGAGATGCTTCCTAAATGAGAAAACGGTGTCCCATTAGCTTGCTGAAAATCATGCAGTTGTTCCAATCCCAGAGTGGATAAAGCCCAATGCCAGATGCTCTTCCCTCTCTCCTACATTTTGCAGCCATCAATTACCATAAAACTTTGCAGGAAACTCTCAAAAATAGAAAGCTAACGAGATGAGTTCCCTGTGAGGTTCTGTTCAAATTTTGGAAAACAACAGTTCACTCTTTTTTTTGTCTGGGTTGGGTGCTTCAGTGGGAAATACTATGTTGGAGCAAACATTGTCCCATCAAAACCTGGATGGGATCGCACCTTACTAATGAATTACTTTCAGAACTTAGGACTAGCCTTTAGTAGCATTTAGCTTTTGTCTGGGCTGGGGTCTAAGAAGTTAAAGCTGTCCTTTTTTCCTGTCCTCCCAACCTTTTCAGAATTAATCAGGGAGTAAACTTGAATCTAGCCAGCAGTAGTGATATAGAATTATATTGATGTACCTGGAAATTTTCTTAATAAAGCAGTCTTTTCTTAATACAGACTACCCTGGGCTTTATTTTGGTTCAGAGTATAACCTGTGCACTTTCTTTCCTCCCCCTTGCACAACATTTACTAGGGCCATACCGTGACTTCGAAAATCATCCAGGAACCTCAGGGTCCAAATATGTCCATGATACACATTTTGCCATTCAGGGGTGTCTATTCACACAAGAAAAGCCTGATTTCTGAGTGTCTCATGCAAGTGGAAGTGAGTGGTGTGAACCAATTGTTTTGCAAAGCAAGGTGGTCGAGTTGACATGGAAGTTTATTCTAGGATGACTGGTCTGAAATAGCCCATGTTATCTGTCAAATGTCATGTTCAACTGTCAGTTGGATGGCACATTCTTTAAGTGATTGATTCAGGTTTCCATCACAGCTGTAGGACCGGAACAGGCATAAATCTATCAACACCCCTTTATGCTCCTTGCAATGGACAGAAACAAGAAAATCACAAGAGTAATATCTTATTTTCCTTTTGATCTGGTATTAAATACATATGATTATTTGCAGAAATGCTGGTTCTGGTGGGATATCAGCTATGTTTTGTCCTTCACGTGATACTCATGACCTTTTCTGTCCCCAGGTCAATGAGCAAAATATTGCTTTGACTTCAAACAGGAAGGTGAAACCAGAAGTTACAAGTTTTCTATCTATTTTTCCTTGCTGCCCTCTAGTGTACATTGTAGAACAAGGCTTTTTATTTTTCCTTTCAAGGAAGGAGAATCTGTGATGCAATACTTGTTCAAATGTTTTAAAAGTCCCTCGACTAGTATCTGGATCCTTTCCCCTACATTTCAAGAACCCTTTACCAGAGGGTTTATTTCAGTCAAGGACTTCAGAGAAAGCCTGCTTAGCCACACTGTGAAAGAGGTGGCTTTTTGCCCCATCGGAAATATCTCAACTGAGGTATCACTTTTCACCAGCATTCTCATGCAAGACTTGGCTGTGACTTGCATTGATTCATCTTCCCCAATTTGTCATGAAACAAAAACTCTCAATTCACTCCAAGACCCAAGCTATTAAATTCTTCCTCTGGTACTTATCCCATCCCCTGTGCCAAATCCTCCATCGGCCGGTTTCCATTCCTCCCGCTCATTATCCAGGATCTAAAGAGTAATGAACTGGTAAAAGGTTTCCTCTCCCTTTTCCGATAAAGCCGAAGTTCCAGTTTAACTGGCCTGGAGCTTGAGCCGGCAACTGACCTTTGCCCACAGCATCGGCTTAAACTCTCTTGAAGAAGCAGTGAGAAAGGGGAGGAGGCCAGGAATAGCTTTCGCTCATCCTCAGGAAAACACTACAAAAAGTTGCACCTCTGGCCACCTCTGTAGCCCTTGTACCCCTGGCCAGACATAAGTACAGTGGCCATATTTTCTTGGAAAAAAATAAAGAACAACCCTGAAAAGAGGGCAAATCTGAAAGGTTCATAAGGATTATACATTTTAATTGTTCATGTTTATACCTTTGCTTTACAAAGGAAAATTCAAGAGCAAAACCAAGAAAATAAATAATAACTACATCAGTCCAAAGGACAGCTTTCTGAACTTCTGGTGCACAGGCTTTCTGTTGCAAGGAGGTTTTATTGAAGGGAACTTTTTAAAATTTTATATAAATTTGTCCAAGAGCACTGAGAAGTACTTTTTTGTTACCCAAAGATACAGACATGTAAACACCAACTTACATGACATGTAAAAGGCCAGTTTACAACTTCTACAGTGAACGTTTTGAACTAAAAGTTCCATTTGTTCACACATTCACACCATGCATACCTACCCAGATCAAAGTCTATCAGCCGGGTTAGATTTGCATTCCAGTAGTATCAAGGCAAGAGGCCCAACGTACATGGATCTCCTTCAGTGCTCCAGAGGACTACAGTTGCCGTTCACTTTTATTAATTCCAACAAGGCTTAGCCACTCCCTCCTTGGCACTTTTCTCACACCGCCTGGTACTTTTCTACTGGGGCCTCACCTAGTTCACTAGTTCACTTTTGGTTTGGGAACCGCCAATTGTGAAAACTGCCTTCTGGGAGCCCTTAATTCCAGTGTTTTTCAATTGCATTGAAATCTTCCTGGACAAACCTTGTTCTGTTTCTGGTCTGCTCTGAGTGGTTCTCCTATACTTTCTTTTTCTTACATGGCCAATTACACAAATCTATGGTGTAAACCTTCACATTACCACTACACCATAGCATTAGACAGAGATTGGCATTATTGACAATATATTGGCATTAATATGTTGACATATGTTTCATTAATTGATGTGTTTACACAATGATAACATATTCTAATCCTTTTGGACTGATTTCATTTTTTGTATTAATTTTATTCTGGCAGGTTCAGTTTTGTAGACCCTCTACTTTTTTTTTTTAAATTATTATTAAAGAGCAGTGGTTTGGAAACTTACATGTGGATAAACAGAAATGGAATTTACTTTTATGAATGGGAGAAAAACCTTGGCGTTACAAGGTTCAAAGGACACCTAGTTTCTCTCTGTTTTACAATGATCTGAAAAATGTACCTTTCTTTCTGTAGTTGAACAAACATTGGGAGTCCTGATTGGAAGATTTTTTTGAATGTTTGGACTGTGTATAACCAATCAATATGTTTAGCTACTCACTTTTTCTTACTGTTAAGAAAAGTGACTTGAATGTTTATAATCTAATTCTATACCATGACATGAACTGTATATGCAAGACTAGTTTTGACTAGTAGAAGATAAATGTATGCTTTTGTGGAATACGTTTTTCTTCTCTCTCTCTCTCTCTCTCTCTCTCACACACACACACACACACACACACACACCATGTGCATTATTTGTGTCTCTGTGTATGTAAAATTTCTCTCCAAATCTTAAGAATTGACTTAAAACAGAAAGTAAGCAAGAGTCTCTGAGTGTAGAATGTATAGTGTAGAGTCTCAGTTTCTATCCTTGAACTATAGCATGTCAGGGATTGTTCATGATGGGAAGGAAACAAAATATGTAATGAAATGATAGAGCAAAAATTCATATCCATATCATACAAAGTATTGTATTCCTTAATTATTTCATTAACCAATACCACCTCCACTGAAAGAAGTGTGGGGAAAAATGTATGGATGATCAAGGTTCAAAGAGTATGTCAACATTATTAAGTTAAATGGGCATTTTTATTATTTTAACTGTTAGGGAACTTCCCCAAGGAATCTGAGATGTAAATAACTCTCAGCACAGTCTTATAAAACTGGACTGAAGATGGCACAGATGTTCTTCTATAAGTTCAATTCATGTGTAAGTCCAATTCATTCACATCTTTTGGCATCAGGGTCTCTTTCCTACAATTCATGCTTGCAGATGTAGGCATTCAATTTGTGACATGCAGTGTTATTCCATTTTGTGAAATCTATGAGGAAGAAGAACAAGCTGTGATTAAAGAATGGAATAACAGCCAGCCAGCTTTAGGATTCAACAAAGCATGGCATGATTATCACAAAACAGACAGAAGCTCCCTCAAAAGCAAGAAGGGGTTCTACCCCCATAATTCAAAATGTTTCTAACTACAACACAGATAAGAAGCAAAGATATCCTGTCTTGTTCTCATTCAAGATTCGTAGGTTCTGCTGGACATTCAAGCTAATATCCTGTTCCAAATAGTTGTTTTAGTTGCTTGATTTTAAGCTGGCAATGACCTGAATCAATGTCATTATGCATGGAGTAGGAAAGCCTAATCTTCAAAGGGGTTCATTGCTATCACTTAATTAAAAAATACCCCTACCAATGCAAGTAAGGTGACTGTTCTTCCTCCCCATATCTGGTGGCCCTGTTCCAGACCAGGCCATCATGGGCTTACAGCAAAATAAATAAAATGATAATCTATCCTAGAGGGATGAGTCATTTCTGTTTAGCAATTTACAATTTAGCAAAAGTCATAGATGCCTGAGCTGGAATTTCAGGACCTGGGAGAAAACCAAGCGAACAGCTTGCTCCAAGGAAGCTGAAGGTCAGCTAATGTGTCTTGTTCATTATGTTTCACTCTCTTCCTAAAGAATAAAGAAGTAGGTCTCAGTTTGGTGGAACCTCGTGCTCTATTGCCTTTCTTTTAGTTTCAAATACTTTAGCTGCTTGTGCTAGCAAACTGGACTTGGGAAGTGAGGGGCACCTAACCAATAGTTCCTGGAGCTCAGGGTTAACTAATCCCAGGAGCTATTAGTTGAATTCCCATGTTGCAAGTCTTAACTTAGTTTTGTTTTTGTTTTTTTAACCTGGCCATTTGAACCTAAATCATGTAAACCAGGCCACTATGGCCTGTTCAACAAACCACATTAAAACAAACCATAATTTAGCATGATGCATGAAGCCAACCATAGGCTCCCAGTCATGCTGAATGTTGGGAAATGAGCTTCGGATCTGCTTCTCTATGATTTCTCCTGTTGGTCTTCCTGCTGTAACTGGTGCACACTTATTCCAAGAATGGGTACTATTTCATGCACTATCATGTAGTAGGTGGTTCATGTGAGGGCAGGGAATGATAATGAGCAGGAGAGTCCCCTTCTGGCAATATCTCATGAATTTTCACCTCTTCGATCTCTGTTGGGTATTTCTTCAAATTGATGATTGGAATCTTTAGGAATATTGGCCCCACGTACAGGACGGACCAACTCAACACAATATTCCTTCATTCCCAAGTTGGGTTTTCCCAGCATCCATGCCTTGTAGTTGTAGGTAGATTCATCTGACCACCTCCATTTTCCATTCTGCATAGTGAAAAGAGCAAGAAAGAATGGCAACTAGTTCAAACCTGAAAAAAGCTTTGGTTCCAAATCTGTCTCCAAGGGCTTTGAAATGTAAGTTGGGAAAACCAAGAAAAGCATGGGACAGAGGGGGAAAAATAGGGAGATGCCTATGAAGAGACCACTGAAGGAAAAGAGAAGGCAAAGAAACAGAACAATAAGGAAAAATGAGAACAACATGGAGAAGCCAATGTTTATGAATTAGATTCCAGACTGCTTGGCAATCTAGCTTTCCTCAGTCAATGCCATATCTCTGGCATTACAATAAGAATCAAGGAGTCTAAGGAAAGGGACAGCCATTCCAGAGGCCTTACACAGTGCTACTATTGACTAGGCTAGTTGATGAAATGGCAAAGTTTCAAGTATAGCTTTCAGGTGTACAAGCTCAATTATTTCCTCTGAGCAGCCTTAGGCAGAAGCAGCATAACATCTGGGGAATTTAAACTCCTTGCACAATCCTTCCTGAGGCAGAGAGTGTAACTGGCAATTAGAGGACACAGCAAAAAGGGAGGGCTTGGCTTGGCTTGGCTTGGCTTGGCTTGGCTTGGCTTGGCTTGGCTTGGCTTGGCTTGGCTTGGCTTGGCTTGGCTTGGCTTGGCTTGGCTTGGCTTGGCTTTTGGCTTGGCTTGGCTTGGCTTGGCTTGGCTTGGCTTGGCTTGGCTATCAAAATGAACCAAGGGAGGGGAGAACACAAAAATACTCCTAGAGAGTAGAGTGGATACATTGTCTGAATTGAAGGGTGAGTTTTGTTCCCACATTTGAAGCCCCATTGAAAGTTTGATGACTTATATGACTCAACTCCAAGACCTTTGGAAGTTGTACTTGGAAGCACAGATGGCCCTAGGTATTGTAAAAAAAAAATATTCAAGGGAAGATTTGTAGAAGGATTATATAATCCACACTAATTGGAATTTCCAGAGATTGCAGTCCCAACACTTCTGGACTGCTTGTTGAAGATAGTTGAAGATTGCCTTATCTCTTGTAGGAAAGCAGACATGAGATAGAAAATGTTGTGCAGCCGTTCCACCGGATAGATAATTACCCAGGGATGCTAGTCCTATATAGATGAGAAGGTGGATGTTGCTAATGTCTCAAAGAAGAAAGACAGTAGGCAATAGGAGGAGATGGAAGAGGAGAATTGGAACAAGTATTTTGATACACAGTTTTCACTGAGAAAGCAGATTGCAAGAGTGATTCATCATGCAGTGCCAGGCATGATGCATATGCATTAGAAGGACAGGAAATATTTATTTAAAGAACACAAAGAATACATAAACGCAGACCTGAACACAGAGAACAACAATGATGAGAAGAATGAAGAGGCTTGCCAGCAGCTTGAGCATCAAAACAAGAAACGGGTGACTCAGCTGCAGGAAATGAAGGGTGTTCTCAAGTCTGACAAGTCTTCCATCAATGCTTTGGAGACAAAAATAGCTCAAGTGGCAGAAAAGCAGGATGCCAGTACAGAAGCCAGCAAGCAGCTGCAAGCCTGTACAGAGAAGAAGCTGAAGGAAGTTGGCCTGTAAGTGGAGGATGAGAGTCATAATGATAGCAAGGTGGCTTCCATGGAATTCCCAAGGTGAAATGGCTTTGGATTGGGAAAGGATCAGGAAAAAGCCCAGATCAGCCAAACATAATGTGACTGAGCTTTCTGCGTTCCAAGAGGTCATAAAACATGTTTTCCCGAAAAGCTGATCCACAGATAAATCAGGGTGAAGGAAAACAATCATGGATGGTGGAATCTCTAGGCCATTATGCATTCCTCTGAGCTTTACTCCCCAGCCTAGTGATCTCCATGTAGTCTGTACTTCAACTCCCATCCTCCCCAGCCAGCATGCCCAATGTAAGGATGGGGAGAAATGTGTTAACTTTGCATTCATTTAAATGCCAGCATCTTCAGTTTTCTTAATCTTTCAGTGAAGGTCACATTTCCAGACAAGGGTGGATAGAGGGAAGTCATCATGCAAATTAAAAAACATTATATTGGAAAAATCAGTTGCAAAAACACTAGGGCTGTGAGTATTCAGTGTGAACTTGAAAAAAAAAAAAGATCCCACTGTTTTAATGGAGCATTTTTTTCAGGTTGTACAGACGCTTGGAAAATAGCAGATCACTTTAATGAATAACAAAGAAGTTTCATGGAAGAGGTTTCAAAGAAATAAACACTTCTTCTGAAACATTTTCAAAGCATGCATAGCCCTAAAATATATCAAGAAAGATGTATGCAAAATGCATTGGTAGAAGAAATATCTGCATCTATGCATGCATTTCCATGCAGAAATATGTGTCTGTCTTTAAAACTATTTGCAAACTGATTCCAAACAGGACAGAACACATTTGGAGGACTCCACAATTGGAGAAGGAGAGAAATATATAAAGTTTGCTCCTAAGGATCAGAGAATATGAGCCAGAAAAGCATGAAGGACTTAGAACACATAGAGAAAAGACATCATTGAATAAGAGAAAGGAATGCTCAGAAGACCAAAACATAACAAACAGTTCAACAAGGACTTCTGAATTATCGTGAAGATTCTGGAAGGAAGTCTGAAGTTTTCCATAATCCCTCATTCCATGTCATGTCTCAGAAGGTGGCATCTCTTGGCCAACACTGTCAGACCTGGTTAGTCCTTGGACAGGAGGCCAACAAGAGCTATAGACTAGACGGGGAATTAAAAAAAAACACTGAAAGACATTTGTATACTATTATCAAGAAAGTTCCATTGATTGGACTCCACGGAGTAATCAAGCTCAACTCAAAGGAGACTATACTTTTAATCACATGTCATGCAAAGTATAAAGCATTAGACAGAGGAGTGCTTCTTTCCTGTTGAGGACATTGGCTGAGCATATTAATGCTGGCTTCTAGTTACTTACATGTCTAATGTCATGCAGTCCAATCCACACATTGCTGGGTTTAGTCTGGTAGGCCAAGATGTGATTAGCCACTACGAGAGTCTCTGCAAGAGTGCGAATGGATGCCAGATGGGCCCCACAGTGGTAACTCTGGCATTCAATCTGGATGACACAAGGAAGGAAAGGCTTTTAGTGATACTGTTCCTTTCTTCTGCATCTGGCTAGCCAGTGAATTAGCCTGCTTTGATGGATCAAATGGCAAAAAATGACCAACAGGACTATGTGAAATGATGAAGTTTTTGATTCCAATATCCCTCCTGAGCCAGAAGACCATGTCACTCTGCCTCAGACTGAGCTGTTGAGTTTGCCCAGCCCTTTTGGCTTTCTGGCTCATCTGTGGGCCACCAGTCCTGATACATGATGAAAAAAGTCTCCCACCTCCCAGTCTGAAGTTTCATATATTGGGAATAGTCATATCTGGTGCAGAACCAACCTAATATCAGGCATAGCTAATTAACTGCCTGAGACAGTAGATACTGGAAGGTAAAGTTTTCTGAATTTTCTCCGGAAGGGTTTCCATTCTACTGAGCTAGCCCTCCAGCCTTAGTAAGTTTTGTTTGTGATGAGCCTTGACCATGTGCTGCATCTTCACAGCTGGTTGCTGTTCCCAGATGTGGAGGGAAATGTAGTTTCATGGAACTATTGTCCAACTGTCTGCCTGGTTAGTTTCCATATAAGGAAACAAGGAGAAGGCATCAGATAGGGACAAGATGATCTGGACTAGCCCAGGTGAGATGGACTACATGCAAGGTCTCATATTCAGAGCTTCCTCTTACCTCAGCTTCTTCCCATGTCTTCTTGGTCTCAAAATATCCATAGCAGTTGCCCTGGTACTGTAGCCACTCTCTGGCACAGGTGTCAGCACTAACTGTACAGGTGGGAGACCGATAAACAGGAAGGATGGAGAGTGGGATCGGAAAGGGAAAAAGCTGCTACTCGACCAGAAACACAAAAGATCTTGCAACATACTATATATGTCTGTCTCATTTATTCTGATCATGGGCCAATCTAGACTAGCAGTCTCTACACTAATAGGCAAATGACCTTTGGTGCCTTCTGCAAAAGTCTTTCTTGGTCCTAAATAAAAAGATTAAGGCTTAAACCTGAGCTTTTGGTATGCAAAACACCTCTTCTACCACTAAGTGATCGTTTCATCTCTTGCAGTTTTCATAGCCACCAATTTATGGTAATACAAGTTTCCAGTCCTGAACACTTTTTAAAGCTGTCCTTACTGAAACACTGAGTAGACACATCACACCAAGCCATGGTTAGTTTTACCATGAATTATTGAATAAACCACAACTGGCTAAGTTCCCAGAAGACGTCCAACAAATCGCATAATGGTTTTTGCGTGTTGTATGCACCAGATCAGCGATTCATCTTTAAATACTGAGAAGAGGACACAGTTTTGAAATTATTCAGATTTAAGTTAGAGGAACTACTGCATAAAACAGAACCCAGAAAGTATGGTCTTTTGTAAGTACGCTTGCATGAAGTTGTATTTTAGTCATGGGTTCTGAGCTAGGAAGTATTTACTTCATATTTTGCAAACTCAAGTAAGGAAAACCTGCCAAAATTTAAACCAATTCTACCATGGATGTACACATGCAGATCTGGACACAGAGTATAACTGAGAATCATTACCACAAAATGAAGATTTACTTTAAGAGAAATAATGGATACCGAGCAGTTCTCATTTGAAATCAGTTTGGGTAATACGTTGCCATAGGCTCATTTGTTTGCCCCAATATGGAGAGTGTCAGATAGAGAGCAATATTATAGGTCTGGGAATGAAGGGGACAGAACTACCTAAAAATAATATTGTTTCCATACCCTACTTAAGTCTGCTGAATCTCTATGTATGCATGACACTGTAATATATCACTGGCTGCTTTTCAGAGGAATCTTACATTGTAAATTTATCTCCACCTTCTTGTTACTGAAGGGATGGACAATAGACACCTTGCAGAATTTTTTTCCTACAAACAATGAGATCCCAATACAAGTTACTATTGTGTTCAAATCAGGAAAGCAAGCCATGTTTTAGTGCTAAATAAGACTACAAATAGTCCTCAAGTTATGACCATTCATTTAATGACCATTTAAAGTTACAACAGCACTGAAAAAAGCGACTTACGACCAGTCCTCACACTTACGACTATTGCAGAGCCCCACGGTCATATGGTCAAAATTCAGGTGCTTGGCAACCAGCATGTATTTATGACAGTTGCAGCATCCCAGGACCATGTGATTGTCATTTGCAACCTTCCCTGGGGGCTTCTGACAAGCAAAGTTAATGCAAGAAGCCAGATTCACTTAACAACCATGTGATTCACTTAACACCATGGCAAAAAGGTCATAAAATCAGGTGCGACTCACTTAACAATCGTATTGCTTAGTGACAGACGTTCTGGTCCCAATTGTGGTCATAAGCGGAGGACTACTTGTACCAGATCTGAGATGCAAATCTGGAGATGACCACTAGATGGCTTCAAGGAGATGCATACAACTCTCCTTCCTAGTGATCATGTGGATTTTTGCAGCTGAGATCTGGTAGCTCTAGTACTGAAAAAGTCTCCTAGCCCAGAAGTATGGCTTCGGCTATTTTGTTCTATTAGCAGTGAAGAACTTAGGAGAAACTCACCTCCAAGTAAAGAGCTGGAAAGCAGAAAGCTGGTCAGGAAGGCACTTAGATAAACAAGTGATCCCATTTTCTAAGCTCACCTAAAAATACCAAATAGTGAGGGAGGTAAATGAGCAGCAGAACCTTTAGTAGAAACTTCTATACACAAATTCAACCTTGCTGTGTATTTTCAATTTTCAAGAGTCAGTATTGCACAATTCCTTGGACTGATAGGTTTTCAACCAAGTATATTATTAATTTGTATATAGGGCTCAAGCATTATATTAAATTGTGGTTTATTTGAACCATGGCTTGATGATAAAACCTGGCTTACATCCTGGCTTACATCACACACAAGACCATGAATCTTGTAACCATAAACTGGTATTGGAGGGCTCTGGGGTGGCAGAAGGTCCACCATTTCGTAGCAAATTGTTATTTTTAAAATAAGAGGAGAAAATTATTAAACATATGATGGGAGAATAATCATTAAGTAGGCTTGCGTGAATATCTGACACTCCAATCAGTTCAGATAGGTTTGGAACGCTGAATGGATTTGTCAAACTGGATGGGTCTAAATAGGTTCAAATCAATTTAGAAGACGTGGATGTTTTCCAAGGATGCAGATGTGTTTTAATGGTCCAGATCAAATCCAATTCAGAAATTCAAATTAGATGGATTTTTCTGAATCAGTCTGAACATTTGAATGGAATTGGACTCCGTTTGCATATCCTTAATTTTAACTATATTTAATTTCCATTCAATTTAAATGGAAAATGTATTACAATATATATTTTTCCCAAGCTTGACCTACCCCTTTTTGAGAGGCTTCTAGCATACCACTCACTGGCCAAGCGTGGGCCTCTGCACAGAAAGGTTTGTGCATCTTTGCATAGACTATGATTTACAAACCAAAGTGACTGGACTCCCACATTACGCTAAGTCAGAATTAAACAAACGGCATTATGGCTTAACATAATTGTGAACCCAGCCCATAACTCACTCTTAGGCTGGTGGGCTTCGTTTTCAAGTTCCACAAGGCCTGATACTGAGAAAACGTCCAGCACTACTTCCAACTTACACCTTCACGAGCTGGTCACAGTTACATTGTGTTTTTTACAATCACCACCACCCAAACCACCACTAAACATGTTACCCTCAAATCTATAATGTCTGAAAGCTGCATTTCCCAAAACCATAGACTCCTCGGTCCAATAGAATAAGCTGGCTCTCAACGCAATTTGTCTAAAGGGGGTACCTGAGACAAAATATTAAAAAACAAAGAGTTTTACCTCAGGATACTTTTTTACCCCTCCTTCAAAGCCAGACATCTTTTATGGAAACTCTTTTTATTAATTAATGTATTGGATTTCTGTCTAAGCAGACCCAGCAATGATTTGGAAGTTTTCCCCATAAAAAATGTGTCTCCTGCAAATCTTGAGTTTCTTCTAACCCACAGGTGCTGCCCTCTTGTGTACAGATTGTGCCATGCCAGTTACATAAACAATTTCAGTTGCTGTCTGAAGATAGAGGGAGAACGTCGTCATCATCATCATCATCATCATCATCATCATCCTTATAGTTGTTATTGTTATCTTTGTGAAAAACTTTCCTAAAACTTGCCTAACTTGCCTCATTCTCAGCTAGAAGGCCTCCTGAATAATGCACAGAAGTTCAGAATTAAAACAAAATCAGTGTTTCAGCACCAGTATATAATACAGGTAGTCCTTGAGTTACTACGGCAATTGGGACCAGGATTGCTGTCACTAAGCGCAGGCTGCCACAAGTTGGGGGAGGGGTGCTTAGTGCAGTGTGAGTTCAGAAAGGCCGGAGAAGGAGGGTGCTGATGGGTGCGTGCGTGTGTGTGAGCTCAAGGAGGCCAGGGAAGGAGGTGCGGTGCATGAGTGCAAGCGAAAGGGGGAAGGAGAGCGCAGTGCACAAGCATTGTCATTGTTTGTGGGAAGCCGGCAGGGAAGGTCACAAATGGCAATCACGTGACCACGGGAAGCTGCAACCAGTTGTAAGTGCGAGCTGGTTGCCAAGCGCCTGAATTTTGTTAATGTGACCGCAGGCATGCTGAAATGGCCAGAACTTCAGAGACCAGTTGTAAGTCCCTTTGTTCAGCACAGTTGTAACTTCAAACAGTCACTGAACAAATGGTCATAACTCAAGGACTACCTGTAAAAACATCTTTAAATGGCAACAGTGATACCAAAAGGGGAAAAAAGTAGGTAATTTAGGTCCTCACCTGAATCCTCCACTAGAAGTTGTGTTTGGTTCCCTGCTGAACTTGATCTTAGATGTTCTGTGCTCCATAGGAGTCTGTTATATAGACCTCAGGAAAATGTGTGAAATAACAAGGGTAACAAATTTCAGGAAATGCCTTGATACACCATTGCAAACCAGGAGGTCCAAGTTACTAAATGTTATCACAAGCCCAAAGGTGAATGCCTCTGTCACAAATGACTCACCAGTGACCAATCTGAAGGATACCCCTACCGTTTTCAGACAGACAACTTCCTCTCCCGAGGGATTCAAGGATCTTAGGTTGAACTTATCTACCACGAAAGAAACATTGTAGGAAATGGTCCGCATTCATAAATTACACCCAGCCTTTTCTTAGATGGGCAAAGAAAGCTTTATTATTAGTGGTGCAGCCATGTAATTTGAGATAAGTGTTCTTTTCCCAACTTTGCATCTCCCAAATAGCTGCAGTGACAATTTCCATAATTCCCAGCCTCTCTAGCCGTGAAAGTTGAAAGTTCTGGGAACCATAGCTCCAAAAAATTAACACATCTTCTGGAAGATTACCTTAGATCTTAGACCTTAGACCAAGATCTAAATGGTCTTGATGCTGAGAAGCTTTAGCTGTTCATGTGCATGTGAGCAAGTCCCATTTCACTGTAGAAAAGAACAATAACTTTTTAAAGTAAGCTTGGTAACATAAATGTATGAAGTTATGTACAAGTCCAGCAGTTTGCCTGTTGACCCATTAAACAAATGTTAAGAAGAAAGAAACTGCAGTGGTCAGATGAGTCATCATGGTGGATCATGACATACCCATGTCAGACATCGGGTTTGATTAATCCTAACAGATCATCTGCCAGTCTCAATGCCCAAATAAACAAATCATAATATGGCTTAAAGTCATGGCCTGGTTCACCCAACATGAGAAAAAAAAATCCTATGTTCCCACAAGACCCTGAGCACAATTGGACCAACCTTATTTTCGCTGCGTCTACCATGTTCAATTTATTTATGAGATAATATCAGAGAGAGATAGAGAGATTAAATTTTATTAGGAATTTGATTACAATAGTAAAATCATCATACAATAGTAAAATATTATCCACTGTCAGGATAATAATGGAAGACAGGCTGTGTGACCCTGGTTTTCAGCCATGTAATACAGTAACAGGACTGAAGCCGATCCCTGGAAAAGTGGACATTGATAAGGAGATCACAATTGGAGTTAACAAGATCTAGTCCAGCGGGGATCATTCTCCTAGAGATCTCTTGCAGATGAACTATGCACAGGGGTCATGGTATCCATAAGGTAGTCAAAAAAGTCGTAACTGTGTGATTGAAGCCCTGCCCTTTGTACATCTGTGTGACTTCAACATATGTACAAAAGGACAAGGCTTTGATTGTGCAGTTACAACTGCCATCTTAACTTTTTTGACCACTCCTTGATCATGGGCTCTTTGAGCTATTGTCTTCTCCTGTCCAAGATAATGAAGATCATTAAAAGACACAGAATTTTTCCACTTGCATTATGATCAATGGAATTAAGGGGAAAAGGGAAACAAGAATAACTGAGAAAAGAAGCCAGAACCAGGCCACTTA